>NC_058130.1:345785174-345853625 GCF_016433145.1 Gracilinanus agilis | reverse complement strand
GGAGGAGGAGGAGCAAGAGAAGGAGGAAGAAGAGGAGGAGGAGGAGGAGAGTAATGTATAAAAAGTTTGGAAAGACAAGGAAGAACCAGGTCATGAAAGACTTTAAATGCCATATAGAGGAGATTATATTTTATCTTAGAGGTAACCGAGAGCCACTGGAAATTTCTTTCCAGATTCAATAGAACCTATATTAATACTAGTTTATGACATTTAATTTGTACAATATTCCTACAGTTTCTCAGAGTTGGTTTCAGAGTCAAAGGACCTGGCCAGCTGCCTAAAAGTAGAGAAGACAATTTAGAACTACATCTCCTCCTTCACTAGGCTATAGTCATTCCACCTTCAAATGCTCCCAGAGGTGGTGGTTGCCATGACCTGCTCCTATCCCTAGTGCAAAATGCCATCTTTGTGAGCAATGATTTTTGTAGAAAGGTCCACTCCCTCCCTTATCCTGATCTTACATTATGATTTGATTATAACTATCACTTTCATCACTATTACATATTACTATGATCTTGCATCATACCTATTCCTTAAAAAAATTCTTTTTCAGATAGTCCTTGTCCTAAAGGAACTTATATTCTATTAAAGGGGTCCAAACTGCATATGTAAAACCCAGTGGAATTACTTGTTGGTTACAGGGGTGGGGGGTGGGGTGGAGGGGAGGGAAAGAACATGAATCATGTAAACCATGGAAAAATATTCTAAATCAATTAATTAAATAAAAATTTTCAATAAAAATTTTTTTAAATAAAAAAAGGGGTTCAACCTGTTTATGGCTAAGATAAATGGGCTGCCTTGGGATGTAATGAGTTTTCTACATCTAGAGTTCTATAAGCAGAGATTGGATGAACACTTTGGGGGATAATATAAATATGATTCAATCTTGGTAGATTTCATACTGATAACTCTGGGGTACTACGAAACTGTGATTCTAAGATATTCTCTTTCATTGAGTGATATTAATAACTGACATATAATACTTTACTATTACCAGAAGTCCACAACCATCATTCCAATTGCTCCTCACAGTACTATAAGGCCATTAGGATAGATGTTATTATCTTAATATCATCATCATTATTTATTATTATTATTAGCTTTAGGGTAGATATTATTTAATAAATGGAGGCTCATGGAGGTTAAATGACTTGCCCAAGGTCCTATAGATGGAAAGTGGTAGAATCAAGACTTAAATCCTTGTTTTCTGAAACCAAGTCCAACAATCCTTACATCAATGGAGTTAGGACTGATTTTATATTTTATTATTTTAATTATATTAATATTAATATATATTATTATTTAATTTTATATTTATTGCTTTAATTCAATAATTAAATTAAATTATTATTTATTTATATTTTATTATTTTAATTAATGATTTTAAATTTCTGCATAAAGTTTTATGAAGTTATATGATCCATATTATCTCCCTCTCTTCTTCTCTCCCCTCTCCCAGAACTGGCAAGCAATTTAATCTGGTTTTTTATGACACAAAACATATTTCCATATTATTCATTAGGACTGATTTTAAAGAGAAAGTTGTTTTTTTCTGTATATAAGTCCATAGAAAACAATGTCTAGGTCTATCTAATTAAAGCCTTTCAAGTAACACAGATTCATTAGTATATCACCTAGTTAAATATTTTTCACCCCAGAAGACTTATTATGAATTGATGCAAAGACAAGTCAGCAGAACCAGGAAACCAAATACATGACAACTCAACAACCCAAGTAGCAAGAAAATTGAATCAAACCCAAACACTGAATAATTGTAATGACCTAGCACGGTCACAAAGAAAGGATATGAAACTTTACGGCCACCTCCTTCCTTTGCTGAGCTGGGGAACTCTGATGTAGAATATCACACATATTGTTAGATTCAGTTGGTAGAGTAAGTAGTTTCACTGAACTGTTTTTTTTTCTTTTAAGAAAAAATTATTTGTTATAAAAGATGGCTCTCTAGAGCCATCAACCACAGTAGTAGGAGTGGGGATGGGATGGAAGAGAATAATTCTTCTTCTTCTTCCCTTCTTCCCTGTTCTAATTTTCCATTTGGTTCCACCTTGTCTCTTAAAGGAAATATAAATAGGAAACAAAATTCCCTTAATCTGAATCTTTATTATTTATTGCTGGCTGCTCTTCTGGGATGCTAGACCTAACAACAAATAGATCATCCCTTTGAGAGGGGGAATGAAAGGGTAAATCAACTGATAAAATCAGCAGAGAGTGGACCAGAATGGTTTCTACCCCTTTGGAAGTAATGGAGCCAAATGAAAGCTGTAGGAAGAATTGGAACCCTTCTCCTTGTTCCGCCCCACCTCAAGCCTGGGTCTTCACTCAAGGGAACACCATGCCTTGGAAAACAGGTACTGGGTACAAGTGTGTTTCTTCAGCTGTGGGTTAGTCAGCTCTCATTTCCTCTGTTTTGGTTCCTTATCGGCCAAGGAGATTTGTGCAGCAAATTACAGCTGCTTACCCTCATTTAGGAGGAAGATAGGATTTGTAGGTTCATAAGAATAAGAATCAGATGAAATAATGTATGGAGAAGTACTTTATAAACCTTAAAGTGCCACATAAATTGTGGTTATTGTTACAGAAATAAATTTTAATTACATATTATATTTATATATGTATCATAAGGATACCACAAGAGATATCTTCCTAATATTGGAGGCCAGGAAGTTGTACATGGGAAAGAGTGCTGAATTTGGAGTCAGACAGCTGGAGTTTTAATTCTGGTTCTGCCAATTACTATCCATATGCCCTTGGGCAAGTTGCTTGACTCCTCTGTACCTCAGTTTATTCATATGTAAAAATAAAAGGGTTATACTGCATGACCTATAATGGCTTGTCTAGATCTAAATTCATCATCTTGTGATTATATTAGTCATAATTTTAGGCAAACTAGAGAACTTATGCATCTGCTTGGATTTATCAGATGAGCAAATATATTTAAAGTGCTTTCAAAAGCACTATATAAATATTAGCTATTATCATCATTATTATTTTTCAATGACTACCACTTGGCCAGAGTTTGCATTTTCTCTGCATTTTTCTCCCACTGGTAGGCTCCCCAGTCTTAGAAATCCTTTGGAGAAGCCAAAGACTGCACCCAGCCTTGGAATCTCTGGTAATGAGACTGTAAAAACATCTGGTGGTATGCCTATGGAAGACTTTTTCCCTGACTTATCAGCCAGGAGCAAGATGGCAGTCGGGTGATTTTTTCCCCCCTTCTCTTTCTTCATGAGACTTTGAGACTGGAATACTGAAAATAATTCTGAAAATTGTTTCTCTAAAAAGGTATTCGCTTGGCCCTTGGAAACACCCAAATCAGAAGTCTGCAAGGGTGGAGGCAAGATTTCAGACCTCACTGGGTGTTCTGGTTGTCTGCCATTTCATTGTTTTAAAGCTACCATTGTTAATTTCATTATGACTGTAATCCTGAATCTGGGAAATTTCAGATTTTGCCAAGGAGTGGCCCTGATGCTCCAGACTCCTCACTCTATTTTGGTCTTTTTAATTCTCCCTTAGCAAGAACATACTGTTACTTACAGAGGAGTGACCTCCGATGTAATTCTTTCAGATCACTTCAGAGTTGCAAAGGGTATTAGAATTTCAAAGGGGTGGGGGCTGAGCCATGAAAAATTAATATAGCATTATAGCTATTCATTTTTCTAGACAGAAACCTAGGCTGTATTAAAAGGAGAGACTAGGTGCTGTGGAACCCAATATTAGTTTCTGTCCACACATGTACAAAGAGAGTCAGAACCTGGGGTGGCTAGATCCTGCTTGTGCCAATTCAGTGATTTGAACTGATAGCTCACAGCTTGAAAAGCCATCTGGTGGCTTCCCCACATGAAGCTCCCTAAATAGAGATTCCAGAAAACCTCTTAGTGCCATGTTAATTAAGCAAGTGCTTCTGTGGATAAGAGAGACCATCCCCTCTTCACTTTTATAATGATTACATACAAATGGAAATAAAAAATAATTTTAAAATACTTTCTATTGGCTTGCTTATTTGACAACTTTCGTTATCTAAAAATTTAGCATCTTGTTAGTCCTGGGGCTAATTTCAAGACAATTCAACTCAAAAAATATTTATGAAGCACTTACTATGGGCAAGCCATTGTGCTAGGCATTGGGGATATGAGAATGAAAAATTACATGGCAGCTACCTTCAAGGAGTTCAACAATCTTTTCTGGGGTAATAGGTGTTAACACATGCAAACATATGATTAGTCTAAGAATTAGAAAATGATCAAGTGAATATAATATGAAAGGTGAACCAAGAGCAGCCCCTCAAGAAATTATTGTAAAGACCCAGAATGAGAGGTAGCTGGGTGACTCATTGGATAGAGAGCCAGGTCTGGAGCCTAGAAAACATGGGTCCAAATTTGGCTTCATATACTTCCTAGCTGTGTGACCCTGGGCAAGTCATTTAACCCCCATTGTCTGGCCCTTACCACTTTTCTGCCTTGGAGCCAAAACATAGTATTGACTGTAAGACAGAAGGTAAGGGTTTAAAAGAAGAAAAGGAAAGGAAAGACACAGAATTTCAAAGCATGAGATAGAACAGACTAGCTCCTGGGAACTGGCTGTATCATGAAAGGGTAATGTTTTATCTACTTTGACAGTTAATCAATCAACCTGGCATTTTTCAGGTTCCTGCTATATTCCAGGCACTGAAGGTACAAAGAAAGGCAAAAGAGAGTCCCTGGGCAAAAGCAGTTCAGAAGACTCTGGTCTTTAGAAAGCAACCTCAGGGCAGGCATTGGGTGTTCTACTTGACATCTAACCCATGGTCCTCTGTATGTGTGTCATGGTTGTCTTCACATTCTTTATCACAATGAATTTGTCTTCAGGACCAATGTATGTTTTGGGTCTTTTTTCCCCCCTAAACCTTTACCTTTTGTTTTAGACTCAATACTATGTATTGGTTCTAAGGCAGAAGAATGGTAAGAACTAGGTAATGGGGGTGAAGTGACTTGCCCAAGGTCACACAGCTAGGAAGTGTCAGAGGTCACATTTGAACCCAGGACCTCCTATCTCCAGGCTTGGCTCTCCATTCACTGAGCCACCCAGCTGCCCCAATGTATGATACCTTTAGATTGATACCTTTCTTGTCTTTCTCATCCTTTGGGATGAATTGTCATGTCTATATTTGTCTATATTTCTTGTCTATATTTCTATTTACTCTAAACTCTACCTTGTCAATTTTTATACTTTAGAAACAACTATAAGTGGAAAGTCACCAAATAAAGTCCTGTTAGTCTTCTGGCGATGGTAAATTATGACAATCCTGTACATTTAAAAATCACTTATAGTGGTTTGAACAGATGTAAGTGCTACATAATATAAATATGTAAAATCAAAATAAAACATATGGAAAGGAAATATGGGAAGTACTATTTAAGATAAGTGCAATGCTTTATGCTTGTGATGACTAATTAATGCATTTTACACAACACGAAAATGAGGCTTATCATGATCACTTTGTTTTCTGGGTGCTACAATCTAGGTGAAGATTATAATGAAGAATGGCTGCAGAGCTGGAGTTGGAAATGGAATTCTCTGGAGCATGTACAAAGCATTAAGCAAGGAGACAATGAACTTAATCACAGAAGGGTAGAGTATTAAAGCTTCTGTAGTCCTTCCAGGTAGGTCATCGCTCCAGGGATTCCCAAGGGGGCTGTGGATAAATTTCAGGGGATACGTGAATGTAGAGTTATTTTTTTTAAGTCTTCATCTTCTGTCTTAGAATCAATACTGCATATTGTTTCTAAGGAAGAAGAGCAGGAAGGGCTAGGCAATGGGAGTTAAGTGACTTGCCCAGGGTCACACAGCTAGAAAGTGTCTGAGGCTAGATTTGAACCCAGGACCTCCCATCTCCAGATGTAGCTCTATCTACTGAGCTACCTAGTCACCATATATATATATATATGTATGTATATATGTATATATAGTTTGGTAAACTATATTTCAGTATAATTGATTTATTTTATAAATACATATACATACATAAATATATAGGTATTTTATGCATTTAAAATATATTTCTGAGAAGGGGTCCATAGACTTCCCCATACTTCCAAAGGGGTCTATGAGACAAAAGAGATTAAGAACTTCTGACCTAGAAAAACCTCCCTTCTCCCATATTCTTCCAGATATGTGGTCATAGAGCCTCTGCTTAGATACTTTCAATACAGAGAGATTCATGATCTCATACTATTTTGGGAAAACTTGAATAGTTAGAAAGTATTTTATTTGACTAAACCAAAATCTGCTCCCCTCTATCACTTATTGCTCCTAATTTTGCTCTATGGAATCACACCAACTAAGTGTCTTTCTTATGAGAGTCTTTAAAATATTTGAGTTACTGTACTAGCTCCATCTATCTCTTCTCAAGGCTAAGCATTCCTAGTTCCATAAGCTGTTCCCCAAATCACATCATTTCCAGACAGACACTGCGGTATAGCAGGGAGAAAGCCAGTCTTGAAGCCAGGAGGATCTGGGGTCAGAGCTTACTTCTGATACCTAGCAGCTAGGTGAGCTTGGGCAAGTCACTTAACCTGTCTCTTACTGATCTCAGCAAATTTTTTAAAAATTAAAAAAAGACCAAATTCTTACTTTTGTCTTAGAATCAATAGCAAGTATTGATTCCAAGACAGAAGAGTGGTAAGGGCTAGGCAATGAGGGTTAAGTGACTAGCCCAGGGTCACCCAACTAAAAAGTGTCTGAGGGCATATTTGAATCCAGGACTTCCCATCTCCAGACCTGGTTCTCTACCCACTGAGCCCTCTAGTGCTCTCAGTAATTCTAAGATGATAAGTTGCAGAGAATGTGCTGACTTGCTTTGTTACAGATCATTCCCTCACCTGGGAATTCCCTAAGCCAATGAAATCTTAGTTCTTATCCCTACTAGGACATTTTATCATCATTGTTATTGTTCAATTGTTTCAGTTGCGTCTGAGTCTTCCTGAGCCCATTTGGTGTTTTCTTGGCAAAGATACTAGAGTAGTTTGTCATTTCCTTCTCCAGTTCATTTTATGGATGAGGAAACTGAGGCAAACAGGGTTGAGTGACTTGTCCAAGATCACCCAGCTAGTAGGAATCTGAGGCTATGTTTGAATTCAGGTCTTGCTGACTCTAGAAACATTACTCTATCCATTGTACCATTAGCAGCCCAATACACTCTATATTGCCCTTCAATAACTGGTCAAGGATTAATAATTGGCATTATTGTACCAGTCATAGGTCAGACCCAGATCCTTTCAGGAAACACATTAACATAACCAGTACACAAAATCTTCCCCAGATATTACAGTTTACTTCTGGATTCTTAGAATATGAATAACAATTTCTACATAAAAATGGATTTTATTTGATTTTTTTTAAACCCTTACCTTTTGTCTTGGAATCAATACTGTGTATTGGTTCCAAGGCAGAAGGGAGGTAAGGGCTAGGCAATGGGGGTTAAGTGACTTGCCCAGGGTCACACAGCTGGGAAGTGTCTGAGGCCAGATTTGAACCCAGTATTTGATTTTTTTAAAAAGGATCAATTTAAGATTGTGCTTACATATTCAAATCCAGGTCTCCATCTTGGAGTTTCCCAATCACATTCTGTTTCATTTCACTCAATTAAGTCTCTAACATTCCTCAAATATAAGTCATTTTGTAGCTGTCTCGATGCTTCTGACTCTATTTACTCTATGGAGCGTATATATATATGACTAGCCCAGGGTCACCCAACTAGAAAGGGTGGAAACGGATTAAATTATGTTGGAAATTTAATCCGTTTCCAATATAATTTAATCCGTTTCCACAGGCAGAATATTTATACCAATAGTCACTTGATTTTCAGAGGAGAGGACCAAGAAATGACAAGCTAGTTTTCTATTTAGAATCTTGGTAGAGGTCATTCTGTTGAGAGCTCTGGAATGAGAACCAGGGGACCTGGATTCTAATCTTGGCATTGTCCCCTCTCTATTTCCCTGCACCAATCATTTAAGTTCTCTGTGACTCAGTATTTCTGTTTCCAAATTGTGAGGATGTGTCCCCCTTCTCCTTCATAAGGAAGTTACAAGGATAAATGAGATTGTGTATAAAAGTGTTCCTTCAGATCACATTTTAGAATGCAGCATTCAGTTGTGTTGCATTTTTCGATCAAATGAAATAATATTTGTAGCTTAGCTCAGTGCTTGACATATAACAGATGATATATAAATACTTATTCCTCCACTCCTCTCTTTATTTTTATTTATTTTAATTTTTAAATATTTTTCTATGTTTGCATGATTCATTTTCTTTCCCTCCCTTCTTCCCTCCCAGCTCCCAGAGCTGACAAGCAATTCCACTGGGTTGTACAAATATTGTCACTTGATACCTATTTCCATATTATTCATTTTTGCTATAGAGAGATTTTTAAAGCCTAAACCCCAAATCACATCCCCATATATGCATGCGATAAGGGATGTCATATGTTTTGCTTTTGCATTTCTACTCCCACAGTTCTTTCTCTCAATGTGGGTAGAATTCGTTCCCATAAGTCCTCCAGGAGTGTCTTAACTTGTTGCATTGCTACTAGTAGCAAAATCCATTACACTGGATTTCCCCACAATGTTTTTCTTTCTGTGTACAGTGTTCTCCTGGTTCTGCTCATTTCACTCTGCATCAGTCCATTGCTCCTCTCTCTCTCAAAAGATAAAGTACAGAGGATCTAGAGCATGGTAATGAAGATGAGGAAATAGGAAACAGGAAGTGTTAGAGGCAGGATTTGAAAGCAGGTCCTCTGATATCAGATCCCACTCTTCTTCTAATGTACTAAGAATGTCATAGAGAAAGAAAGACAAAAAGGAAGGAAGGGAGGGAAAGAAGGAGGGAGAGAAGGAAAGAAATTTATTTACTTCTTTTTATTTTTTTATTAAGTGCTTCTACATGCTGGGACTATACCAGTGATTCCCAAAGTGGGCACTACTGCCCCCTGGTGGGTGCTGCAGCAATCCAGGGAGCAGTGATGGTCACAGGTGCAATTATCTTTCCTATTAATTGCTATTAAAATTTAAAAAAATTAATTCCCAGGGGGCTAAGTAATATTTTTTCAGGAAAGGGGGCAGTAGGCCAAAAAAGTTTGGGAACCACTGGACTATTCTAAGATATAGAGGACCAATGATGGTCATTCAGGACTTATCTCTATTCATGTGACTAAGAATCTCATGGGTTAATGGTAATGCCTCACATGAGTTTAGAGGATGAAATATGTGTTTTCCAAGCCTCACATAAATCAGATTTGCCATGATTTTTATTTCCTAAGAAAATTCCAGTTCAGCTCCACATAGTATAGCAATTCAGTCTGAAACAGTACAGAAGATAAAACTTTTAGCTTCGTACTTGTGGCTCCCCTCTGGCAGTGGGTGGGAAGGTGGCAGAGAGAAAACCTCTCTCTTTCCCTGCCATTTCCTATAAAATTCTGCCTACTATGGTCTCATAGAGTCAAGGATGGAAAGATCATTAGTATTGAATGATTTGGTCTGACTGCCTGATTACAGAAGAGAAAGTTGATCTCTGCCCCCCTCTCCAAAACCCCCCTCAACAATCTGGGACTCTTTCCACTTTTCCCACTGCCCCTTTAGGCTATGTAGGTATATAATGAGAAGAAAAACTCCTTCATCCACTCCACAGGATCACAGAGGTAAAGTTGGAAAGGGCCTGAGAGCTCATTTCACCTAATCCACTCCTTTTACAGATAAGGAAACTGAGGTCCAGAGGGGGTAATGTGATTTGCTTAAGGCCAAGTAAGCACAGGTAGCAGAGGCAAAAATTGAACTCAGGTCCTGATTCCAAATCGGTCCTGATTCCAAATCTAGCATTCTTCCCTCTATTCTAAGTCAAATGATCTTGTACTAAGAATTTTAGTGACCGAATTAGTACTTCCTTCACTTGATTAGAATCCTAACAGTCACTGGAGTCAATGGTTTGAGATAGGAGAATAAACTAAATAACTTGTTGGTTTCTATTTGAGTTGGAGAAAAAAGGAACTGGGATGGTTCCTGATCACAATTTTTGACCATGTTCCCAAGTTCCCTGTCCTCCCCCTATATTGTTGTTGTTTAGTTGTTTCATCCCTGTCCAACTCTTTGTGACTCTATTTGGAATTTTCTTGGCAAAGATACTGGAGTGGTTTGCTGTTTCCTCCAAATCATTTGACAGATGAGGGAACTGAGGCTAACAGGGTTAAATGACTTGCTCGGGGTCAGATAGCTAGTAAATGTCTGAGGCTGAATTTGAACTTATGAAGATGAGTCTTCCTGATTCCAGATCTGGCACTTAATCTACTGCACCACCTAGCTGCCCATCTTCCCCCATGCCCTCTTGTTTTGCCTTTAAACTCTATTTTGCCAAAGGATGAGTTAGAAGAAGAGAGGAGAGATGGGATGGGAAGACTGGAAAATTATTCTAGTATAGTATACACGAAGGTGTGTGTGTGTGTGTGTGTGTGTGTGTGTGTGTGTGTGTGTGTGTGCGCGCGCGCGCGCGCACACACCAATGAAACCAAAAATCCTTGAAGTCTTGGAGTCGTGGGTTATAGAGAGAGAGAGGGAGAGGGACAAGGTCCTGGGATTAAGTCACTAAAAGAAATTACTCATTCCCTCCTTCACCCCATATGCAGCCATCATTGTAAGATCCTCTGATGGCTATTTAATCATTTTAGTTTCTCAAGCTAAGGGAATTAATCATTCAGCCATAATTAATTCTACAGGACTGTGTATAGCACTAGCAATGTCTATATTATCAGGGCAAACTGAAATATAGTGTCAAATATCTCTAGGGTCAACTAGATGAATTCAGCCTCCATTTATATGTGAAGCAAAACACACATGTATCTATCACATTCCCTAGTAATCAGAAACATGTGTAGTCCTGGGGAGTTGGGGGTGTGGGGGAGAAGAAAAAGGAAATCATGTTTCTTGTTTCTTTGGATCCTTTCAGGAGTGATTGGAGCATCTCCCCTTGATAGCAAAAAAACAAAACAAGAAAAATGTTGTCTGATTGGGTGCATTAATTTATGAGGTCTTGAGACAGTCAGCACAAATCTTCTTCAAGCCCAGGAAGGTGCTGGTAGCTCATTTATATGGATGAGGAGGAGGAGAAAGGAAGAAGTTCCCTTAATGTGGAGGTGGGAAGTAGAGGGGAGCAGGGGGTGGAATGGAGGAGGGGGCATAGATACTGTTTCCTAGGAGAGGAGGAACTGTTAAGCCACTCACTTTCAGGGAAGCATAAAACCCCTCTTGTGGGAGGCCTTCTGTATAACCCACTGGCAGGCTCTGTAGCCCTGTCCTTTGTGTTATACTTTCAAGACTGAGTCCTCAAAAGGCAAAATTGAGTGTAAGAGTCACACAGCATCTCTGTATGACTGAGAAACATTTCTGCCTCCCCCCTCCTTTTGATCTCTTGCCAGGGAGAGGAGGCAACATGTTAGAGGATTTGGAGTCAGAAGAGTAGAGTTTAAACCCTGCCTCTGCTACTTCCTATTTGTGAGACTGACCTGAATGAAGTACTTCCCTGAGTTTCTGAGATTTCTGATTCCTCATTGTGACTAAAGGGGCTTGACTAGATGGCTTCTGGGGTCCCTTCAAGCTCTAGACTTAGGAAGCCATGTCCTACAAATGTACCCTAGGCAGAACTGGACTCAATGAATAGGCAATAGGAAATTAAATGAACCTTGGGTGAGAAGAAAATTGTAAGGAATACAATCTCCCTCCTGGGACAGAGAATAGAAGTTCACAACCCTGGAAAATTTTTTTAAGGAGTTATGTGCCCCCACTGCCCCTAATGCTTACCTTTGTTTAAACGTCCCATCACTGTAAATTCAAAATACTTGCTGTTATCTGATGAAGAGTAAAGGCCAAATATGGTGGCAGAACTTTTTGTCTGCAGCTTGAAGGTTGAAATCACGTAGACCTCATTCAGGGTGGGATCCATTAGGATTGGTTTCAGAAAACTCGTAACCAGCTTTTGGTTTGAAGATGAAAGGAGATCGAAGACTGTAAAAGAGCAACAGGGGAAATTTAAATAGTAAGTTAACCTGTGGGCAGGAACACTCCTGTAGAATATGTAATCTAACCTTTCAATTGGTTTGGGGCCAAATACTGGGTGACCCTGTAACAATTAGCCCTTTACTCATTTGCCCAGAGTAAATAATGAGTCCTATTACAAGACTGAATCAGTAGCGTTGTTTTATAAAATAACAGTATGGAAATTTAATGCATTAGACCAGTCCTGGAATCCCTCTTCCCCACTGAAAAACTTTCACAGGTCTTTCCTGCCCATATCGGTGTCCCAGCAATAGCACCTTGAAAGGCAGTAATGAAGTACTTGATGTACCAGTGGCTAAGTTGGACCAGCAGCAGCAGCAGCACCAAGGGGAGATAGGACTGACCTGAGAAACAGAGCCCTACCTCCTAATTAGGATGAAGAAGTGAAGAGGCGGGTAGTGAGATGGGCACAGTGGATTGAGCACCAGGCCTAGAGATGGCAGGTCCTGGGTTCAAATGTGACTTCAGACACTTTCTTACTTGGTGACCCTGGGCAGATCACTTAACCCTAATTGCTTAGCCCTTAGCCTTCCATCCTAGAATTGTTACTAAGACAGAAAGTAAAGGGTTAAAAAAAGAAAGAAGTGAAGAGGGAGAAAAGAATAACTATGTATAAAATATTCCCTTTGGTGATCATTTTTCCCATGGCTCCAAAGAGTGATATTGCTGATGTGAGATCATTTCTGTATATAGGCTGAGTGCCCAGGAGTTAATTTCATAGTGACTGACCCTTCACTTACGCCTTACTTTAATGCCTCCTTGAAGGGGAGATAGATCGGGAATCTCAGAGACCATGTTAGAGGAGCAAAAGTCATTGTAGGAGATGAAAAGCTTGGAATTCAGTCCTAGGGCAAAGTTTGGAGAGACTCTTCACCATCCAGTGATGACTTGAGGAGGGGGCAGTAACTCATGAGGACTGTTTCACCAAGATTTGAAGGGGCTTGAGATCTGTATCAGTGGAAGAACTACCTATTCTGATGAATCCACAAATCTTGCTCAAAGATCAAGATCAAGGTTGGAAAGAAAAGAACTCCAAGGGACCTGGGAGGCAGAGTAGGACAGTGGGAAGGGTCCTGGGTTTGCAGCCAGAGGACTTTTGGATCCTGGTTCTGACACTTAATACCAATGTGACCTTGGACAAATCCTTGACTGCTCTAGTTCTGAGTTAGCTTATAAAATGAGGGAGTTGAATTAAAATTTTTGTGGTCCTCTCTGGCTCAAAAATTTATGATATTTAAAGTATTGAAGAAATTAACTGCCCATCCCTCCAGGGAGGCAGCAGAAAGTTTAGATAGATTGTACACCAAAGGTGAGCTATTGGTTGTCTCTAATTTTGGGTGTGCCTTACCTTAAATGGAGCCGGCCAATAGCACTTATTTTCAAAAATCAAATTGTGTTGTTGAGCCAAGAATATTCGTGGACCATTTAGCAGGAGGAAATAGCTTCTATTGCAGCTCTACTAGCTAGCCTGTAGCAGTGGAGAACTTCTCTCAGCCTCTTTCAAAAACTTGCTCCCTTGAGAAGTAAGAGGTCTAATTATTTTTAAGAGAGAAAAAAAATCAGATTTCCAATTGGGTTGATTAGATATGTGCTGAATACTGACAGTGCATTGATAGAGTTAGAAAGCACATCCTGAGGTACATTCACATCCAGACCCAGTTCCAGGAATTTGTTCGCCGTGTGGTGTGAGGGAATGTTGGCCAGAACATGAAGGCTGCTACCTAATGTGTTTCAGAAAAAGGGAATGGAACCTTTAAACCTGCAGAGGAATGGAATCTTGGGATTTCCACCTGTAGAGGCAAGGGAGAACAAGGCAATACTGTTTAAAACCTTACTACAGGAGGTACTGATTTATAATTCTAGCTTTTCACCAGGATCCCTCTCAGTTCCCTTCGTCTGCACCACTGAGTTTTCTTCTCTTATGGGGGCATGGTTGTGATTAACTGCTGCTGAGCTCCTGAGTGTTTTGAAGAGGAAATGAGCCCCTGTTCACTTATTCCATTGCTGGGGTTAGCCCTCAAGGTAAGCATAACCTCCTAGGTTAGAAGCAAAATTGCTGGTCCTGAGCAAATCCAACTAGTACATTTGTCTATTTCAAGAAAGCTCAGAAAGAAAAGCAACTTTTGAGTTTCATATTTTCATTGCTTCCAGAGCCTTAATAAATCCGATAACTACCCACTAAATGTGTTCAATTGTAAATAGAAACTTCAGAAATAAATCTGTTTGGAACTGGAGAGTCTACACTGATTAAGCAGATAATTCCAATTTTTCATTTTATGTTGCATAGACCTTGCCTAGTCCTCCATAAAATAAGGCTCTTATTTTGTCAGAAGAAGGACTACCCGGATATTGCCTATTGAGAGTGAGACTTTATAACCCATCAAACAAGAAGTATATAAATGGTTTCAAAATATCACTTGTGCCCTGCCAAATGACTTCTGCAGTAACGAAATCTCTTTTGAGTTATGTAAGGGGGAAAGCTTCCTCACTCAGCTCGGGTCTCAAAGGATGTAAGTTCCCAAGCATTTCAAATAGGTTTTCCAAACATGAAGGCAGAAGTCCAGTGCCCCTTTAAACCACAATTTCTGGTTGCCTAGGCTGGAATTGCTGGGCATTTTGCCACAATCTCGCATTATATAGATGACTACAAGAATGCCTTATTGGAGGGTTAAAGAACTCTGAATGTAGATATTACTAACTCTGTTTTGGAAATTGTGATATTCTGAGACCTTCTGATGAATTAGAATTAAAAAAAAAAAAACAAGTTTCCCTAAAATTTTGTGTTTCTGTTTATTTTCCTAGTACACTAATGATCTAAGCCTGGCACCAACTTCAAACAGATGAGGGCCGTGGCTGGATGGCATATAACGTTTACTATTAGCTCTTCCTACTTCAGGAATTCTATCTTTTTGAGTTTTACCTGAATTTTCTTGAAGTGTTCTGCACCTCTTTCCTACCTACATAACAGAAGGGTTTGAGGTCTGACATTACAGAGTTGCCATTGAATATCATTATCTCCCCATGAGGGGAAAAGAGGGCCAATCACTCAGTTCTCCTCAAATCACAGGTGAGCCGCAGAATTCACTCCACTTGTCGAGAGGAGAGGACAGAAGCTGACAGAGAAGAAAAAAGAGAGGGAGGCCACTTTGGAGGGGTTGATGGGAACAATCATCCTGGAGAGCACTTCTCAGGGCTGTGCCATATCTCAGAAGAGCTACAAACTTTATTCGTAAGGGGATCCAAGAAGTTATGGGGGCAAGGATTAGGAGAAGGGGAAGTAAGAAATCCTCAAGCTTCTCTCTGAGGAGAAAAGCTGGTTTCAACAAGCACAGGAAAAGATGTTTTGGAGACTTATTTTTTAAAGAAAACTTCTGAGGAAAATGCCAGATGTTTTCACCACCGCCACCCCCCCCCCCTCCCGCCTTGTAGTATTCCTACCCCTGCTCCCCACTCCTTACCGGGAAACAAACATCTTCCCATTGCAGAAATGTCTGATTATTTCAGAATCGCCTTTTGAGACCCAGAATTTGAGACAGAAGGGACCTTAGTGACCTTGGCTATAATTTTGATTACATGATTGTTGCTGCTAATACCATCTTCCTAAACTTAGACTTAAGGGAGACAGAAGAGATGGAGAAACAGGAATCAAGGGGAACAAGAGCTACTTTGCAGGGCTCGGTTATACCCCTGGCAAGCTTTAGGATGGGCTGAATAGATTCGATATCTGCGCGGCAGTCGGATCCCAGTTCCGTGCCAGGCTCTCCCCCAAGCCCCAGCCCAGGGACTGTGTGTGAGTCTACTCACCTTGAGGTGTAGCCTGGGCTCCAAAGAGCGGCCAAGACTGGAGAAAGATGTGCAGGAAGAGGAAGGCAGCTTTGAGTGTGGCCAACATAGTGCCTTTTCCTGATTGTGTTGGCTAGTGAGGGGAGCAGCGGGCACAGCAGCCCAGTTGTGCCGTCTGTGCGTACGTGTGCGTGTGTCTGTCTTGGAGCAGCTCAGGTGGACGATGTTTTGAATTGGGTCGTGCCTGCCCAGTCCTGCCCTCTGTGCTGTTCAGCCCCTCCAGTCGAGGAGACAGAAGTTCGGTGGTGGTACGTCCAGGGCTGGCCGTCAGACGGGCGCTCTCTGACTGGGGCTCAGCATCTAACGGGGCTGTTTATGCTTGGGGCTGCCCCTGGCCAGGCGCTGGGGGAGGGACCGAAGCCGGTTGCAGCCCCCTTGGCTGTGACTCTCTTTTCACCGGTTGGGAGGCTCTGGGGCGGGGTGGGCGGGCAGAGCTGGTCTGGATGGACCCCAGGAGGAACCCAGTGGCAGGATGGGGGCCAGAGGCAGGCTGGAGGCCAGAGGAAGGATGGAGGCCAGGGACCAGGGAGGGCATAAAGAGGGAAAGTGAAGTAGGCAGACGGACTCCGGGAAGCAGGAGAGACACGCAGCCAGAAAAGAATGGAAGAGTGACCTAGAGAAGAGGGAGGAAGGACAGACTTGGGAAATGAATGAAAAAACAAGAGGCAGGAAGAAGGTGGTGGCAGGGAAAGAGATGGAGAGAAATTAAGTGATAAAAGAGAATGAGGAACGAAAGCAGGAAAGGGGATACTAGAACAGGGAAGTTTTTTGGGGGGTGGGGTGGGGAAGGGAGAATTAACCAGAGAAAATAGAGGAGGAGAGAAAGCCTGACTCATCCCTGATAAACTGACCAGCCTGGACTCTTTCTTCACCTTTCTCCACACTTGCTACCTTCTTGTTGCCTGTCCCACTGACTTTCTAATTGTCTTTTCCTGCTACTTTAAAAGGATGGATAGAAAGCTGAAGGACTTTAAACGTGTCCTTCTTATTTCCTAATTTCAGTGGTCAGTTCAGGGAGCTTCTTCTCAACTATCCCACCTAACCAAAGAGCCCAAGATCTTTTGAACAAACACTGCTGTGGTCATTCCCAGGACAGGCAATATGCTATATTAAAAAACATTAAAAAAAATCAAAGGTCGAATGGATTGAGTAGTACTCAAAAAACCCCCCAAAACCTACATAACAAGGATTTGGTTCAAATAGTTCTCTTCTACTAATATTATAGACCTGGAGTTTTATGGTGAATATAGACTTTCCCCCCTTCACAGATGCCTAGTCTAACATAGGTAGCATTGGGTTCTCGAAGACTATCTCAAAGACTAAAGACTGAAGAGACTATCTCAGAGACTAAAGATGAGCACAATCAGGTTCAAAGATGGAAAGGAGAAGGCTTCCAGTAGGAGTCCAGTGGGAGATGTTTGGCATCTGAAGGTTGGCCACAAGGGCAACGTTGGCCTAGGTGCCCTATGATAAGTCCCTTGGCCTCATGGTTCCACAAAGATGGTAATGGAATCATCAGAAGGGGCTCTATGTGTGAAGTGGTTCATGTGCATATACTATGGAGTTTATAAAATGTTTTATCACAACAACCCTGTTCAGTAGACATTGCAAGAGTCACCCTTCCTCCTCTCTATTTTTATATGTAATTATGTCAGGACCTTCTTTTTGATTCAAAGGGCTCAGGTATATTTTCTGAGAATTTCTCACTTATCTAGTTTATTTTCTTCTTCAGGGTGGAATCTGGGAACTATTTGGTTCTCCCACAGCAATTTCCCCTTATAACTATTCAGGTTCACAAGGATTCAAATAAAGAATAGGTTTAATTTTTATAATAAAAGGCACAAAAGAGACTCATATTTGAATCCATAGACTCAAGAGAAGCAATTCTAGCGAATCCCTTTTTTTATCCTCCCCTCTTCCTCCAGGATCTATATAGTCCCTGTGACTTATACTCTTTTGGGT
Organism: Gracilinanus agilis; assembly: GCF_016433145.1. NCBI lineage: Eukaryota > Metazoa > Chordata > Mammalia > Didelphimorphia > Didelphidae > Gracilinanus > Gracilinanus agilis. Next base: position 345,835,725 of record NC_058130.1, on the reverse strand, counting down.
GGTCATCTGGAAAAGATGGAGAAGGACTAGAAGGGCTTGGGGCTCTCCATATCAGCATTCTGTATCATTATTGTTTTCTGGTCATGTTTCTTTACTTTTGGTCTCTGCCTTGTTTCTATTTTTTTTCTGCTTCATTTACTAGCTCCTTTGCTGGCGTTTCCAATACTATGATCTCCATTTTTTCAGTGGAGCTGCTGAGCTACATTTTCTAACTACTTCATGCTTCTAGTAAAAGCTTTGAGACCATTGCAGAAAGGATATATTCAGCTTGTCCTTATCTTTGGTATGTCTGTCTATAAGTACCTCTGGCATTAAGGATTGAGAAGGGCAGTCTGCATTGGTGGGCAAGACCTTTGGCAGTTCCTCATTTAATCCCTTTTTGCCTCATTTATAAAATGGGGACACACTAAAAAAGGAAATGGCAAACCACTCTAGTGTCTTTACCAGTAAAATCTTGTGGACTTTTGTTAGACATGACTGGACAACAAGAAATCTACTTTTCAGTTGCCTAAAAAATAAGCTCAACAAGTACAAAATGGAAAAGGCATGGCAAGACCACAATTCTTTGGGGCTATCATTGAATGGAAGTTCAATATAAGTCAATAATGTGACATGGCAGTCAAAAGGAATTGTTAGATTGTGTAAAGAGAAGCACAGTTTGGGGGCAGCTGGGTAGCTCAGTGGATTGAGAGCCAGGCCTAGAGACAGGAGGTCCTAGGTTCAAATCTGGCCTCAGACACTTCCCAGCTGTGTGACCCTGGGTAAGTCACTTGACCCCCATTGCCTACCCTTACCACTCTTCTGCTTTGGAGCCAAAATACAGTATTGACTCCAAGATGGAAGATATGGGTTTAAAAAAAAAAGAGAGGCACAGTTTTCAGATACAACTAAACAACAACAACAATTTATTATTATTGTTATTATTATTAGTGCTGGACTTGGAGTTAAGAAGATCTTGGTTCACATTACTTCTGATATTTATTAGTTATATATAACCAAGTCACCTAACTCTCGAAGCCTTAGAAAACTCTTCAGGAATTATTATACTACAATCTTTAGACATTACACATAGGTCCTTGATACTCACATATGTTAACCCAGTGATGGAGAATCTTTTAGAGACTGAATGCCCCAAACTGTAATCCTCATGTGGCACGTGAGCCACCCTCTTACCCCAGACAGTGGAGGGAAGAAACACTCCCACTGGGCTGCTGGGCAGAGGGGCAGGTGATAGGAGAAATGTCCTCAGGCATCATGGAGAGGGGGAGGGGAGCAGCCCCCTCTGGCACGTGTGCCACAGGTTCACCAATACAGTGTTAACCAGTTTGAAACAGGCTATTTAGTGTCATGTGACCCATTAAATGACTCAAACAACATTTTACAGTGAAGTTTTTGGATGAATTTGATGGGCAAATCTACTTCTAAGCTAAATTCTTTATTTTTTAAACCCTTGCCTTCCATTTTAGAATCAATACTGCATATTGATTCCAAGGTAGAAGAGCAGTAAGGGCTAGGCAATGGAGGTTAAGTGACTTGCCCAGGGTCACACAGCTGGGAAGGGTCTGAGGTTGGATTTGAACCTAGGACCTCCTGTCTCTAGACCTGGATCTCAATCCACTGAGTGATCCAGCTGCCCCCCTAAGCTAAATTCTTTTTAAGGGAATCCCAGAATTGCAAAGTTGGAGGAGACCTCAGAGCTGACCTAGTTCAACTGCCCCCTCTAAAATACTCCTGTCCGGAGGTTATTCTCAACTTGAAGATTTCTAAGGAGTGAACACCACTCTTTCCAGAAGCACTTTAGTGTGGTTCTAAATATTAGGAAGCTTTTCCTTATATCAAACCTAAACATGCATCTTTTTGTTGCAAAAGGCTAATGACTCAGAACTTTAAAAAAGGATGGACTCTTCCCCTGTGTCTCTTCTTCCTTCAGACCTTCCTAAATTTGGTATAAAGCAAAATAAGCCTAAATCCCTCTTCTATATGAGAACCCTTTGGATAGTTGATGACCTGTTTCTATCTTGTCCATTCTAAGTGTTCCCTTCTAATTCCACCTATTTCCTTCTAGTCATCATATGGCATGAACTCTAGGCCTTTCACCATCCTGGTGAAGTGCTTTGGGTTTTTTTTTGGGGGAAGTGTTCTGGTTTCTCTAAGTCTTTCCCAAATTATGGGATTCAGAAATGAACATTGTACTATCAATATTGTCTGATCAGGATAGAATATAGTGGAACAATTTATTGGTTTGCTCTTTCTGAATACTGTGCCTCTCCTAGGCAGTCTCGCAATTCTTTTTGGCTGCCATGTCTTATTCTGTGCTTCCATTCTATGACAGCCCCAAAGAACTGTGGTCTAGCCATTTTTGTTGAACTGATTTTTAATACAAATGAAAAACTTTACATTTTAAACCATTATGTTTCCTATTATGAGATTTGCTCCTTTTTCCTAGCTTGTAAACATCTTTTGGGATCCTGTATCTACATCTAACATGCTTTTTATCACTCTCAGCTTTGTGCCAAATACAAGTTCTATGGATCCACTTCTATGGATTCATTCAAGTCATTGATAAAAAGGTTAAACAGTATAAGACCAAGGACAGATCCCAAAAGAACTTCATTAGAAATGCTTCTCCAAGTTGACATTGAACCTTTAATGACAACACTTTTGGGTCTGGTCATTCAACTAAATTGAACTGTTCTTTTTTCTATCCCATATCTCTTCATCTCATTCCCAGTGACAGCATGGGAGGAGGCCTTTTAAAATATTTTGCTAACATCTAAGTATTTTATATTTACTTCATTTCCCATTCTAGCAACTATCAGTTTAGTAATATGTTCTAGAAGTTTGTTGGGAATAAGAATCAAATGAAAGGAAGAAAAGGGAAGGAGAGAAAGGAAGAGAGGAGAAAAGGAAAAAAGGAGAAAAGGAAGGAAGAGAGGAAAGGAAGAAGAAAGAAAGGAATGGAGAGGAAAAAGGACAGAAGGAAGAAATTAGGGAATGAAGGGAGAAAGGAAGTTAAAGAAAAAAAGCAGGAGGGAGGGAAGGAAGAAAACAAGTATTTATTATGTTCAATTATGCCACATGAATGTTGGCCATCTTCCTTTTCCTCCTCTTCCTACCATAAGAACTCAGATTTTTTCTCTGAGAACTTGGAGTATTATAGGTGAATTTTTGCCTTATCTTGTGTGGAATGAGATCACCACATCACTTCCTGCTCATTTCCAAATCATGCTGCTACATACATACTCTTCCCCACTCCTATAAAATGTAAGGTTCTTGAGGACAGGAACTGTCTTCTTGCTTGCTTCTGTATCTCCAGCAATTAGCATAGAAGGTCCTATCATTGGTCATACCCTCAATGTTCCCCCTTGTTAGCCAACCTTGAGCAACTCATGGAACTTTCCACTTGCATATACCTATCCTTCTCAACCAATTAATAAGCTCAAAAATCCCAAATTATAGCTCTGAAAATGGAGGTAGCAGATAACATATCACTCTCCATTAATAACCATTCAGGAATTCCCTCTCCAAGAAAAAAAGGTGGGAGCATTCTTGACATTTGCCTATTCAAAAAAGGAAAAGTAGGAAGACATCATTGGAACTGCCTAACTGCCATTCTATTTGGTGGATGGGGAGGATGGAAGCATCCTGATCTTACTTCTAGCCCTTCTAAAGCCTTGGCTGGTTTGTACAATATCCTCTAAAGATTTGTACAATATCCTTTAAAGATTTGCTTTGTACATCTTGTGCCCAAGCTTCCTTTTCCTCTATCTAGTGTGGATTCTTGGTTTTACACATAATCACTTATTTGGAAAACCATTAGCCACCACATTAAGGAATAATCAATGCAGGAGAGCATGACCAAATTTCTTCCTCATTTTAAAATTCCTCAAACCTGAAGATCCCTCATTTCAATTGCTTAAATGAGAGGCCCTATTTTATGTAGGTAAGTCATTTAACCTGTAGGCTTCAGTTTCCTTTTCAAAATGAGAGGGTTTAGACCAGATGGCCTCAAAGGTCCCTTCTAAATCTATGATTCTGTATAACTTATGGACACTACAAAGTCTCCTTAATGCAAAAGAGATTAAATTCAACTTGACAAATATTGATTACTCTCCTTTTATGAGTCGGGCCCTGGAGATACAAAGACAAAAACCAATCTCTATTGTCCAACCAGAGCCAAAGTCCTACCAAGGAGATATAACTTGTACACAGATAAGTGAAATTATAAGGTAATTGGAGGAAGAAGAGAGTGCTAACAGTCTGAGTCATCAGTAAAATCTGCCTTAAGAGGTGGCACCCGAGTTAAGCCTTGAACTAAGGCTTGTAGGAGGTGGAGCCAACGAGGGAGTGCATTCCAGGTGGAGGGGACAGTCCATGTAGAGGGGTGAGAAAGGACTGGGAATGCCAAGTTCAGGGAATAGATATCCAGCCAGTTTGGCTGGAACATAGAGTACACAAAGAAAAGTAATGTGAAATACATCTGGAAAGGTAGGTTGGAATCACGTTGCAAAGGGTTCTAAATGCCAGGCTAAGGAGTGCATATTTTAACCTTTTAGCAATAAGAAACTCCCTGGAGATTTTTGACCAGGGAAATAATATGCTAAATTTAATTTGGCAGCTATATAAGAAGATATAACCTCTGTTTCCTTAATCCACTGGAGAAGGAAATGGCAAATCACTCCAGTATCCTTGCAAAGAAAGCCCTGTGGACAATATTAGTGTACTATGCCCCCTTGGGATCATGAAGAATCAGAAATGACTGGACAATAAATATAAATGGATGGATTGAAGAGGAGTAAGTGGAGATAGGGGGTCAATTAGGAGCATATTGTGATAATGAAAGGTGTCAGACTAGGGTAATTAAGAGAGAGAAGGATGGATGTGAGAGGCACTGTAGAATTAAAAATTAATATGACTTGGTAACTTATTGTTTTATAGGAGGAAGTGAAGGAAAGGAAAGAGTCAAGGACAATTCCAGAGTTGTTAATCTTTGGGACTTGGATGCATGGTGGTGCCTTCAAAAGAAAAGGAGGCATTTAGAGGGGGTAGGAGTTGGAAAGAAGATAATGAGTTTTGATTTTAACATATTGAATTTGAGATGACCAAGGGACTCTCAAGTGGAAATGTTGAATAAATAATTGGCAATCTAGCACTTGAAATGAGGAGAGAAATTATGGTTGGATATACAGATTTGGGAGTTATCTATTTAGAGATAACTGAACCCACAGAAGATTATGACCTCTTCAAGGGAAAGTATATAGAATGAAAAGGACAAAGGACAAAGTCTTGGTGAAATGCCCATATTAAGGAGGTAGGAGATGGGTGGAGACAGTGAGTAAAGTTGACTTTTCCTAGGAGACTAGCTATCAAAAAGAGAAGAGATATAAGACAATTATTGAAAAGATGACAGGTTCATGTGAACATTTTTAATTGATGGGGAAGATTTTGGTGTTTTTAAAGCTTCAGGGAAAGGAATATTAAATTAAGGGTTCTAACTTTTTTATATCATGCACCCCTCTGGTAATCCTTGACTGTTTCCATTTGGGCATTTGTGACTCAGCACTGAAGACTGGGCATTCTGGGGATGACAAAATAATTCTCTTATTTGCCATTGAGAAGGAAGAGCATAGGACCCAATGGACCATTTAAAAATGAGTAACTCTCTTTTAGATTGCTTTTTAGACAATTGGGGAATAGATAAATGAGTTGTGGCATATGAATGTAATGGGATATTATTATGCTGTAAGAAATGACGAAAGAGATAATTTCAGAATATCTCTTGTAGTATGAATTTACACATAATAAAGTAAGCAGAACCAGGGTAACAATTTATACAAGGACAATGCTCTAAAGAGAAAAAAATCTTTTGAAGACAAGAACTTTGATCAAAACAAGTTCTCACCATGTCTCTGGGGCCCCAGGATGAAACTTGTGTTCAACCTGACAGAGAAGGGGTAGATATAAGGTCCTAATTCATCTGTTTTTGGACATAGTCACTGTAAAGATTCATTTTACTTTAATATGTTTGTTATAAGGGGTTTGCTGTATGTGTAGAAGTGTTCTCCCTTTTTTCACTCTAGTTTAAAATTAAAAAAAAATTTAATGTAAAACCCTTACCTTCTGTTTTAGAATCAATACTAAGTATCAATTCCAAGGCAGAAGTGCCGTAATGGATAGGCAATGGGGGTTAAGTGATTTGCCCAGGGTAACTGGTAAGGCCAGATGTGAATCCAGGTCCTCCCCACTCATGTCTGGAACTCTATCCATTGGGCTACCCCCAAAATTATTTTTAAAAACAAGGCTCAAGTTTTGTCTCCCTTCAGTCCAGCAAATGGTATCATGTAACCCTGGGACTTCTCATGAGGATGAGGGAAGAGTGGTCCCCTTCTATGCCCTGGTAGCCTGTTGGCTGTTCCCATGTGACAGCTAGATCAAAGAGCATCTTTTAGGTGAGCTTGAGTCATCCATGGCTGTCTCTTTTACTTAATGTTTCTTGACCTGATCCTTGTAGCTAACCATTGCTCTTGAGATGGCCATATCTAAGCCAGGACACCAGGCTTTGAGATGTCCTTATGAGTTTGAGAGGTCCAATGATGCAGGGTCTTTAGTTGGTCTTGGACGCCTTTCATAAGGAGGTAGTCAGAGATGAAGTGACTTGCCCAGGCTGACACAGCTAGTAAATGTCTGAGGCAAGATTCAAACTCAGATTTTCCTAATTCTAAGCAAAGGCTCTATCAGCTAAAATAGTTAATTATATTGATTTGCATCAGAAATTCATTATCTAGCAGTCTGAAGTATCACAGAATCTTAAACTTGAGAAGGAACCTCGGTGGCCATCTGGTCCAAACCATCCCTGAACAAAAATTCCTTGTGAGAGGAAATTCTCTACCTCTTGAGGAACCCCATTCCCATACATTACACACACACACACACACACACACACTGATTACAAGTGCCTCACTCAAAAATGAGTGTCACAGTTCCACTCATTCAAATAAACAAAATCAGAGTCAGAAGGTAGGAGTAAAAAGAGGTAGTTATTTATTCCCCTTCATGAAAGAGAGCAATTCAATGATGGGCTAAGAAGCACCAACCGACTAGGCAGCAAACAGGCAATATATACACAATGCTCCTCCCTGCTCCCCTATCAGGCTCTATACCAAGCTTTGACCTATAAATCAAAATATCTGTGCTTCTAACCCAATTCAGGCAAGGCAAGGGAAGCAACCAAGCTATTCATTGCCCCTTTTGCCCTTTGTCAGTCTCCCTCTCAAGCCTATCCCAGAGTCCTCAACCAACAAAAAGGTAACAAACTAGTTTTTATAAGTTAAATGCTCATCCTGAGAACAGCACACTCAATTCAGTTCCACACATATATGCATATATGTTTATATAGTGTTATAGGGGACTTTGAAGGATGTAATATGGGGATTAGGTAGGATATAATAGGGAGGTGCAGGCTAGGATAATAACTGGTAGGATTAGGGAATAAGACAAGGCAAGGGACCCAAGGCTGGAGGTAATCAAGGGAATAGACTAGGTAGTAGGGAAGTTAAGGCAATATATTGGATGAGGAGGGTTCAATGATGAAGGATGGTAGTTGAGGTGGTAGGAGAAATAAGGGAATGTCTGAGTTCAGGGAGTATAACACTTTTTTTTTCATTTTTTTGAAGTCTTTCATTAGTCCTTAACAGACCATAATTTGTACAAAGTCCAAGGATACATGCTCGAATTTCACGGTGTTGGTGTTGGTGTTAGATCACCAAAAAAGGGAATCTGGATGATTAGCCATTGAAACAAAACAATTAAGAAAAGCACAATAGCCAGGATCACTTTGGGAAGAAGTTTGCTGAAGTACGAACTTGTTCGGTGGCATACAGAGAAGGATGGTATTGAATGTACCCCTAGAAGAAGGTATAATTCTTGATAATCTTCATAATCCAAAGTCAGGGCCCATGACTCTTTCATGAGATTTTCCATTGAAATGATCTGGGTATGGGCTCCTTTAGTACAAATTCCCATAGTGAATTTGTACTAACAAGGTGTTGCCAGGGAGAGGATGAATTAATCTAAGCAGGCAAATAGCAAGCAGGGGAATACAGACTAGGACTTAGGCTAAAGACAAAACACTGAAGGGAAATAGACTGATCCCTTCAAGTAAAGGACTCTATATAGCCAAATTAGAGTCAGCCAAGACAGATTGAAATTGACTCCAGGCTTTAGTCAGTTTCACAGGAAGGGAGTTGTATTGAAGTTACACTTCCCTCAAACCCAGAGAGTATGTTGTTTCTCTTCCTCTTCCTCCCTCTCTTACTAATTAACTAATGAAGTAGCCAAAAGGTCTTGTTTAAACACAAAGGGATTTATTGTCTTCTAGGATAGATTGACAGGGTAAAGGATCAAGGAAGCCCTGACAGCCACTTAGAGAAACCTCAGGTGGGGGAAAGGAAGCAGGAATGTGAGACTGAGAAAGGACCTGCCTTTGACTCAGCTCTCAAGTTGATTTTGAAATCTAAAGGGGTTAGGAAGTTGGATACAAAGATTCAATAAATAATTTGTTGCCAGCTAACACTAACTATCACAGATTTGAACTAACTCTCTGATTCACTCTCCTATTCACTCTTCTCAGACATTCAGGTAGAGGAAATGAAGGTAGGAAATAAGGTAGGGTAGGAAATTCAAAGGATTTATCTAAATTAACAAATCTCAAAAAACTGTAAATCTAAGCTAGGTTTCAATCTCAAGAAGGAGCCCAGCTGGACCCTGGTTCCCTCCACGAGTTCCCAGGTCCAACTGCAACTTTTACCCAAGATTCTAAAACCTTAACTGACAATAGAAATTCTGCAAAAACAGTTATGCCCCCACTCTACATCACAATAGAATATTTATAAAAATGAATACTAGGTAGGTTAAGGAGGAAGTAAGATAACAGTTTGGGGGTGGGGGCTAAATCAGGAAAAGCTTCAAATAGAATGAAACATTTTAGCTTAGACTTGAAGGAAACTAGGGATCCCAAGAAGTGGAGGTAAAAAAAGAATGAATTCTACATATAAGGGAATTTACCTTAAAGGTATGGGGATGAGAGGTAGAGTGTCCCAGGTGTGGCCAGGTGGGCATCTAACTTAGGACAACACTGTTGACTCTCTTTCACCCTGGGTGGTGGTAATGATGGATTTTGTTAAGCACTTGATAGACATTCTGACCAATGTTATTTTCTTCCTTTTCTCTCAAATCTATTTATAAAAGAAAGTCCCTGGCTCCATAGTCTTTAATGTCATATCACTTCCAGTCAAATCTTCCCATTTGTATTTCATTTCTGTATTTGTGACCCTCCAAGGAAGGAGTCAACTTTTCATGGCTTATCACTTTCAAGTGTTATGGGCGGGGAATAAGAGGAATGGGCCACTCCACTACATTTTGTTCTAACAACTCAGTTAAAAAAACAACAACAAAAACTCTCTAACTTTGTAGACCTTGTTTTATGGAACTCCCCAAATTAACCTTTGTCCCTTAAGAACTTTTCTTCAAGGAACTCCCAGATTGACCCTTATCTTAGACTGAACACTAAACTTTAAAGTACCCAATGACCTCAGCCTGGATAGAATTAGTTGATATAATCAAATCTTAAATACCTTTTTGTCTTAGAAGTTTCTCCCAGGTAGTCAAGCCCCTGGCTGGTATCCTCCTTCCTTTGTCTCCATGTAATCCAATCAATTATCCTTCCTTTCCTGTATTTCTTAAAGGATATATAAGACCCAAATTCTTTAGCCTTTCCCACTTGATATGACCTGAGAGCACTCTGTGGGCAAAATCTTTAAGACCTGAGTAATGACTGCCCCAATAGGATGTGGTAATGGGATAGAAATTTAGTAGGAGATTGATTAAAGTTATAAAATTGACCAGTAAAATTTATGCACCTTTCTCTTTGAGTTCAGAGATACTATAACTGTAAAATCACTATTAACATTACAAGTTGATTATAATATTTCAATCTTGATCCTAAGAAATATGGATTTTCACCTTCAATTAATTTTCTTGATAATAAAGGATATTATTTGGTTCAGAGATCAAAAAAAGGTTTGGGAAGAAACTCTTCTAGATCTTGTTGTTCATCCTTTGTTTTCAAAGTAGATCAAAGACATCATGGGGTGATGTCTTTTTTTGGTTGTGAATTGGATTTAAGTGAGGCATTGTTGCACAAAATCATCACATCAGCCTCACTCTCTCTTCCAGTCATTGAAGTCCATTGACCAGATAAAAGTCAGGATGAGGGGGTAGCTGGGCAGCTGGGTAGCTCAGTGGAATGAGAGTCTAGGTCTAGAGACAGGAGGTCCTAGGTTCAAATATGACCTCAGATAATTCTTAGTTGGATGATCCTGGGCAGGTCACCTAACCCCCATTGCCTAGCCTTTACCACTCTTCTGCCTTGGAACCAATACATAGTATTGATTCTAAGGTGTTAAGAAAAAAAAAAGTCAGGATGACTGGTGATGGCCTGGGATGCAGTAGTTGACTTTGGCATCTTTCATGTATGACCAAGCTCTAAGGGTTCCAAAGCATTTGCTTCAGTCACTTTCATAGCCTTTGGAACAAATTGTTCTCATCCATCCATTCCACTGGGGGAAGTTTTCACATGCTTGGGGTAGACACCCCCCTAACTAACTGATGGATTTGAGGTCTGTTGATTACCTACAACGTGGTTTAACCCATCAACCAAGAAATTTTTTTTAAACCGTTACCTTCTGTCTTAGAACCAATACTAGGTATATCTGTTCCTAGGCAGAAAAGTGGCAAGGGTTAGGCAATCAAGGTTAAGTGACTTACCCAGGGTCACACAGCTGGGAAGTGTCTGAAGCTAGATTTGAAACCAGAACCTCTCATCTCCAGGTCTGGCTCTCTATCCAATGAGCCAACTAGTTATCCCTACTGAGAAAATTTTACTGGGTGTATGTGTCATGCATGCTACAGCTTCTTGGGGTCACAGGTAAGAGTTGGGTAAAAGGTAGACACCAAATTCTACATCTCAATAAATTAAGGAAAGAGCAACTTTTGATCAGCATGAAATTATGAGTAAAATTTTCTTTCCAGAATTTAGGTTTTGCCTGGGCAATTTGATACTTAAACGTGGCAAGCAAATGAGCTATGTAATTTCTCATCTTGAATTATATAAAGGAATTAGATAAATCCTATGAAAAAGTACTCATCAAAGTGTTTGAATATGCTTTAATAACAGCAACAGATATTTATATAGCACTTTAAGAGATGCAAGGCACTTTGCATATATTGTCTCCCTTGATCCTTACAATAAATCTTGGGAGGTAAGGATCACTGTTGTTTTATAGATGAAGAAACTGAAGCTGAGACTGACTTGTCCAGCAGCTCATAATTAGAAAATGTCTCAGGATGTTGGTCTTAGTTCTTCTGCTTCATGGGTGACTGAGAGAGGACCACGGTTCCTCATTTCCCTGGAGACATTAATTTCCTGGGGACTTGATTGGCCCCTGCCCCTCTCCCTGGCCACCACCTCAGCTTTTCAGTCACTTACGGGCTTAAAAAGTCTTACCCAGATGGATTTCTTGCCCTCCAACTGAATGGACATCCATCTGAAAACCATCCAAAACACCATACGTTGCCTTGATGAATAAGTTTCCATATGGAGATGGTTAGAATGGGGTGGGCATCACATCTAGAGAAATCACTATGTCTTTGTTGCCTATCCTTGCTGTATTAGGGCAAAGTAAACCTACTTTGATGACTTGTGAATGTCTCACATCGTTCCAACATGAAACCAGAACTAACAGGCTGCTGGAGTTGTCTACCCCAATAACCACAAAAATAAGACTAGTCCATTTTCAACATTACAGCCCTTCAGCCTTGTATCACTCCCCCTCTGTTTTGTGCCTTCTCTTCTCTAACACCCACGATCTCTGAATCTTCTTGAGTCCTACACAATTCCATCATACCGAACTGACTCCTCACTGAATTGTCTGTAAAATACAAAGCAAGGAAATCCACAGCCAAATGTTTATTGCTAGGATCTATCCAACAGCAAGCCCAGATAGTGTTTGACAACAAATATTTATTACAGTAGCTGTTCCACTCCATTAAATAAAGAATTAACCCATCCACATGGGTGGTTCCTGCAGTGTCTATTGAGAGTAATAGATTCCATGCCAAGAAAATCACATATTCAATGCCAACCATCTAAAAGTATTTTCTAAGAAAAAATGATGAACAATATAGTAAAGGAACAAAATTGTGAAGTCCAGTAAGAATTCAACAGTTTAGACTTCACTAGGTGGTATAGTGGATAGAGCAGCCTTGAGGAACATTTTTGAGATCGAGTGCCCAAAGTGCATCTGCAAACTGCCTCTGAGCTCCTCACATTATCCCAGACAGCAGAGGGAAGAAATGCTCACATTGGGCAGCTTGACAGAAGGACAAGACATGCAAAAAAATGTCCTCAGATGCTGTAGAGAAGTGCTGCTCCCCCTGTTGCACTGGCACCTATGCCATGGTTTCACCAACATAGATAGAAGGATAGAGAGTAGAGCCTGGAGTCAAGAAGATCTGAGTTCAAATTTGGACTCAGAGCCTGAGATACTCTCTGTGCCATCCTGGGCAAATCTGTAAAATGAGAATAAAGATTGAATATATCTACCAAGCTTATTGTGAGGATCAAATGAAAAACTATTTGTGAAGTGTTTAGCACAGTGCATGGCAAATAGTAAGCACTTTAAAAATGTTAATTATTATTATTGTAATTGGTTTGCAATCTTGAACACTTTGCCTTGGGTTGGGGGGAGGGGGAGAAAGATTATAGATTTAGAGCTGGAAGGGATCTCAGAAGCTAACCAGTCTGCATTTTATAGGTGAAGAACCTGAGGATCAGGAAAGGTGAAGTGACTTTCCCAAGGTTGTACAGTTAATAAATAGGAGAGCCAAGATTTAAATGTAGGAAATGTAACTTGCAGCTAGGTGACACAGTGAAGAGAGTACTGGACCTAAAGTCAGTAAGACTCATCTTTATGAGTTTAAATCTAGCCTTAGGCACTTACTAGCTATATGACCCTAGATAAGTCACTTAACTTTGTTTGCCTCAGTTTCCTTACCTGTAAAATGAGCTGGAGAAGGAAATAGCAAACCACTCCAGTATCTTTCCAAGAAAACCCCAAGTGGCATCATGAAGAGTTAGAAATGACTGAAACAGCTAAACAACAAAATGTGGCACCAGACCTAGCATTCTTTTCACTACACAACATTGTCTCTCACTTAAGATTACCTTGGTATTATCTATGAAAACAAGGTTTTCCAAGTCAAATGATGAGTGAAAATAAATCTTATGAGCATGTTTAACTTAAGTAAGAGAAATAGCATGTTAAGGAGGGAAGGACATTGGCATAATAAGGAACTAGCTGGTTATTGAAAAAGGAATGGTGGAAATTTGGTCTCACTTGCTGTAGCATGCACAGTGGCCATACCCTGGTAAAAAACATGTTGGTAGACAGACTACACCAGGTTGAGAGTAACTGACAGGTTTCAAATCCATTGGTGAATTAGGGGGTGGCTACTCAGGCTTGTGAAGACTTTCTCTAGTGGAAGGGGCAGATGAAAACAATTCATTCCAAAGGCCATGAAGGCAGCTGAAAGCAGGTGCTATGGAATGCTTAGAGCTTGGTCAGACATTGAAGACACCAAGATCATCCACTGCATTCAGGCCATCACCAGTCATCTTGACTTTTGTCTTGCCACTGGACTTTGATGACTCTGGAAGAGAGAGTGAGGCCGATGACTTTGCAACTCTGCCTTGCTTAAATCCAATTTTTGTTTGAGTCAAGAGACATAACCCAATGATGTAATTTTGGTCCTCTTCAAGTACAAAGGACAGCAACCAACCCTCTGAGGTTTCACCCTCCTTCCACCAAAAAGGAAAAGATCAAATGCAAAAGCAAAGGACCAACCATATGGCTTCAGAGAGGAAGAAGCCCCAAGACTTTTCCTTTTACAGCATAATCCCTCACCAGACACCATCAATGAGAATCCAATGAAGAACTAAGCGGCAGAAAAGATTGAAGCAAGAGAGACATATGAGGGAAGCCCACTAAGGACTTTGGAATGCCTCTGCAGCCAAAGACCTTCCCCATTCCTCATGAGGTTAGCAGCCTGGAACCAGCTACAGAATGTCTCTGCACGCTCAATTGTCTTTTCAAAGCACTTCCTTCATACATCATCTTGATACTACTTTGGGCCATCTTCTCTATGGGGAGAAAAGCAATTGGGGACACTCTGTGAATGCATCATACCCCCATTAAAGGTGCATTTTATATTTTTCAAGAGAGTATTTCAAAGAGTTCATTAGATGGAAAGGTGGGATTTAATGGGCTACAGTTCCAAAGGAAAGCTGGCTTAAAGCAAGGAGAGACTCTCTAAAAGGTAATTTTATTGATGTAAACACATATGATTCCAATGAAGGACGAAAGAAGGGGTAAACTAAAAGAACCAGATGTGGAATATCAACCAGCTTTGATTTTTTAAAGATTTGGGGAAAAAATATGGATAGTAGATGTACACAAAAGTGTTAACACTATCCTGTAAGAAAGTCATGAGGGAATCTAGAGGATGTTGAACAGGGATGGTATGAAGGCTCAAAACCATGCCATAAATGAACTAGTTGAACGAAAAGATATTTAGCATCGAGAAGCAAAGACTCCAAATGTGATTCTTCAAAGACTGTTATGTAAAAGAGGGATTACATTGGTTCTTCTTAGACTCAGAGATCAGAATAAGGACCAGCAACAGAAAGTTTCAGGGAGTTATCTTTTTAACCCATGAAAAATTTCCTGATACACAATTTTTTTTAATGGAATGGGTATCACAGGAGTTAGTTTCAGATCTGTCTATTCAATCCCAAGCTCTATCCTTGCTTCACCAACTGTCTTTTGGATGCCTCAAACTTGACATCCTGTAGGCACCTTCAGCTTAACATGTTTAAAACAGAACACTTTGTCTATCCCTCAAACCCTTCCGTCTTCTGATCCCTAATACTGCCAAAGTCATTTCCATCTTCCCAGTGACACAGTATTAAAGTTTTGGTGTCCTTCTCAAATCCTTATAGTCACTCACCCCATTTATCCAACCTATTGTCAAAGCTTGCCATTCTAACTTTTCGGTATCTTTTGTCCCGTTGGGTGGAACCACCACCGCCCAAGTTCAGGCTCTCATTAACTCCTACTATAGCATTCTGGTTGGTTTCCCAGCCTCCAATCTACTCAAATGTCAATGATTTTCCTAAAGTTTATATCTGATCATGTCATCCCCACCCCTTTACTCAATAAATTCCAGGAGCTCCCTCATATCTTTAAGGACCAGAAATAAAATTCTCTGTTTGGCATTTAAAATCATTTTCAACGTGTCCTCTTGAAATCTTTTCCATTTTCTGACACTTTACTTCCCTTCATACACTTTGTGATTCAGCTACCCTTGTTTCCTTGTTCTTCACACACTTCCATACTCTATTCCTTTCACTCATTGTCCTCCACAACTGGAATGCTCTCTCTCTTCACCTCTGTTGTTATTTGTCCTTCATTTTTTATCATTATCATTATCATTTATCATTAGAGGACTAATGATATCACGGGGTAACACTTGGCTTGCCAGTGAGTTGGATTTAATGAGGCACTTGTTGGCTATCTTGGCTTCCTTTAAAACCAAGTCCAAATTCCATAGGAAATCCTTACTGGTCCTGTTTCCTTCTTCACTCCTGCCACTCAGTGCCCTCCAAAATTACCTTCCCTCATATATATATATATATATTTTTTTTTACATCTATCTTGTGTTTACAGCTATTTTCGTGTTGTTTCCATTATTGAAATGTGAACTACTTGAGGGAAGAGACTGTTTTTGTTTTCCTTTGTAGCCCAAAGCTTAGCATAATGCCTGCCATATTTAAAGCACTTAATGAATACTTTTTTGACTGAGTGATTGATCTGAATCATCAAAGATGCTTAAATGGAAGATGTCTGATCCCTTAGTGGTGGTAATACATGTAGAATGAATGATTGGGTAGTTGTTGGTTTAGTTGCCCTCTGAGGTCTCTCTCATACTGAAGATTCTACTATTCTAAAATCTTTGGGTTGTGAAGGATAGAATAGAAAAAATAGCAGGAAGTTAAAACCTAAAATAAATGAAGACACAGTGAGAGCCTGTGAGATAGGAAGAGTAGCTGCCTTCCCTGAGTTAAGACAACAGGCCTGCATGTACTAATCTTAGGGTACCAATGAAGGAATTGTCAGATATGATTACAGAGCAGCTATCAATGATCCTTGAACAATAATGGAGACAGGAGAAGAGCTTGGAAACAGGCAAAGGAACTGATTTTTAAAAAGGAAGAGAGTACAGTCAGCAAACTGTGAGCTGGTGATTGACAGATTCTTGACAAATCTGGAAACTATTGTTAAAGGGGCAGACTGACGGCAGACGGACTTTATCAAGAAGAGGTCATGTTTGCCTAATCTCATTTCCTTTTTTGACAGAATTACTAGACCTGGAAGACTAGGGGAATTTAGTGGATAAGTGGTTCCCCGCTTTTTGAATCTTAGTACACCTTTTGACATCAAAAACTTTTTACGGTTCCTTTTCCCCCATGGTAATAAACTATGAATATTGAATGTTGAATGAATATTAATCGCTAGTTATTATGCATAATTATAAAAAAGTATTACAAAGTCAACAAAGCCTTTAGATGAATCATTTTATTGATCACAAGTTTATGTGAGAATTGAACACCAGTTTGTACCTCTTTTCTGTAAGATTTGTCTTGGAGGGTTAAAAGGAAAATTCTGTATTGGTTTTAAAAACCCATTCTCTCATAAATTGGGTTTCTGTTCAGCCCCCAACCTCCTTGATTGGATTAAGAACAAAGCCTAATGCTTCTCTGGATGAGGGGGATGCATTTGCATTTTGGGGGGATGCCAGAAGCCTTGTGACTCCCTGGCATTTCAGAAGACACTTGCCTCTTGTCCCATGTGACTCTTGACATCAGGAAGATCAGCCATTGACCTGGACTGAAGTTAAGTCTGTACAATCAGGGAGACCCAGAAAAAGTGATATCACAGGGGTATACAAGTTCTGGATTGAGGGAACTTTTTTTTTCTGGCCAAGAAACAGAAGTAAACAGAGATGTAAGGTGAGAACTCAGGTTAGTTAGCTGGGTGAATGGTCCTGTAACAATCCTGTTTTTCACCATTTAATAAATAATTATAAATTAATGTAGAGTTTCCAGGGAATTTTTATTTTAATGCATTTGAAAAGGAATAGCATATTGTTGCAAGATATCTGTTTATAAGTAATGATTGCTTATTTGTGAATTTGCCCTATGTATTTGAGAACTTCTTACAAAAAATTGGTAGTCCTTTAAGGGATACTACATAGGTTAGGGTCCACTTATGGACTCTTAGCATATTAAAGTTTTAGCAAAGAATTTGATAAAATCTTTCCTATTTTCCTCATGGGCTAGATGGAAAGATGAGAATAGTTAGGAGGACTCATAATTGAATTAATGACTAGGTGCAAAGGGTAATCATTAATAAGTCATGACCAACTTGGAGGGAGGTCCCCGGTGGGCTTCTTCAGTGAATTTTCCGTAACTCTTTGCTAGTCAACATTTTAGGAGTGACTCAGATGGAGGCATAGGATGGATACTCATCACATTTGAGAATAATAGAAAACGTAGAGAGAGAGGCCATACATTGAGTGAATTGGGAGCTAACATGAGGTCATAGGTTAGAATGATAGGCCAAGTCTAATAAGATGAAAATTGACAGGAATAAAGGTAAAGTCTTACACTTGGGTCCAAAATATCAGTTCTCTAAGTACAGTATAGGAGAGGATCAGTTCCTGTGAAAAAGGTATGAGGGTTTTAATAGAGTACAAATTCAAATAAATCAAGGTGACATGGCAGCCAAAAATATAAAAAATTTAGGTTGCAGTAAGATATCCAAAAATGCACGTGGAAGGACATAATATTATTCCTACTATACTCTTCTCTGATTGGATAAAATCTGGAGGATTGATTTTAGCCCTAGGCATCACATTTTAAGAAAGACCTGGATTCAGTGATATACATCCAGTGGAGTAGGAGTATAGGAGGCAATGTTTTACAATGAAAAGAACACCTACTTTCAAGTCTGAGGCCCTGAGTTCAAATTCTGCCTCTGATGTTTACTGTGTGATCTTGGGTAAGCCACTTAAATTCTTTGGGTTCTAGTTTCCTCATTTTTAAGATTAGAGCTCTGAGGTTCTTTCCAGTATAGGTCTTTGACTCATCAGAGGAATTGTTGAAGGATGTGTTTATGTAGCACATGTAGGCTCTAGGAATCCTAATCCTGGCTCATATACACACTGATAAGTAGGTGCCCATACTAAAGCTGGCTATGTATCTTCTCAGGTTCTGAGAGGTTGGGTTTTATCTCTCTAGTGTTATAGTTCCTGAGCCCCCACCAGCGTGCTTCCCCTATGATTATCAGTTACTGTAAGTCATCTAGACAGAATTCGATTGTAGAAAGGGGGTATTTCTAAGGTGGCATACTAAGAACAGAATAAAATATTTGCTGGGGCACATTGTCTCACCAGTACATATAGAGTCCAGAGGGAAAGCACCAAAGCTCAGAGAGCACATATAGTAAAGAGGTAACACTTGGAAGTGTCTTTACCATGGACTTCAAAATGTTTCCCTTATATATGAGACAGTTTTTTCTGCTGGGTTCTTTATAGTCTTGAATTTGTATCCAGTTTGGGGATACTACTAGGATGGCAATAGGAAGTCCAAAATTCTCTCACCCTTCACAGCTAACAATATCCTTCTCCCACCAAAGTAGAACTACTCTCTTTCCTACCTAAACCTCCCAAATTCCATCATTAGAAAAAAAAAACCAAAACAACTTTATCTTCCATCTTAGAATCAAGGCTATATATTGGTTCTATGACAGAAGAACCATAAGGGCTAGGCAATGGGAGTTAAGTGACTTGCTAAGGAAGTGTTTGAGGCCAGATATGAACCCAGGATCTATTGTCTCCAGATCTGGTATTCTATCCAATGGACCACCCTGCCCCCCAATCCAGATTCCTTCTTAAGGGAAACTCTTTCTTCTTCATCATGTAATAATAAAGAGAACCTCTAACCAATGTTTGATAGAAGAGAGAAAGAAAGCATCTGTGAGGTGAGTCTCTCTTCCAGCTCTCCCCTAGGGCCAAATATACACTGGGAGACTTTAAGAGGGTGCCACCCCAAAACTGGGTGACCTGGATGGTTGTGCCATAAGACGAGGTATGTGGTACCCCAATCTGATTCTGAATAAGGATGAGGTTCACACAAACCTCCCCTCAATCAGTTAAATTCACAGCAGATGGTCCGGCTTCAAGATGGAGGCAGCTAGACCAAGCTGTGGTTCCCCTCTCCCTCGTCTCTCAGGCACTCTGGAATGCTATCTGACTGATGAATGGCTTTTATTATTCGCAATTCAGGAATTGGGGAAAGGAGTGAAGGGAAGAGGGATTTTGGGGTGCCCTTTTCTCTGTTTCTATGGGGTCCGTCACTTGGATAGGAACCTTTGGGGTTCCCACTCCTAAGCTTCTTCCCCCACCCCTTCTCCTTCTGTTTCTATCCTTTTCTATAATTGTAAGTTTTGACTGAAAGGGGGTCTCTCAGCAAGGTTGGGTAATGGGAGAAGGAGACTAAGATATCGTTCCCAAAATGGAGTCCAAAAACTTAGCTAACTCGATGGTTGAAGTATTGATGGGAGAGATGCAATGGAATGGCTTTGATCAGGGAATCAGAGTTTCAATTTCCAAAGAAAGATCCTCAGGAAGCCCTCGGGACTGAATCTGAGCTCGGATGCCCTCCTCCTCTCTCCTCACAGTCCTCTGCCAGAATCTCTCTCTTCTTCCTCTTTCTTCCTCTGGAGAATTTCCCAGAATTCCCTTTGGTCTCAACTGTCAGTAACTGTCACCAACTGCTTTCTTCTGGCTCCTTTTGTCCCATCCTTCTTGCACAAATCCCACCCTTACAACCACCCAGCACTTAAATCTCTTCTGTTCTGAATTAGTTCTTCAAATGTATATAGGTCCATAGGCTGTTACTGAGTTGTACTTAGTTGATGTATCTTTGCTTTAAGAAGGTGGCCAGCCTTATTCACACATAGTTTTCTGATCTTTAGATTGTTTCTACCAAGTTTTCTCATTTGAAAAGTTACTTTGAAGTAATTAAAATGGAGCCTTACTCTGCACTTAGCCAAGAAAAGAGAGGACATAGATGAGGGAGAGGCATGTTAACTGTCTTCCAGGTATTTTAAAGGCTCTCACCTAGAAGAGAGATTAGAATTGTTCTGTTTAGTCTCAGATGACAGAACTAGGAACAGTGGGTGAGTTCTGCTGAGAGGAAGGTTTAAACTTGATTTGGGGGAAAACTTTTTAATGATTAGATCTTTTAAAAAGTGGAATGGACTGCCTCTGGAAGTAGTGAGTAGATAAGGAGTTTTTCCTCCCCAAAAATATTCAGGGAAGGCTAGGTGTACACTTGCCAGGGAATGTTTTAGAGGGAAATCCCTATTCAGGCATTATTTGGACTAGATAACTTCTGTGGCCCCTTCTAGCTTTGAGACAGTGATTTTTTTGACATGTAAATGGATACTCTTAATTAAAACTGTCTACTCACTCCGATATTTCAGAAGGAACACTGGCTTTGGAGACAAAGATCCTTGGATTGAGTACCAGCTTTTACACTTATGGATCACAGAAACAATATAGTACAGTGATACAAGGACTGAATTGAGAATAAGAGAACCTGGGCTCAAATTCTTCTTTTGTCACTAAACTTTCTCGTTTGACTGAATAAATCATTAAACCTCCCTTAGGTTTTCTCATCTATAAAATGAAAGAAGTGGACTAGATGACCATATAAATATCATCCAGGGACAACTAGGGGGCTCAGTGGATAAAGCATCAGACCTGGAAATGGGAAGTCTTGGGTTCAAATTTGAATTTAGAACTTTCTAGCTGTGTGACTCTGGGTGAGTCACTTAACTCCCATTGCCTAAGCCTTATCCTTCTGTCTTAGCATTATTGAGATAGAAGGTAAGGGTTAAAAAATATCTCTAAGGTTTTGATCCTGTGCAAGTCTATTAATCCCTTAGGTCTCAGTTTTTTGTTTTTTGTTTTTTTTTTTCCATCCATAAGAGTAGAAGTTAGACTCTGTTTTTCATTCATGCCCAAATATTTGTGATCCCATTTGGGGTTTTCTTGTTGAAAGTACTGGAATGTCTTGCCAATTCCTTCTCAAGCTCAGTTTATAGATGAAGAAACTGAGGCTAACAAGGTTAAGTGACTTTTCCAGGGTCACATAACCAGGAAGCATCTGAGGTCAGATTTGAACTCAGGAAGATTCCAGACCTGGAATTTTTTCCACTGTGTCATCAAATTGCCCTCAAAAAATGGATTAGCTATTCTTTCGGGGTTTTTTCCTACCACTAAACACTATGATCCTATATGCAGAAATCTGCCCATATGATCAACAGACAATTGCTCTATCCTTTGAAAGAATATGGAACAATCTGGGTCTATTTGGGACTGTTATAACTGCTGTAACTTTTACTTAAACTAAGCAGAATAAGGATCAGATTAAGGCACAATGAGGATCAAATGAAATCACTTATGTACAATGCTTTGTGGAACTTAAAATCTACATAAATGCTATTATTAACATTATATTATTATTATTAAACTATTCTTACCCACCCAATCTGTTTTGTTGTCTTTCAAGGTCTCCCAAAGCCTGAGTATTTTTCATAGATTTTCTAAATGGGTTCATTGCTTTATTTATTCTGCTTATGTCAGAAAAAGCTATCCTTTAAGTATCATAATGTGTTGGTTTTTAATAGTCCTAAATATTTCCTTGAATCCGGGCCAGCCCACCTGACTCTTTGTTCCTTCTCTGTGATAAGCCTGGCAGGATATTCCTTTGAAACACTTATTTAGCAGCTAAAGTTACTGAATGTACTTGGAAGAAATAAAATTGGATTTCTTAAAAAAAATTCTAGAATTCAGATTTTTCACAAATATAGACAAATCTCTTGCCAGTGTGCATAGATTAGCACAGCTTTACTATGTTTAGATTTTTAAAACCTAGGCTATGTTTGAATTCATGTTCAATGTTCGAAACACAAGATGTTATTCCATGTTTTGGAATCTGTATAGTTTTTTTTTGATAGTGAGTTTATAGTACAATGAGTTTTTGTTCTTTATTTGGTCTTTATTGCAAAGTGTTTTAATTTTTTTTTCAGAAAAAATTCTTTTCTGGAACAGTGATTTTAAATTTCATTTCTTTGCAGATGAAACAAATGAAAGGCAAGTTCTCATTGTTTATGTTCACATATTTTCTGAACTCTCTCTTTTTTGGGTCAAGATTCTTTACAAAAATCAGGTTTCTAAACAATGTGAGTAGGGTGCAATGTGGTATAGTAGAAAAAACTTTGGCTCTTGTTTTTGGTTTAAATCCTGCCTCTGATACTCATTACTTTTATGACCCTGGGCAAATCACTTCCCTACCCTTCAGTTTTCTCATCTATAAAATGAGAGGATTAGGCTAGATAGATGGCCTATGAGGTCTCTTCTGAGTTCTCAATCTATTTTTTTTAAACCCTTATCTTCAGTCTTAGAATCAATACTGTGTTATTGGTTCCAACGCAGAAGAGTGGCAAGGGCTAGGCAATGGGGGTTAAGTGACTTGCCCAGGGTCACACAGCTAAGAAGTGTCTGAGGCCATATTTGAACCCAGGACCTCTCATCTCTAGTCCTGGATCTCAATCCACTGAGCAACCCAGCTGCCACCCCTCAATCTATTTTAATAAATTTCATGACATCTTCTTTTTTTAAACTAACAGGTATTTAAGAAAATCCTTCAAATAGAATTTTTTCTTATTTACTAAAAAGATCAACTAATTTAATAGAAAACTCACCTTCTGATAGAGAGATGATAGATAGAGTGAAGACTGAGATATTTTATTTTGGACATGGATAATGTTGGAATTAATTTTGCTTGACTATACATGCTTGCAACTAAGGTTTTATTTTTCTTGCTTTCTCATGAATGTGAGGAGGAGAAGTGGGAGGGAGAGAATATAGGTGTTCAAAAAAATAAAATAAAATGGAATTTTAAAAAAGAGAAAAATTTGTGCTTTTCTTAAATTAAGTAAGCATAATTTCTGGACTGCAACTTTAAAGAGCAAAGCTGAGGTAGACCTATGATGTTAGTTTTGGTGTCCCACTCTTTCCTTGGGACTGTGCAGGTTCAGTTCTCCATAAACTCCAACATGGACTCTTGTTTCCTAACTTCTCATGGTTCTCTCAGCCTTTCATAGCTCATAAGTTTGCCTAAGATGTGAAAGAACTAAGGAAAGACAGGAAAGGCTGGAAAGAATCAAGAGCAGAATCATATACTGATGATCTGAGTTGGGTGAGGATAGAAAGCGCTAGCTTTCTATCCTCACCAGAATTGTCTTTTCTTTTAAACTTTACATTCTGTCCCAGCAAAAACTCTAATACAGAAGGGCAAAGGCTAGCAAATCAGGGCTAAGTGGCTTACCCAGGGTCACATATCTAGGAAATGTCTGAGATTAGATTTGGACCCAGATCCTCCAGGTCTGTGCCACCTCTCCGTTCCACCACCACCAAAGGTGGTCTTGGCTTCCTCATTTGGAATGCAACCAGACTAGAAAGTGGAAGTAAGAAATGGGTTAGTTAATACCCTTTGAATGCACACCCAGTTCTGGCAGAGTAATGGATTAGAAGTCCATTTCTTTACCAAAAGAGGCATGTATTACTGAATACATAGACTCCAAAGTAGACAGCAGGGCCCTCCATTACACATTATGACTTCCAAAAGCAGGCTGACCAAGGTTTCTGGCATAGGCTGGCAGCAGGCAGAACAAACTGTATTTCCTCTGAGGATGGTGATCCCATTGTCCAATCCTCCACTACTACTTTGAGGGCTCTTTGTTGGGAGAATGGGAGAAATCAGTGGGAAGTGATCATTATGTTTTTCTTTTAAAACATCAATAGCACATTAAAAAGTACCAATGCATGCATTTTGGTGCTTGTCAAGATCCCTTTATCATCTCTGATAATCTGATAAGGACAATTTAGTTGATAAGGAAATAAGGATGGGACAAGGGAGTTGTCTTTTACCTCATGCTTCCAGCCCTGGCTCCAGGAGCATGGAGTTTATTATATATATTTCAAGACTCATTTCACACAAAAGAACCCCCCTGAAACTTTGCAGATATGCAGAAGTTACAAATTATGTCACATCAAAACACAAAACATTGGCTTCAGAATAGACCAAGGCCAAGGCTGAATTTTGACTGGTTCTTATCAGAAAGCCAAGTTGGGAGTATTTTTCTCAGGGTTGAATTGCCCCTTGCTAAAGTTTTGGCCTTGGCTGTAGCTGCATTCCTGAGCAAAGGGGAATAGTATTAACCCTTTAAATTCAGGTTTGCTAGGAACTTAAAGCTTTTCCATAAGGTCACAATACTTTTCAACAAGAAATCACAAAGATCACAAAAGGGGTCGAAAGAGGAGTCTCAGATTTTTATCTATTCTCTTATTGGCTTCCCACAGATGCTATTGTAGTGAAGGCTGAATTGACCTACAACGCATGCTTAAAAAAGTCATTCCTTATTTGGTGCAATCATGTAAGAGCTTTGGAGCTTCCGGTGATGTGTCGATCTAGCCATGAAAGAATTTTGTGTTTTGTCACAATGTGAAAAGCCCTCAGGCCTCCCTTGGTCTCCCACGTTCTTGTGGCTGAACGGGGGCCAAGGGCTGTATGAGTTAAAAGAAGATCCATTTTTTGACTCAATCTCTTCTTTCAACCCTCCAAGGAAGAGGATTCCAGTGAAGCAAGAGGAAGATTGACCTTTCTTCCTTTCTTCACCTCAGCATCATGGTGTCCATACCTACATGGAAGCTAGTACAGGGGAAATCTCAATGAGGTAAGATATGACTTGGTTCATTGGTTACCATGTCCCTATTTTGTATTTGTTCTTTCCTGACCATAGAAGAACAAGTATTTTGAGATGGATGAGACCAGACTTGACTTCAAAGACCCATTGAGACCAAATTGAATGACCAAAGGGAAGGAGTCCCTAGCAACCACTCCAGCATTCTTGGAGAGGACAGCCATCAACAAGAGACTGGACCCAGACTTGCCATTTTACCAGCAGACATTTACCTAGAGTTGTTTGTACAGTGCAGAGCAGAAGTGAAATGTAAAATACCTAATTAAAAGTCCAATGAAATGCTTCCTGTTCTTATAAAGCTTAAGTATCAGCCTCCCCACCTCCTGAATCACTGTCTTGCTGTGGCAGAGGGGTCTGCATTAGTTCAATGTAATTATGAGCAGGGTTAATAAGCATGCAGGGTTGCTCAAGACAAACAGGACATAGTGGGGAGTTCTGACACAAGGTTATCCACTGGAGGAGGAAATGGCAAACCACTCCAGTATCTTTGATGAGAAAACCCCATGGATTGATACAGGGGGTCATGAAGAGTCAAGACATGCTTCAACAGCAATAACAACAAAATCTGCCTCCCAACAGAATATAAAAGTAGTAATAACTAAAGATAGAAGGGAAGAGTACTAACATATAGAGTCCTAGACTCAATGTCAGGAAGACCTGAATTAAAAACCTACATTAAATTCTGTTTCTATGACCCTGACCATTAACTTCTTGAAACCTCAATGACTCCATTTATGAAATGGGAATAGTAATAGGGTCTACCTCATGAGAATGTTGTGAAGATCAAATGACACATTAGATGCAAAACATTAAATACTCTGTAAATCTAAAAGCATTATAGTAATGCTAGCTAGGGCAGCTAGACAGCACAGTGGAAAGAGTGCCATACCCAGAGTTGGGAAGACTTTAGTTTAAATCTGGCCTTAGACACATCCTAGCTGTGTGACCCTGGGCAAGTCACTTAACTCCAGTTGCTTAGCCCTTGCTGCTCTTCTATCTTAGAACTGATACTAAGACAGAAGGTAAGGTTTTTTGTTGTTGTTATTTTTGTTTTTTTAAAGAAATGCTAGCTACTATTAAGTCAAATAACTGGATCCTGTCTTAAGTTTTGTTGAGTATATACTGGGAATCTTATACATAGCACCTTTTTTAAGTCTAGGAATAAGTGATGTGCCCTGAACTTCATTCATATTGCCTATGGAGTTCCTTTTTATTTTCCTCTTTTGAAGGAAACTCTAAACATGAGTCATAATAACCTAAGCTATAAGCAAATTTGTCCCCATGTGGAGGTTTAATGAGCTGAAGTGTATGAGAACAGAGAGCAGTGCTCACTCTCAAGATTGAACAGGTCCAAATCACACGCCAGAGTACAGAGAAAGAGGTTGATTCAGTATCCTTGGTCCCTGTGGATCTAGTATTGGTTCCTCCAGGTTAAACTACATTCACATTAAACCCTTTTTTCTAACTTTCATCTTGTTCTCAGTGTTAGTCTTCATGACACTCAAGTTACTTTTCTTTCAGTAATTAACTAGATTCACTCTTGTGTTACATGACACTCCTTATTCTTTCTTTTTTCCTATTAACTAATTCATATACTTTTTTTTAAAAGAAACTGTTACTTTCTCCCTTTGTGACAACTCTAAGACAGAAAGGCAAGGGCTAAACAGTTAGAGTTATGTGACTTGCACAGGGTCACACAGATAGGAAGTATCTGAAGCCAGGTTTTAACCGAGGTCCTCCTGACTTCAGGACTGACTCTATCCATTGAGACATCTAGCTGCCTCAAGTTCAAATACTTTCCATATACTCCCTCCTAACCTCTAGGAATTCTTCCTTTCCATTCTCTAATAACCTCAACAATAAGAAATATTTACTAAGAACCTACTGTAACCTGAGCATTGATAAGCACTATGATCCGTACATTTGTATAGTGCAAACCTCAAAGAAGGAGGGAAGGAGGGGTTGCTTAGTGAAGGTGACTGAGGGAGTGGCTGGAAATGGGGATCAAGGAAAAGACTGACTTGTCTACCTCATCCAATGAGGCATAGAGCATGAGAGTGAGGGTAGCCAGTATTATTGGTTGGTGGCTGAAGCAGTGTCTTCAGGGGGGAGCCATGCTCAGGGAGGGCTAGAAGATAGAAGCAGTGAGAAGTTTAAGGTGAAAGAAAGTTTATTAATTATGATGTTGGCATTCCAGAGAGCACAGTGGGAGGGGTAGGAAGAGGGGAGTTAAGATATGATGGGGGGGGGGGTGTTAAGGTTTGTTTTTTTTTTTCTGAGGGAGCAGCCAGATGAGAATGGGGAACTGGATTTGTATGTTGGTTGTTAGGGTTTCAGTATCACTAGGATAGGGTGAGTGTAAGGAGATGGGATGATGCTATTCATTGAGTAGTGAGTTTTCATGAGAGTACCAATAGTTGAAGAGAAATTTGTTAAAAGACATAGATGGGGGTTGGGCAGCAGATGGCCCAGTGGATTGAGAGCCAGGCTTAGAGACAGTGAGGTCCTGGGTTCAATTCTGGCCTCATACACTTCCTAGTTGTGTGACCCTGGGCAAGTTCTTAGCCCTCACGACTTTTCTGCCTTGGAACCAAGACACAGTATTGATTCTAAGACAGAAGGTAAGGGTTTTCATTTTTTTTTTTTTAAAGACATAACTAAATTAAGGGAACACAGAATAATTTACCTGGTAGTTCTTTTGAGAAGGAAAGAATTTATAACCAAACAAGAGATAGAGTATTATAAGATGTAAAATGAATAATTTTGATTTTATTAAATTAAGAAGCTTTTGTACAAACAAAACTAATACAACCAAGATTAGAAGGCAAACAACAAACTGGGGGAAATATTTTATAACAAATTTCTCTGATAAAGGCCTAATTTCTCAAATTTTTGGAGGACAAAGCAAAATTTATAAGAATACAAGCCATTCCCCAATCGACAAATAGTCAAAGGATATAAACAAGCAATTTTCAGACGAAGAAATCAAAGTCATCAATAATCATGTAAAAAATGTTCTAAATCACTCTTGATTAGAGAAATACAAATTAAAACAACTCTGAGGTACCATCTCACACCTATCAGATTGGTCAATATGGCAGTAAAGGAAAGTGGTAAATGTTGGAGGGATGTGGCAAAATTGGGACACTAATGCATTACTGGTAGAGTTGTGAACTGATCAGCTATTCTGGAGGGAAATTTGGAATTATGCCCCAAAGGTTATAAAACAATGCATACCCTTTTATTTCCCTCATTAATAGATCTGTATCTCAAAAAGTTTTTAAAAAGGCAGGAAAGGACCTACTTCTACAAAAATATTTATAACTGCTCTTTTTGTGGTGGCAAAGAATTAGAAACTAAAGAGATGACCCTCAATTGGGGAATGGCTGAAGAAATGATGGTATATGATGGTGGTGGAATATTATTGCGCTATAAAGAATGATAAACAGGGTGATTTCAAAGAGCTGGAAAGATCTTCATGGATTGATGCAGAGTGAAATAAGCAGAACCAGGAAAACATTGTACATTGTAACAGCAATATTGTGAATGATCAACTGTGACAGACTTAGCTACTATCAGCAATACAATGGTCTAGGACAATTCTGAGTTTTGACAAAGAATGTTATCCATTTCCAGAAAAAGAACTGTTGGAGTCAGAATGCAGGTGAAAGCACACAATTTTTCACTTGTTTATTTGGGTTTATATTTTGGGGTTTTGGTTTCATAAGATTGCTCACTCACAAAATGATCAATATGGAAATATGTCTTGCATGATAATACATACATAATCCAGATTAAATCACCTGCTAGCACTGGGAGGGAGAAGGGAGGGAGATAAGTTTGATTAATTACCTTAGAAAAAAATCATGTGAAAATTTGTTATTCTATGTAATTGGTAAAAAGAATACTAAAAAAAAGACATATGAGATTAGACTGTCTAGAGTCTTCCCTTGAGGTACAGCCTCTAGGAGATATTATAATCTAGGGTACTCAAGAAGGCCCCCCACATAGCAAACAGGAAAAGGCATGTGAGCATGGTGAGGAGACCAGAGTGCCTTTTTTTCCTTGGGGAGATCTTGAGGGGAAAAAATGTAAGATAGGCAGGACAGCACTGAGCTTAGAGATGGTGCTGGGGCAACACGGTCTGAAAATATATTAAAATGCTTTACCTTACTTACAACATTATTTAACAGATTGGAGAAGGAAGACATAAAGTGAGAAGAAAATTAAATTAGAAAAATTTGAGATTAAGAAACATAGGGGTAAAGGGGATTTAAAATTAGATCAGAGAGGGGGCAGATTCAGTGAAGAACCATGAGAATAAATTCCCTGATCCTCATTAAATCATCCTTCCCACTCTGAAGTTTTTTTGGTTACCATTAGCCTTTTTTTCCTTTTATACTTTTTAATAACAGCTGACAAAGAATTCAGGTCACAAATCCAGCAGATCATAAAGCAGGAACAGGAAAAAGACACTGACTCCAGTACTTTGCTTATTACACAGGCAAATCTAAACAAATGAAAAGGAATATAAAAAGGGAATTTACTGCACCTGTCAGCTGGGCCATTCCCAGGGTTATTACTGAAAGTATTTATGACTTAACAGAGGCTGAGTGTACCGCCACAATCTAGCTTCTTGTCTTGCTACCTTGTAGAGAATGTATAGAATTGCTTTGTTGCAGACTGAGTCCATGAGCTTCATAAATAAGGAAAGACTAGTTTGAGAGATTACTTGTTTATGTAGAAACAACTTTGAGAAAAATACAGAGCAGCTGAAAGGTAAATACTAAAGATTTATGCTTTAATACTAAGACTATTTGGTAAAGTGTTGGTTTTTTTCCTCTCAAATATGCTTGTGGCTATTGATGACATTTAGATTTCCTGCAAAAGCAGCAGTTGGTCAATACTTGCGATGGATTTTCTCCTTTAATATTTTACCAAACTGGATGTGATGACAGTGGATGGAAGAAGGGAGAAAATGACATTTTTCTCTCCCAGCTGCACATTCCTAACAGCCAAATGGGAAGGAGCAGGCAGAGCTTTGGAAGTGCTGAACCTCAGCAGCTTTCATGAAAGCTCTTACAGCTCTTCTTAGGCTTCAAGCTCCATCGCCTATCCAGAAAAACACACAGGGAGTCAGTCTACTGTAGTACTATTGGGGAAAGGAGCCAGAGGTCCTTGGGAGGATTCAGTGTCATGGAAGCTAAAGTGTAGATGCTACTGTCTCTTTTCTTTGGCTCCAGGGAAAAGGAGAAGAGGGCTGTTTAAAAAATGCCCTCCTCTGGGCAACTAGGTGACTAGCCCAACAGAGAGAGCACCAGGCTTGGGGTTGGGAGGACCTGGGTTCAAATGTGACCCCAGAATCTTCCTAGCTGCCTGATTCAAGGATCTTAACCCTTGGTACTTAACCCCTATTGCTCAGCTCTTGCCTCTCTTTTGCCTTAGAATAGATATTTGGCACTTAGTATTCATTCTAAGACAGAAGGTAAGGGTTAAAAAAATTTTTTTTAAATGCCCTCTTCAAGATGGGATAGACAAATATGCCCTTCAGCCAATAGGAATCTCTTGTGAAAGGCATTGATTATAGGGATGAAGGCCCTGATCCTATATTCTCAACTCATTTCTTCAGATAATAACATTTATTACTGAAACTTGACTTCTGGACATCACATCAAACCTTTTTTGGTATCTAATATGATTACCACATATTATTTATAGTGTATTTTTTGAATATGACACATTTCACTATAAGACAAGAAGCCTTAAAGTCCATGAAGTCAGGGACTGGATCTTATCTAAATTTCCCAAAAATTTTATTTATTTATTTCAATTACATGTAGAAACTATTTTTAAAACTGTTTTCTGGCACTTTGGGTTTCAGATTCTCTTCCTGCCTCCCTCTGTTCCCCCTTCATCCCTCTGTTCCCCCTTCCCTGAGACAGTAAGTAATCTGATATGTTATATGTATATGCAATATAAATTTCCATATTCCTCATATTGTAAAAGAAGACACATATTGCACATATAAGAAAAAACTCATGAAGGAAATAAAGTTAAAAATGACATTCTTTGGTCTGCATTCAGACTCCAACAGTTCCTTCTATGTTTGTGGATGGCATTTTTTATCAAGTGTCTTGGAGTTGTCTTGTATCCTTATATTACTGACAATAGTTTAATCATTCACAGTTGATCATCAGTACAATATTTCTGTTACTGTATACAATGTTTTTCTGGCTCTGCTCATTTCACTTTGCATCAGTTCATATAGATCTTTCCAGGCCTTTTTGTGATCATCTTTTTTGTCATTTCTTATGGATTAATAGTATTCCACTACAATCATATACCACAACTTGTTCAGCTTTTTCCAATTCTTTGCCACCACAAAAAGAGCAGCTATAACTATTTTTGAACATATATGTCCTTTTCCCTTTTTAAAAAATCTTTTTGGGAGAGAGACTGTGCAGCTGGATCAAAGGTATGCATAGTTTCACATTAGTTACTTAATAAATGTTCTTTCTTTTCTCTCTTTAAAAAGAAAAAATAAACAAACAAAAACTGACAGAGATCACAAGCTAACGACCAAGAATTTACTAAGTACTTATTTGTGTAGGTAGGTAGGTATCAAAGTGCATAGAGTGCTGGATGAGGAATCTGGTAGCCTTATGTTCAAATACTGCCTCAGGATTTGTAAGATCCTGGGCATGTCACTTAAATTTAACTTCTGTCTTTCTCATTTTTTTCAACTACAAAATGGGAATAATAACTCCTACCTCTCAAGGTTGTTGGGAGCAAAAAATGAGATAATATTTGTAAAGTACTTTGTAACCCTTAATATAGTACACATATACATGTGTACATGTATATAAACATATACATATCCGTATACATGTGTTTTAAAAGTTTATGTACATAAAGCTACATACATGTACACATACATATCTACCTATCTATATGTTGCATTGCAGATACAAATATAAAAACAAAACCATTCCTGTCCTCAAAGAACTGACACTCTACTAGAAGAAAACAATGCTGAGAAGTAAAAACAAAATATGTACATAAATTTAGTGATAATGATACAATACCCTGTCAACTCCAATTTATGGAGGGTAGGATTTCAAAAGATAAAACCCAGTTCTTGAGCTGATACAACTCCATGGGAGTACACTTGTACTGGATCAGTCATCTATCTCTATCTCTGAGGTAACTTGATTATGCTAAAAGCCCAAATAATACCAGAAGAGAGTGATAAATCTGAACTCGGTTTATTTTGTTCAAATACTATTGCTTCATTCTTAGTAGGGACAGTACCAAATGTGTTTCCTACATTATATACAAAAGAGGAAACTAAAGTAAACATTAATGACTTTCCCAGATACATGGCAAGTCTTAAACTAGAACAGTGGTACCTTGACACATGAGTTTAATTAGTCCCATGGCCAAGCTCATAACTCAGTTTGCTTGTGTGTCAAATAAAATTTCCCAATTTAAATTAACGGAAATGCAATTAATCTGTTCTGGTCCCCCCACCCTCCAAAACACACACATTTTTTGTTTTATATATTTTTAAATATGAAGATGCACTTTATAAATAACAAAAAAATTTATAGATAGTAGGAAAGAATGTAAAGAAATAAACTTGCTTCCGAAATGTTATTTACCTTTAAGGTCAGGTGAAGATGCTGGTGGAGGTTTTCACTATTGCTTAATGTAACTTACTCTCTATACACATAACACTACATTTAAATGCAAAATTGACCTTACTCATTACTTATGATATGTAACTATTGCTAAACTTAATTGCTATTTTTTTTACTTTACTTAATTATCAGCATTTTCTACATTGAATTTTGGTTGTTTTGCCACACTTTCCTCTATTTCACTTAGAGGCTGTCTCAAACAAAAACCTTTCCATGGAAGTTTGTTTCTTCTTCCCTTTCAGAACATTTTGATAGGGGACAGCTGGGTGGATCTGTGGACTGAGAGCCAGGCTCAAAGACGGGAGGTCCTAGGTTCAAATCTGACCTCAGACACTTCCTAGCTGTGTGACCCTGGGAAAGTCATTTGACCCCCATTGCCTAGCCCTTACCACTCTTCTGCCTTAGAACCAATACACTGTATTGATTCTAAGACGGAAGGTAAGAGTTTAAAAAAAACACCCAAAACATTTTGATAATGTATAAACAAGCATCATCACACAGCTCCAATGCATGACCTGTTGCAACTTTTTTTGGGTGTGTCTTTTCAATAAACTGTTTAATTTTTTCCCAAATTCTCAATATTTCCTAAGTCCTGCTTGTACTGATTACCTCATCTGCCTCAGGCTCCTCCCCACTAATTTCCTGCAAAACCTCCATATGCTGCTGCTGCTGTAATTCCATCAATTCCTCTGTCTTCAGGACCGCTGGTGAAAAGTGAAGAAATTTGCCCCCAAAACTGAAAATAAAGACAAATATAAAGAAGAAAGCAAAAGCAATTCAATACAGATGCTTGCACGGCCAGATAAACACTGAACTAAGTGAGACAGCCTCGTTGTAACTTGTGAAACTAAACATTTGGCAAGCTATCTAGTGGAGGGTAAATCTCGAGATTCAAATGTCCATTCGTGACTTCAAGTAAAAATTCCCAATCTTGACTGTTCATATCTCAAATCGCTCATGACTTAAGGTGCTTATGTATCAAGGCACCATTGTATCTAGACTTTCATTCTGCCCATAGTTTGAAGGAAAAAAGGAACCAGGGCAATTTTCCCCATTTCGCCTAACCAGGTCTCCCACAGCTCTGCCCATATCATCCCCTCTCCCTTGCCTGTTGTCTCTAAAACTCTCAAGTCACATTAGAGTTAATAAAGCTCAATTTTACAGGCACCCAGCAGTCTCTTCCACTAGAACTTTTGATTCCAATCTCAGTCACAACAAGGATTGGATGTTTCCATCTCTGCTCAAAGGATGACCAGCTGGGCAGCTGCCTACCTCCCCCTTCTCTACCTGTAGTTTTTGTGCTGGCATTGTGTTCAGTGAGTGACTGGCCAGGAATCCATTTCTATAATGCCCTCACCCCCATAGTGGAATCTTAGAATTGCAAATGAGAAGGGGCCTCAGAAATCATATAATCCAACTCCTTCCCAAATCATGAGTCCTATCTGACATGTGGTTGTCCAACCTCAGCGTGAAGTAGTGGAGAATGTAAGGGCACCAATGTGTTTTTTTGTCTTTAGAGTTTATTGAAATTTTCAATCACATTAATTTCAGAACTTATGCCATTATTAGAAGACCATAACACACTATTTAATAATACAAAACTATTTCACAATAGGAAAAAACCTGTTTCGGCCAACATCATATGAAAAAGTAAAAGGAGTATCTTAAATGTGTGAACTGGTGGCTAGCAGTCATCCTTGGTTATCTGTCCTTGATCATATTTGTTGTACATATTCTTTTAAAATCTGAGATTTTAGGGGGTGGGTAGATGACTTAGTGGCCTGAGAGCCAGGCCTAGAGATGGGAAGTTCTAGGTTCAAATGTGGTCTCAGACACTTCTTAGATGTGTGACCTTGGGCAAGTCACTTAACCCCCATTGCTTAGCCCTTTCCACCCCCATTGCTTAGCCTTGGAATCAATAAATAAAAAATAAAATCTGTCATCTTCAACTAGCTTCTAGTGTAGCCACATTAGTCACAGAGCCACTTCCCCTTAACCCCACTTTCTTGTTCTTGTTCTTGTTTTTTTTTTTAAACCCTTACTTTCCATCTTAGACTCAATATCATCTATTAGTTCTAAGGCAAAAGGGCAGGAATGGCTAGGCAATGGGGGTTAGGCAATTTGCCCAGGATCACACAGGCAGGAAGTATCTGAGATCATATTTGAACCCAGAACTTACCATTTACAGGCCTATCAACTGAGACACCTACATGCCTTCCCCACGTTTCACTTTAGTTGTATCTGCAGCCCCAGAACACAACTGAAACTTATTTTTCTTTTCTCTGAATTCCCTTTGAAATCTTTTCCCTTAAAGTTCAAAATATATATCAGTTGGTTCCCAGTGTTTCATTCCATCTTTTTTTTTTTTTTTAAACTCTTACCTACCATCTTAGAATCAATGCTATGTATTGGCTCCAAGGCAGAAGAGTTGTAAGGGCTAGGCAATGGGGGGTTAAGTGACTTGCCCAGGGTCACACAGCTAGGAAGTGTCTGAGGTCAGATCTGAACCCAAGACATCCTATATCCAGACCTGGCTCTCAATCTACTGAACGACCTAGTTGCCCCGTTTCATTCCATCTTTATCCCAAACTCTAAGATGTCATGATCATTGCCTCCTAAGGTAGCCATCTTTTCTACTTCACCAGTTCTATTGTCTTTATCCATCAGAATCAGGTCTACAAGAGCAGTTCTCCTGTACTGAGATAGGACTCTTAGTTCTACTGTTGCTCAGTATCTAGATGCCTGACTGACCATGTACATCTCATCCCTAAACTCTTTGTTCATCCCATGGGCATATGGTATTCTGAGTTCATCCTTGATCTGGCCCTAATGAAGGAAAAAGGAATTCTCTAGTATAAGTGGTACAAGTTTTGCCTACTCAGAAATCAAGGAGAATAATTGACATCATCCAAAGACAAACCATTCTTCTTATTTACCCAATAATCCTGATTATAGATCTTCCCTCTTATGCTTGATTTGGGGTTTAACAATGAAATTAATTTTTAAAAATTAAAATAAAAATATGCCATCCATTTAGTTGAGTTTGAAAACACAGTATGTACAGATGCATGTATGCAAGCATGTAGATATCCAGATTAAACAACTTCAGAGAAATAATTATCAAATTAATGAATTTATATTGTTATTTATATTGTTAACTCTAATCAGTTGTTTATTTGAACTTAAGTCTTCTATCTCCCTAGTGACTGCAAACAAAGAATAGCTTGTTGTAATTGCCATGTGTGTTTAAATTTCTATACCTTGCATTATCAGAACTTAATAAAATTCTTATGAACTATTATTTATTATCAAGATGTATAATCTTACTTATGACAACAAATTATCCTTCACAATGGACTGGAATCAGTACTCCAAGGGTAATGGCCCTTTTTTGCTAGAGATATTAGTACTTGTACTTTCTTTAGTTATAATATGATTAGTGATAGACATAAAAGGGAAATATCTCACTAAAAGGATTAGTTTGCTTAGATATGGTCAAAAGTGTTACATTATCGGGGACATTATAGCCTGTCCCACTTTACTCCTTAAATTTAGCTAAAATAATGGAAAGAAAGATTTTCCCCTTACCTATTTTATCTTGTAACAATGAAAAATTCTGAGAGACTGACTTCTGGGTAAGAATATTAATTTATTGATCAGGCTAACATTAACCAATAAATTAATTGGTCATTGATCTCTCTTGGTGAGCAAAGACCCCAAAGTCCCTTTGCATAGCTCCATAAATACATTATTCATTATTCTCATCATTCAGTCCCTCCCTTAGACATCCCAAGACTTCTTTAATAGGGAGGGGGTTCATTGAAACTCAATCCCTCCCTATCCCCAGGGTGATGGAGGGGAGTCATAAATTCAGTATTTTGTCATTAGCAATAACTCCTAGTGTAAGCCAGTTCTTATTTATTGAGCAAGATGAACTTCATTATCTCCCCTTTCTATTTACCTGGATGGGGGTGGAGGAGGGCATTCCTTGGAGTTCCTTAGAACAAAGGGATGTGTCCAAATGTCAAAGAACTGGCTTGAACCTCGATTGCGAAACCCAGATATAGAAACAATTAAATATATTTAAAACAAATTCTCTGCATCTTTTTTAGTTATATTTAATATAACTTATTTTTACATATTTCTGAATATCCTTCCTATCCCAACCCCTGCCAAAGAGAGCTTTCCCTTGTAAAAAAAGAAAAACTGTCAAGCAAAAACAGGTGATACAAATCTCCCAGTAAATACAACATTTTCCATCCACCACAATCCACCAACTCCCCAAGGAAAGTAGGAAAGTGCATTTCTTCATTTCTTCCAGTGGTCAAAATTTGTCATTATCATTTCTAAGCTTTCAATCTCATCCAGTGTTTTTTGTACTTATGTTATTATAGTCATTATTTATATTGGATTCTTGGTTCTTCTTACTTTATTCTCTCAGTTCATACAGGTCTTCACATTTTTTAATTGAGTTCTCCTATGTAGTACCAAAGGGAAGTTTTCATGTTTTCTTCTGAATAAGTTTAATAGTCCAAAATTATTGATTTCAATGTAATAATTTAAAAATAATTTAAGGAGCAGCTATGTCGCTCCGTGGATAGAGAGCCAGGCCTGGGTTCGAATCTGACCTCAGACACTTTCTAGCCATATGACTCTGGGCAAGTCACTTAATTCCAATTGCCAAGCCCTCACCTCTCTTCTGCCTTGGAACTGATTATTGTAATCTAATCTAATTATATTATATTACATGTTGCATATGTAATATAATAATTATAATATAATATATAACTGATAAATTAATACTGATTCTAAGAAAGAAAATAAAAGTTTTAAAAAATTCAACTTAAAGGGTCAGAATAATATACTTATATGGCCTTTTTATTTTCCTAAGCTCTTACTTTCTGTTTCAGGAACAACTCTATGATATAAGGATCACACAGCTAGGACATGTCTGAGGTCAAATTTGAACACAGATCTTCTTCACTCTGGGCCTGGCATTCTATCCACTGAACCACTTACATGCCTCTCCATATGGCCTTTCTAGAATGAAAAACTTAGTAATGTTTAAACTGGAAACAGATTAAATTTTCTGACTCAACCTAGGAACCTTCTAGAATCAATCAATCAATCAATAAGCATTTGCTGAGCATATTCTGTGTGCCAGGTTCTGTCCCAGGCAGTGGGCATAAAAAGACAAATATAAAACAATTCCTATTCCCAATGGGTAGACAAGTGAAGAGAGGGCAGATGAGAGAGATGCTGTGGAGACAGAATTGGTAAGACTTAGAGTGGTCAAGATATGGATGGAGGGTGTAAAAGGGAAGGGGAGTCTTCAGAGTCACAACTGAATTGTGAGTTCACCCCTCTTAGAGAAGAGTAATTTGCTTATAATACTATTATGTTATAATGGGCCAGGGATCAGTAAGTTAAGAATGTTTTTCACATTTTAAAATAAAAATGCAAAAACCATTCTTAGCTCAGGGACCATACAAAAACAGGCGGACTGAATCTGACCCTTGGGTCAAATTTGGCTGACTCCTGTACTAAGCTAAAAATAAAGCCCAAACCAATACAGCTCAGAAACTTTTATTCTTGTAATGTTTTTTGAACTTGAGAACCAGGGTGACAGAAACCTGGGTGGTGCCTTGTACCAAAACAGAGAAGTTAGGAGGAGGAATGAGTTTTGGGCAATGATAATATTCTCGGATATGTTGAGTTAGAGATGCCTGCAGGTTATTCAATAGAACATGGAGGTGTGTTAGGCATCTGGGGATCCCTGAATGTGAAATATAAAATGTGGCAAAAGAAATGAGTGGTACTAGGTCAGATAAAATTAAGGAATGTAGCCACACCAAGATATCTTGGTCTAGACAAACAAAACTCAATTCATATTTTATCTTTGGGAAAACAAAAACAATAAGGCTTTACTTAGCAAAATTCCATGTAAGTAATTTTTGAAAATTCAACAGTACACAGTTTGGAAGCCTACATTCTCAAACCATCTCTTGATCTTGATGCTTTGTTGTTTTTAGACACACACACACACACACACACACACACACACACACACACACACACACACACAGAGAAAGGTAGGTGGTCCAGGTTGGAATGTTAAGCTACTCAATTCCAAATAAAACACTCTTACTCTGGAATAGGACAAAAGCTGCACTGACTGTTCTGTGGAGCCTGGTGAGGTCTATACTTGGTCCCTGGGAACCACTTCCAAATACTTGCTATTGTTGTCCTTTTCAGATGATGTTGGAGTAAATATGATGTTTCATTGTACTCTTAGATTGCTAAATAATATAATGTTCATAGGCTCATCAGACTCACCAGTGATTTAACTACTTTCTATGAATCTTTCCTTACTAGAACTTTCCCAAAGAAATTTATCCCCAGGACAAAATAAAATTATAATTTTTCCTTTTATTCTTCAGGACTTGACATGATATACTTGATACAACTTAGGTAGAAAGTTAATTTTCTCCACAAAGATCAGTAGTAGTTACAAGATTATGGTGGTTATTTATAAATAAAAGAGTTGTCTGGATATATTTTGGGTTTTACTTTTTGATTCAAAAGCATTTAAAAAATTAACAAAATCACTGAAGCAGTTTATGATCTTGCTTTTCTGTCAAGAGCAAGTTTCCTTAAGTTACTGATTAGAGTTGGAAAATGCCCTGCATACTTAAAAAAGACCCAATAACAACTCTTTCCTTCCATTGTAAGAATTAATACTATGTATTGGTTCCAAGGCAGAAGAGTTGTAAGGGCTACAGTGCCTACAATGAGGGTTAAATGACTTGTCAGGGATCACACAGCTAGGAAGTGTCTGAAGACAGATTTGAACCTAGAACCTCCCATCTCTAGGCCTGGCTCTCAATTCACTGAGTCACCTAGATGCCCCTGATGCCCATTATTCTTAAAAAAAAAAAGTTATATGTAAATAAAAGACCTAATTTTACTTCAGAAAACTTGTTATACCTATTTGTATAGCCTAAGAGGGTCACCATATTTCTCTTTGAAAGCTGTAACAGTCTCTTATGATTAATTTTATCTATCCCTTCATCTAAGTAATTGATAAAAATGTTGGACAGAATGGGGCCAAGAATAGAATTGTTTTTCAAATTTTTAAAAAATTTAAAATTTTTTTCCATGACTTAAAACATTACATGATTCATGTTTTTCTTCCTCTCCCCTCCCAGAATTGACAAGCAATTCCACTGGGTTATACATATATCTATATGCATATCTATATGCATATATATTCTATATATATTCTATATATTTCTATATTCAAGAATAAAATTCTTATAAAACACTAGAGTCCTCCTATGAGGCTGACTGACATGGATATATTAATCATCTCTTTGGACTGGTCATCAGACTGTTCCAAAACCATTTAATGGGGATATCTTACAGCCCATATCTTTCCAACTTATCTATAAGAAAATCATGAAAGGCTTAGTTAAAGTAAATGATTACTATTTTCCCGCTCCACCCCCCCCACCCCATTCTTTTGCTATCCTATAAATTATTGATAACTGCTCTTTTTAGATCTCACTTTGTTCTAAGATCTTCCTCTTTGGAGTGCCTTCTTCGGTATCTAAAATAACCATAATTGTAGGACATATATAGTATTGAGGCAGCTAGGTAGCTCAGTGGAGTTAGGAAGACCTAGGCTCAAATCTGACCTTGTATAATTACTAACTGTGTGACTGTGGCAAGTCACTTAACCTCTATTTGACTTAATCCTTTGGAGAAGGAAATGGTAAACCACTCCAGTATCTGTGCCAAGAAAATGCCATGGATGGTATGGGTGTGCTATGGTCTACGACATGATCACAAAGAGTAGGACACAAATGAACAACTGAACAATGAGATAAAACACTGAGTACTTATTATGAGTCAAGAATTGTCCTAAATGCTAGGGATACAAGTACAAGCTGGCGAGAAATTCTTTTTCCTCAAGATGCTCACACTTTAATGGGAGAAGGCAACACATAAAGGAGATCAGGAAGGGGAGTGGTGGGTGAACTTGGTGGCACCATGTGGAGATGGCCTAGAATTGGTTGGCTGGCTTGGTTCCAGGTAAGAAATGGTGAAAACTCACCTGTCAGAGCCTGGTATCACAGAGGGCAGAGCAAAAGGTTCTGGAGGGGGAAGATAAAGATGTTCCCCATAATATAGGCAGCACGGCAAAAAGTGACCTTTATATTATACTTTAAGGTTCACAAAGTATCCATATATTTCATCCATCAATCAAATATTTATTAAGTGCCTACAATGTACCAGGCACTATGCATACAAGACTATCCCATTTGATTGTCAACACCATCTTTCAAACAGATAAATAGGTATTTATTTTCTAAGCTGTAGTTTAGAAAACTTTGAAAATGATCATCTGAATCAATTTCTTAGCCTTTGGATCATGTCATTCTCACACAGCCTGAAAAAAAGTAGGTGATTAAAGGTTCAAAACAAGTCAACTCTGAGTAACAAACAATCCAGCGAAGATCAGGCAGAAGAGATATTGAAATACAGCTCCTTCTTTGTGGTATACTATTATGACAGAATACTGTAGGCAGTCAGATGAAGTAACTTCTGTTTTAGATGTTTTTCTTGTCATAAAACAGAGTTTCGTCCCTGGGTAGGAAATGGCTATTATGAAGACAAGTTCAGGTAAGTGACAGAGTGGATAGAGGAACCAGGCCTGGAGCCAGGAAAACTCATCTTCTTGAGTTCAAATTTGACTTGACACTAGCTGTGTGACCCTCGGCAAATCACTTAACCCCGTTTGCCTTCATTTCCTCATCTGTAAAATGAATTGGAGAAAGAAGTGGCCAACCACTCCAGTATCACTGCCAAGAAAATTCCAGATAGGGTCACAAAGAGTCAGATATAACTGAAACAACTAAACAATAAAACAAAATGGTGAAAACCAAAGGTTTTAATAAAATTGTTTTTCAAAAATTAAGGAAGATTTTGGGACAAAGTTCTAGAAAGAGCAGTTATCAGTAATTCACCACATAGCAATAGAGTGGAAGAAAAATAGCCATTTTCCTTAACTACTATAAGTCTTTCATGATCTTCTCATAGATTAGGTGGGAAAATATGGATTGTAATGGATGGGTTTGGGACAGTTGAATTACTCATACAATTTTTGGCTACTTCCAAAACATGTTAAATCTGGGTTCTGACCCTGGTTCTTCCACCAATCATTCCATCTTTCTGTTTTTCACCTTCACAGTCTGCTGAATAAAGGATTTCTCTGAAGTCTCCTCTACTTCTAAATTCATGACCCGATAAGATCGAAATCCAGGTTCTAGTCCTAGCTTTGTGAACTTAGACAAGAAATTTAACTTGCCTGCACCCATTTCCTCCTCTATATAATGAAGGGTGCTGGATGGAGCTGATCTTTTAGTTTCTTTTCAGCTCTCATGTTCTATTACATTATGATGATTTTTCTCCTTGGACTTCACATCTCCTACTACAACTTACCACCCGCCCCTGGAAAGGAAGGTCCCCAC
Organism: Gracilinanus agilis; assembly: GCF_016433145.1. Taxonomy (NCBI): domain Eukaryota; kingdom Metazoa; phylum Chordata; class Mammalia; order Didelphimorphia; family Didelphidae; genus Gracilinanus; species Gracilinanus agilis. The sequence goes on along the minus strand of NC_058130.1, from coordinate 345,793,422 downwards.
ATACCATACCTAACATTCCACATTGCCACATGCTTTAGAAAACTGAACAGATTAGTTCAGGAATGTTTAAAGCACACAAAATATATGAACAGCTACTCCAGAAACCTTAGTCAATCTGTTTCTGATAATGATAAATACCAAATGTTTTATAGGAAGATTAAAGTTCCATATAACTCACCTAGAATTTGTGTAGGAATGATTTAGAAAAGGAGAACAGATGGATATGCAATTTCTTCTGGTGCCTGGCTTTCCACCTGCTTGTTTTAACCCTAACATGGGAATACTGTAAAGCCCCATCTTTTCCATCATGTGAGAAATTTTTTTAATCATATATATACATATATATATGATTAAAAAAATTCTCAATGTGTTCCCTTGATTATCAATTCATTGGAATTATTGAGATTCAATTTGGTAAGCATTTGTTTATTAAGCACCTATTATGTTTCAGGCACAAGATGAGACATTTAGAATTACATTCTAAATTATATAATGTTATATAATTATATATATATATATTTGTCTTTATAAGACAAAATGAAATAGTACCTGCTCTTTCCACCATGAAGTAACAATGTAAATTCAAATAAGTCATACACATAGAAAATATTATATATATCCACACATATAGGCTATATGGCCATATACACACACATAAATATTTAAACATATATATTTGTGTATGTGTATATATATGTGTGAATATGTATGTATGTATGTATGTATGTATAATTTCAGTAGGAGAAGAGCATGAGTAAGCAGAGGTATTCAGAAAAGACCATTTTTTAGGAGGTTGTACCTAAACTATACTTCAAAGGAAGCTACAGGAGTCTATAAGGCAGAGGTGGGAAAGAAGAGGAATCCAGATATAGTGGATAGAGGTTCAGCTATGGAATATCAATTAGGGGAAAAAGCTTGTTTGCCCAGAACAAAGAGTGTGGGAATAATGTAATCAGTCTGGAAAGATAATATGGAACCACAGGGTGAGGGACTCTACATGCTAGACAGAGAAGTAGCTATTTTATTTTAGAAGAAATGGGGAGCTATTGATGTTCAAGTTAGGGAGCAACCTGTTCAGAATTATGCCTTAGGAATATCAATTAAAAAAAAAACCCTTACCTTTCACCTTAGAATCAATATTGTATATTGGTTCCAAGGCAGAACAGTAAGGGGTATGTAATGGGGGTTAGGTGACTTGTCCAACATCACACAGTTAGGAGGTATCTGAGGTTGGATTTGAAGCCAAGATTTCCCAACTCTAGGTCTGGCTTTCGATCCACAGAGTCACGCAGCTGCTCCCTAGCAATATCAATTTAACAGATGTATGGAGGATTGATTGGAAAATGAAGAGAATGGATGCTAGGTCAGAGAAATCAATTAGTAAGCTCTTATAATCATCTAGGTAGAAGGTGAGGAAGGACAGAACTAAGGTGGCAGCTGTATGTGTGAAGAGAAGGGGACATAAATGAGAGACGTGGAGGAGGAATCAACTGGCTGTATCTACTTATAAGATATGGATGACAAGAGAGAATAAAGAGAAAAGGATGACTCCAAGGTTGTTAACCCAGGATCTAGAAGGATGGAAGTGACCTTTACAGAAAGAAGGAATTTAGGAAAAGGTTTTGGGAAGAATAAAATGTGTTGGTCTGAAATGCCTAATGTCAGGGTCAGAGAAATCAGAGTAGGGTATATCTGGCTAACTAAGTTCCCTGCATGAGGCTAAAATTATAGACTTAAACTTAATTTCATATGGTCGTGAGGGTGATATTAGTGCTTATGTGATTGAAACTGAAAACAGAGGGTTAATTTTTGTCCTGATAGACTAATCTGGTTATCTTATTCAGAGTAGAGCCTGTAAAGTTAAGGGGTAAGGCAATTAAAATGATGTATTTATTTTTAATATGTTTTATATATGCTTAGATGTGTATATTAGTCTTTCAAAAAATGTAAGATCCTCAAGGGGCAAACATGGTTTTATTTTTGGCATAATATCTGGCACATAGTAGGTAATTAATAAATGCTTATTGACAATATTTATGAATAATAGTCATTTGTCTAATCAATAATTCAGAAAGAAATAGATTCCAAGTAATAATGCTCTGATGCTCATAGCCTAAAGACCTCCAATATTTGTTTCTAGCTCCCTCTCCATATCCTTATATTCTTGTATTTTCATCACCTTGCTATTTTCTCTCTTTCCATTATCATTTATTTCATTCCCTTCCCTCATCCTCCTAGTTTTATCTCGCCTTTCCTCTTTCCACTTACTGGCCATAACATGGAAACAGGGTGTATTTTTTAGTGCCTGCCATATTTATTGAAAAGAATTTTATGTTCCCTGTTCTTAATAGAAAAAGCAGATGACTTCAGTATTTTAGATGTCTCAAAGAAAAAAAATGAAGGTTTTTTTTTATACATAGTCCTAAAATTATTTTATGTGGGTCAGCAACCCTTGATAGAACAGGTGCTCAACTCTTACCATAAAGTCAGCAGTTGAACCTGCCAGCACTTTAATATTACCTATGTGTTCAAAGGCCCTTTATTAAGCCATTCTAAATTTACTGCCTTTCGGTTTTGCTGACAGTCTCTTGTTCTTTTATTTCTCTTCCTGGATTTTCCTCAACTGCTTAGTATTTCTTTGTCCTATCTTCTGTGACAGACCTCTTTGCAAAATGACATTTACTGCTTTAAACATTTTGTTCTTGAACATAAAGGGCTCTCTGCCCTCCAGTGCCTTTGCCCTGAGTATTTATAGCCATTGGTTTACCCTCCTCCCCCATCTTTTTTTTAGCTAGTGTCTGTCTGAAAATGGGGAGCAGGGTTTCAAGTGTGGATGCTTGACAGCAGCCTCTAAAAGGGCATTTTGTGACCCTTCTGAAGCATCACAAAAGCAAAGAAAGGCAGAGGGGAAATGACAAACTAATGGCATCATGGGACTGTCAAATTGCAAAAAGACAAGGAGAGACCTCGGATCCTACTTAATCTCGGCAGCTATGCATCTCTAGCGAAATGCTTCGCCGCCTCTGGCCCTCAGTGTCAATTGGGATGTTCATGTCTGTCTATAACAGCCGATGTGCCTGAGGACAGAAGACAAAACACACCAACAAGGTGAACAACAACATCCAATTTGTGGTTGTGTTTACTAGCAATAACAATCACTCCAAAACCTTCAAAAAAGCTGGAATTTTGTCAATGGAAGCATTCACTGCATCGATGCAGCCCAAGACCCTGATAAGGCTTGGGAGAGGGCCAGCAGGAGCTGATGAGCTTGTTTTTGCTTGAAGCTAGGCTGTTCCTCTGGTGACAGACGGAGAGTCAGCCCATCCCCCCAGCTCATATCGGAGCTCTTTCCAGCTTGGCAGCAGGACCTCTCCCAGTCAGCATTCCTCTGCTGTAGCCAAGAAGAACCTGGGTCACCTCCCTGGCACAGCGAGGCATGAGTATATGATTTCAGGAGAGGAACAGTATCTACCAAATGCAAACTCGGTGCCACTCAAAAGAGACGAAATACATTTTATTTTATTTTATTTAAAAAAAAATTTTTTTAAACCCTTACCTTCCGTCTTGGAGTCAATACAAGGCAGAAGAGTGGTAAGGGTAGGCAATGGGGGTCAAATGACTTGCCCAGGGTCGAAATACATTTTACAAACGATGGGTTTAAAATCCACACTAGATGGCCATATCACAGATGTGTAGTTAGCAACGTTACTCAAATGCTTTCTGCCCTACTACTATTTGATATTTCCTTAACACAGCCTGACTTAGTTATTCTTTTGGTAACCAGCCAAGAGCAGGAAAGCCTGAAAGCTATTTGCTGCTACCAATCCATTGTCTATCTAAGACACTGCTAGGAAAACACGCTATTTTAAAAGAAACGCATACAGATACTCACCTCTAGGTGTCGTTTTGCACTCATTATAACTTTTTCTTAGCAGGATGGCAGCTGCACTCTGCCCAATTTAAGATACCATTTGGTTCATGAAATGCAAACAGGAGGAATAATACTCATGTGTGCCAGATCAACAGTTTAATTGAGAACCAATTAGTCTCATATATTGTTAGGCATACCCAGAGCTACATTGTTGGTCTGGAGAGAGAATAAAAGGATAGAAGCACTGCTTTGTAAACAGACTCTATAAATAATGAAGGAGCCAATGTAATAAAAATATGTAGGAAAGAAGGAAATGGTCTGAGGAAAGGAAAAATGGAGAATTATTCATTGATAAATATAATACCATTAGCTCCTGCCTGGCACACAATAGGAACTTAATAAACGCCTTGTTGACTAATTCTTTCCCAACTGCTATTTCATTTGATCCTTAAAAGAACCCTGTGAGGCAGGTAAGATGGGCATTATATCTATAGTAAGAAAAAATGCTTATTGATACCTTTGTTTTGATATCACTATTATTTCTGGGGAAAAAATCCTGCCCCTATTTCCACATCTTCCCACTGAACTCTTCTTTTTAACAAAGAAAAATTATTTACCTCTGTTTTGCAGCCTCCAAAGTTCTATTTTAGAAACTTATAGTCTGATGCCTTCTCCCTCAGGAAATGGGCATTTCATGGACGTAGTTTAGAGCTGGAAAGGAATTTAGAGGTGATTGAGTTCAAGTCTCTTCATTTTACATAATAAGGAAACTGAGACCCAAAAGATAGAAGTGACTTGTTAGTGGTAAGTTAGGATTAAAATTGTATCCTCTTTGACAGTCTCTGGATTTACTCCCTCCCAGGTGATTAAAGTTGATCAGTCAGTCAATAAACATTCATTATGGGTCAATCTCTGTGCTCAGTTAGAAGAAACACAAAATAAATTGATGTTCAAAATTATTATTTTTTTGGCTTTGTAATAAAGACAAGAATGTACTCTATCATACATTAGACTCCTCAGTTTTACTTTTTTGTGGTGGGTCAAGTTCCACTCTTGGTTTAACCCTATTGTTAGTGGGTTAGGATCTAGCTCTGTAATAAAAGCAAGGGAAACCCAAATTAGTGTAGATAATCTAGTGAAAAAGAGAACTGAAATCAAACGCTCCTGAGCTTTAGTCCCACTGATGACCAGTTGCCTATTAGACACTGCAAATTGGTTGTCCCTTAATCATCTCAGTCTTAAAATGTCCAATATGGAACTCATTATCTTTCTCTCCAGATCCATTTCTTTTCCAAACTTCTGAGGTTTTTTCTTTCAAGTCACCCAGTTTCTCAGAGTCATACTTTATTCCTCACTACATATGTTTGATGCCAAATATAACTTCTTCTATCTCTATAACATCTTTCCATTCTACTCACATAGCCACCACTATAGTTAAGTTTTTCATTATATCTCAACTACATTATTATAAGAGCTTCCAAACTGGTCTCCCTGACTCGGTTTCTCCTCTCCCTAAACCATCTTCCATATGGTTGTCCAACTGATTTTTTTCTAAAAGCATAAATCTAATCATCTTTTGTTGTTATATGTTGTTTCAGCCATGTCTACCTCTTTGTGACCCCGTTTGGGGTTTTCTTGGCAAAGGTAATGGAATGATTGGCCATTTTCTTCTCTAGCTCATTGTGCAAATGAGGAAATGGAGGTAAATAGGGTTAAGTAATTTGGCCAGGATCACACAGCTAGTAAGTATCTGAAGCCAAATTTGAACTCAGGAAGGTGAGTCTTCCTAATAGCAAGCTCAGTGCTCTATCCACGGTACCACCCAACTCCTCTATACATATTGAGAGGGTACTGATTTAAAGGAATAGAAGATGTATGTTTCAATTAATACAACATATATAATTCTGAAAAGTTGTTCTGTTAGTTGAATTTTTGGATGCAAAACATTTTACATCTGCACAGGAAATATAGGGAACCACAAAATTATTCACTCCTACAACAAGAAATAACTCTAGTTTTACTCCAACTCCAAAGGTAAATCTGTCCAATAAAGCAATAAATTCTTCCACAAAACAAATAATCACTTCTAATTTATTCATTTTTCAAATAGTTAAGCAAATCAAATTTTCATAAAGGAGGATATAGACATAATCCACTAAATGGCACTACAAAAATTTGACAGAGATAATAATAGTGGGGCAATTAGGTGGTTCAGTGATTTAAGAGCCAGACCTGAAGATGGGAAGTCCTGCGTTCAAATGTGGCCTCAGACACTTCTTAGCTGTTTGATCCTGGGTAAGTCACTTAACTCCCATTGCTTACTACTCTTCTGCCCTGGAACCAATACCCAATATTGACTCTAAGATGGGAGGTAAAGAGTCTCTTATTTGGGGGAAAAAAAGTTAATAACAGGCAAAATATATATAACAAGGCAGGATATGTCAGAGGAGGGACTTGAATTCATGCCTTCCTACCTCTAAGACTAGCTTTCTATATCTACTATTGTTATATTCATAATCTGGGAAGTGATGGATGCCACCTTGACTGACAGGGATGGCAGTTGAAAGACTCGGAATGTTCCCAGGTGCCGTGAGCCAGGGGCAAACAGCAGTTGGCCCTACGGTATAAATACCCTGACAGCCACTTTGAGGGAGGTCTCTCTGGAGGTCTCTGGACAGGAGTCTCTGGACTGGGAATCTTGGAGTGGGTGGTGAAGGGTGGAAGGGAGGTCTGTGAAGAAGATGTTTGGAATATCTCTGAAGCTATTTCCTGATAGACTGAGAGTTAGTGCATCACCAACATTGATAGTGAGAAAACTGAGAGAATAAGACCATCAATACAGCTGCATCAATAGCTCTCTATTCTCTGGCTTGGCTGTGGCCAGGCCTGGCCAGGGAGTGGGAGTGAGCAAATCTCCAGCTTTCACTTGATCAATAGCCACCAGTCCTGATTGTCAACTAGTTTATAGATAATAGATCAATAGGGTCTCAATCCATAGATAAAGAGTTTTCAGCAAGTACCTTACTGAGTGGTTTATATCATAGCCCTTTGGAAGGGAGTCAAACGCAGTCAGATCCCAACGTTATCCAAGGCAAATCAATAGCCTAATACTAACCTATCCAACCCCAGGTTGGACCTGGAAAGGTTACCCATCTATCTAACTTCTCAAGGGTCCTCCCTGGGCAACTGTTAGAGAGAAAGGGAAAATTACAGCAACTGTCAAGGGTGATCAGAGTTGGTGTTCCTCCATCTTCTGCAGCTGAGGAGAATACAGATAAATACACCATTATCATTGCATATCTATACATTCTCCCTTGTACCCTTTTTGTTTATAACATTATGCCATGTTACCATGTAAAAAGTAACACAGGTGATGGAAAAACTGGATTGATTACATGTAATCAAATGTCAAAGAAAAGCATTGTTTTCTTTCCACTATTGTTAAAATAATGAACATGAAGCAAGTGATACTTTGTTTTTCCTTATGGATAAGGCCAAGTCAGTGTAGAAAATAATACTGTATTTATATATTCAACGAGGGCATTTCTCCCCTTTTATTTTCTTTCCTAGAACAAAGCACCTGAAATATATTTTTAATTCAAATAGTTTTCCAATTGAAGACCCCAGTAATTCCTATGGATGACTCATTTCCCACTGAGCTCTGAAGCAAATGAGGGCAGAGCTCTCAAATGGAGACCATTCACAGAGAAATGTTCCATGGTGTTGGAACTACTACCCTTACTACAGACTAACTGTCTCTCCAGGTATTGTTATGAATTATAGGAGAACAAGTCTAATTGATTGAGAGTGACTTATCACCACTTGAAAGCTGACAAATCAAAAGTTCATTACAGGCATGTGATCTATACAGAAATGCCTTCATATTCCTGGGGAATACATTTCAAGAACTACTGTGAATCACTGAAACTGTGGATGTAAGCAAACATCTGCTGATCCCATACATAATGCCATTTTCTTAAAAAATACATACATATAATACATACATACATACATATAATAAATAAATACAAATAATAAATAAAATAAATTAATGACATAGTAAGACATCAACAACATTAAATCCAGCAATAATAAAATACATTGTACATTATTATATAGTTCCTTTCAATAGTCCTCTCCCCTCTCTTATCTGTGGGGGATTCTTTCCAAGACAGCCAATAGATGGCTGAAACTGTAGACAGTTTTAGAACTTTTAACACCTATATTAAATTTGCCAAATAGTACTGTTCTCTCTCTCTCTCTCTCTCTCTCTCTCTCTCTCTCTCTCTCTCTCTCTCTCTGTCTCTCTGTCTCTCTGTCTCTCTCTCTCTCTCTCTGTCTCTCTCTCTTTGTCTCTCTCTCTCTGTCTCTCTCTCT
>NC_058130.1:345769812-345784816 GCF_016433145.1 Gracilinanus agilis | reverse complement strand
TCTGTCTCTCTCTCTGTCTCTCTGTCTCTCTGTCTCTCTGTCTCTCTCTCTCTCTCTCTCTCTCTCTCTCTCTCTCTCTCTCTCTCTTTCTCTCTCTGTCTCTCTCTCTCTCTCTCTCTGCTCCTCATGACTTGGTGATCAACATCCCCCTACCACCCCCACCCCCAAATAACTCCTCCAAATGAAAGCAGAATGGACACGTGGGAAAGCTGATTCTACCCACTAGGTCACCTCACTGCCCACCAGTGTGTCTGGCTTCTGTCTATCTGGGGTCCTGCCTCCACATGCCCTTGATCTCTATGCTGGCCTTCTCCCTCATCCTATGGAAGCCCCCTTTCTGCCTTCCTCCTTTCCTTGGTTAACTGGAGCCACAGAAAGTGAGACTGAGAATAGGGAAGAGGGGAGTGTAGTGGGAATACTGTGTATGCAATTAGTTGCTTGTTTGAACTTGCCTGAAGAAGCAAGTTATTGTTGCCTTAGACATTACTGACTTCTTCTATTACATAATTTCCCATCACTTCATATTTAACTCCTATCAAGTATAATTTTCAGGCTGGAACTATATAAGCTCTTCTATGTATTTCATGTATTTCAAAATAGTTTTTTTTAATTGATGTCTTATTTTTTACATTGCCATTGTTTTCCCCAATGTTCACCTCCCTCCCAGAGAGCCATATCATAAAACAAATAGTACTTTTTAAGACAAAAGAAAAGGGAAAAGTCAATATGACTAATCAACAAACTGAAAAAGTTTGAAATATGTTTAATGTGCAACATTTTTGGATCTCCTACCTCTGCAAAGCTTTAGTGTGGGAATGTCTCTTTGTAGCCTCTTCTCTTGAACGAGGGTTGCTCTTCCTAATTTTGCAACATTCATTTTTTATGGTCTTTCCATTTACATTGTTGCTATCATTGTGTATTGTTTTTAAAATTTTACTGACTTCATTCTGCATTAGTTTATGTAGATCTGTCTGTGATTCTCAGTTTATTACATTCATTGTTGCATACAGCACAGTCATTTACTATAACATTTATGTACTACAATTTGTTTAGCCATTCCCCAATTCTTCTATGTATTTTAATTGTTCATGTATTCATTTTGCTCAACTGTATCAATGCCATCAGGAAGGAAGCATAATAATTTGAGGGAGAGATAGAATGGCAAGTAGATAAACTGTGAACATGTAGTCAAGAAGATGTGGGTTCAGATCTCACCTCAAATATTTACTGTGTGACCCTAGGCAAATCATTAACCTCTATCAGTTTCCAATAAAGGGGCTGGACTAAGCTTTAAGGTCCCTCTCAATTCTAAGTCTATAATTCTGTGTTGTCTACCTATTTCCAGCTATTGGTGGTCCTTAAATAACTCAGTCTTTGCCCTGTAATAAGCTATGCTTCTTTTGATGCAGCCCAAGATCAAACAAACATTTTTAGTTTCCATATCATAGATGGTGATCCATAATGATTTTACTTTCTCCATTTTTCCTTGCCCAATAATTACTGTAGTGGAAGACATAATTATTCATACTTTGTCCAATGCAAGTTCACACTAACATCAGTTTGGCTCTTTCTAGCCTCAGTATTTCTTTTATTCATCTTTCACTGACCTTCTAATGTACTCCCCATGTGGTGGCTGCTCCAGATGGTTTCCTCTCACCTTAAGCCCTCATATCCCCTCATTTTGGCCTGATAATACCTTCCATAACTTTTCTGAGAAGAGTGAGGCCATCTGGTATGAGATCCCTCATGGCTAAATCTTCTCCTTAACATGCCTTTAGGAATCTATCATTTTCTTCTCCCTTCCTCTAGCATGGATAGAAGTAGAATTCACGCTTTCTGAAGATAACCTCTCTGCTTCTACCATGATTTCTTTCTTTTCTTGATTCCTAAAGGCTCTTGCTTAAAAACTTATTCATTGCTTCTCTGACATTTTTGATTTTTTACTTATTAGTCTTGTTTGCCTTGAGTAATATATAGATCTATCTAATCTTTTCACACACACACACACACACACACACACACACACACACATCCCGAAGGATCTCCTGCTTCATTTCTTTTCTTTCCATACAAAACTCCTTGAAGAAGCACAATTTTCACCTTCTAATCACCCATTTTCTCCTTCAATCTTGTGGTCTAACTTCTATGCCTACCATGCTATTAAAAGTGATCCTTCTAAAATTTTTTCTAATTGAATGCTCATTATTTATCCTCTTTGACCCCTCTGTTTCTCTTGATAATGAAATATTCCCTTTTTCATAAAAGTGACTTTTAGCAAGGATATACTAGCATTGTTTAATAACTAGTTCTCAAAAAATGTACACAAAACAGTTTTAAGTTTAATCTATATTATTAACATGTTATCCATAAATTTCTTTTTTAATAAACCCTAATATCTTTATATGTATCCTTCTATATTAATTTTATTTGTTACAGGGCTAGGCAATGGGGATTAAGTGACTTGCCTAGGGTCACACAGCTAGGAAATGTCTGAGGCCAAATTTGAACCTAGGACCTCCTGTTTCTAGGCCTGGCTCTCAAACCACTGAGCCATCCAGCTGCCCCCTAGCCATCAATTTCTTAAGATTAGACAATCAATAAAATAGTAAGTCAAGCCCTCACTTGTAATATTTGCTAACTTCTAAAGTTTAAATACTCACAATAAAAATGTAACAAAGCCTCCCAAGAGTGAGTTAGAGCTGGCTCCAGCATACTTCTGTACCAGGATACTGCACTACCTCAGTTCTACCATGATTCTACATGATACATTTCTGTCTCCTTCATTAACTCTTTTATCTTTGCCCATTACCTAACTGCAAAGTGTCCTCCAAAGCTTAGTCCCTGGTTTTCTACTCTAATTGTATTCTATTCCTAAATTAGTCAATCAACAATCAATCAATTCACATTTATTAAGCACCTGACAAAGTACAGTGCCCATTTATTCTCAAAACCCTATAAAGTATAGGCATAAAGGGAACTTTTTCAATGTTATAAAAAGTATTTAAAACCCAATGCAAGAATCATATGCAGTCAAGATACATTAAAAACTTTCCTAAAAGTAAGAGGTGGAGCTAAGATGGCAGAGCAGAAGCAGGGAAAGCTGGAAACCACCATGAGAATCATCTTCAACCAATCTTAAAAGAACACCACAAAATGAGTACTTAAGTGAAAGAACCATCAAGCAACTGAGTAAAGTGACTTTCATGCAGAGAGTAACTTGAAAGGTAGGCAGAGAGCATCTGGTTCACTGGGGTGAGAAAAGAGCACAGCCAGCAGGAGGCTACAACAAGAAGTACAGTTACAAGCCAAAAACAAGCTCCCTGTCCCATTCCTCATCTATTGTTCCAGGTTCTGAACCTGGGCCCAAACCAACATCCAGATCCTGAGATCCTGCCTAAGCCTACAGTAGTGCAATCCAATGCACAACAAAGTTCCAAGCAAACCTGCAAAAAGATCCAGAATTACAACATGAAGCAGTCTGTTTTGAATGCCTCATCTGTGTAAGCCCAGAGGGAGGCTAGGAATCCCAGCCCAAGTTTGTAGTAAGGACCTGAATCCTAGTTTGAGACAGTCTGTGTGACACTCTGGATTGATGTAAATGCAGAACTAGGCTCATTCCCCAGGGTGCTGGCCTTTGGAAGTCCAGACCCTTACCAAAGTTCAAGGTGGAGCCCCAGGGAAAAGCAATCCATACTGTGCCTGACCTGATCAAGCCAGAATGAGACCAAAAGCCCCTGCCCAAGCCTGAGGATAGACATTGAGCCATCAACAATCTTAGGGGGTAATTGAATCTACAGTGGGAGGTGGTTTCAGAGCTCTCAATCCATAGGCCATTATACCACCTTGAAAGAACTAAAACTTGCAGAAACCAGAAATAAGGCTAAAAAGATCTGAAGTTTAAGAAAGTGCCCTGTCCTCCCTAAGAACAGAACCCACATTAAAAAAAAATGAAAGTCAAGAAAAAGGCTGGGAAAATGGGAAAACATAAAAAAACCCAAATACCTAACCATAGAAAATTTTTATGGAGACAAAGAGCAAGGTATAGATACAAAAGGGGACAATGAAAGCAAAGGAAACGCACACAAAGCTCCAAAGAAAAATATTAATTGGTATCAGATTTTGGAAGAGCTCAAAAAGGATTTAAACAACCAATCAAGAGAGGCAGAGCAAAAATGAAGCAGGGAAATGAAAGTAATGGAAGAAGAAATGGGCCAAATGAAAAAGGAGGCTCCAAAGCTCACAAAAGAAAAAAATTAGAATAAAAAAATTATAATTGGGAAAATAGAAACGATTGACTTTATGAGACATCAAGACACAATAAAATAAAATCAAAAGAATGAGAAAACAGAAGAAAATGTGAAATATCTCATTTAAAAATTAACAGAGGGGCAGCTGGGTAGCTCAGTGGATTGAAAGTCAGCCCTAGAGAAGGGAGGTCCTAGGTTCAAATCCAGCCTCAGACACTTCCCAGCTGTGTGACCCTGGGCAAGTCATTTGACCCCCATTGCCCACCCTTACCACTCTTCCACCTAGGAGCCAATACACAGAAGTTAAGGGTTTTAAAAAAATTAACGGACCTGGAAAATAGATCCAGGAGAGACAATTTAAGAATTATTGAACTATGTAAAAACCATGATCAAAAAATAATCTTGGACATCATAATATAAGAAATTATCAAGAAAATTGCCTTGATAATCTTGAATAAGAGAGTAAAATAGAAATAAAAAAAATCCACAGATCACTCCAGAAAGAAATCCCCTAATGACAACTCCCAGGAATATAACAGATAAATTCAAGAGCCCCCAAGCCAAGGAGAAAATACTGCAAAGAGCCAGAAAGAAACAATTCAAATACCATGGAGCTATACTCAGGTTTACACAGGACTTAATAGTCTCCACATTAAAGGATTGGAAGGTGTGGAATATTATATTCTAGAAGGCAAAAGATCTAGGTTTACAACCCAGAATCACCTCTCCAGCAAAACTAAGTATATTCTTTTAATGGAGAAAATGGTCATTCAACAAAATAGAAGATTTCCAAGCATGCCTGATGAAAAGACAAGACCTAAACAGAAATTATGATGTCCAAACACAAGACTCAAGAGTAAACTAAAAAGGTAAATAAGACAGAAAAAATTTAAGGGACTTGGTAAAGTCAAACTATATATATTCCAACATGGAAAGAGGGTATTTGTGATTCTGAAAAATTTTCATTAGTAGTTAGAAAGAATATACATAGACAGAGGGTGTGTAAATAAGCTGATTAGGATGACATGATATGCAAAAAAAGAATCAAGGGGTCAAAAAGAGGATTGCACTGAGAGAAAAGGGAAGGGAGCAATGGAATGGGGTAAATAATCTCACCTAAAGAGGTATGAAAAACTATTACAGTGGAGGGGAGGATAAGGATGGTGACAGGCAATGCTTAAATCTTATTCTCATTGTAACCAATTCAGAGAGGGAATAACAACTATATTCACTGGGGTATAGAATCCTATCTTAGCCTATTAAGAAGTAGGAAGGGAATAAAGCAAGGACAAGGGAGGTGGTAATAGGAGGGAGGGAGAAGTGGGGGTGTGTGTGATAAAAAAGCAAAACACCAGTGAGGAGGGACAGAGTGAAAGGAAAATGATCAGGATCAAAAGGGGAAAATAAGATGGAGGGGAATATACAGTTGGAAATCATAACTTTGAGTGTGAATGGGATGAACTCACTCAAAAAATGGAAGTGAATAGCAGAGTGGATTAAAAACCAGAATCCTACTATATGTTGTTTATAAGAAACACATTTGAGGCAAGGTAACACACACAGAGTAAAGGTAAGTGGCTAAAGCAGAATTTACTATGCATCATTTGAAGTGAAAAAAGCAGGAGTAGCAATCATGATCTCAGACAAAGGTAAAGCAAAAATAGATCTGAGGTTTAAGAGAGATAATGAAGGAAATCACATTTTGCTAAAAGGTACTATTAACAATGAAGTAATATAAATACTAAACGTATAATCTCCAAATAGTATAGCCTCTAAATTTTTAAAGGAGAAATTAAATGAACTTTAGGAGGAAATAGTAAAACTATACTAGTGGGGGAAACTTCCCCCTTTCAGATAAATCAAGCCAAAAAATAAACAAGAAGTAAAGGAGATGAATGAAATCTTAAAAAAGTAAGAACTGATAGATCTTTGGAGAGAATTGAATGGAATAGAAAGGAATGTACCTTCTTTTCATAAATACATAGCTCTTACACAAAAATTGACCATGTAGTAGGGCAAAAAACTTTACAACCAAATGCAGAAAAGTAGAAATAATAAATGCATCTTTTTCAGAATGAGTGGGATAGTGTGATTTTTCTCAGTAAGGTTTTATTAGCCCCCTGATTTGTGCCCCAATATTTTCAGGAGGTAAATGGGCACAGTTTATTTTATTTTTTGTTTTTAAATTTTTATTTTATTTTGAATATTTTCCCATAGCTACATTTTTCATGTTCTTTCCTTCTCCCCCAAACCTCCCCACCCCACTGTAGCTGACACACAATTCCACTGGGTTTTACATGTATCATTGATTAAGAACTAATTCCATATTATTTATAGTTGGACTAGAGTTATCGTTTAGTGTTTACCTCCCCAATAAAATCCCCATCAGCCATTGTGTTCAAGCAGTTGTTTTTCTTCTGTGTTTTTCCTCCCACAGATCTTCCTTTGAATGTTGCTAGTTTTCTTTCTCATAAGTTGTTCATCCTTACTCTGGATCCTTACATTGCTGCTAGTAGAGAAGTCCATTATGTTCGGTTGTACCACAATGTATCAGTCTCTGTATACAACATTCTCCTGGATCTGCTCCTTTCACTCTGCATCAATTCCTGGAGGTCTTTCCAGTTCACATGAAATTCCTCCAATTATTCCTTTCAGCACAATAGGATTCCATCACCAACAGATACCACAATTTGTTCAGCCATTCCCCAGTTGAAGGGCATTCCCTCATTTTCCAATTTTTTGAAGGGGCACAGTTTAAGAAGCAGTTTTAAGACAGTTTTTGTTCTGACTAGGAGGGAGACCTTGAGTAGAAGTTTATCTTCAGTCTGGGAACCAGTACACAAAGAGTGATAGCAGGAACATAGAGAAACTCAAATCCGGCCTCAGACACTTCCAAGCTGTGTGACCCTGGGCAAGTCACTTGATTCCCATTGCCCACCCTTACCACTCTTCCACCAAGGAACCAATACACAGAAGTTAAGGGTTTAAAAAAACAAAAAGAGAAACTAGGGAGAAGTGAGTGATACATGGAGGCCCTTGATTATCTCTTAGCCAGTACCATATTGTTTTGATGATCACTGCTTTATAGTACAGTTTAAGATCTGGTACTGCTAGCCCCCCCCTCCAATTCTTCACATTTTTTATTAGTTTCCTTAATATTATTGATCTTTTGTTCTTCTGGATGAACTTTGTTATAATTTATAGAATTAGAAAAAATGACCTCAGCAAGATAGTGTTTGATAAACCTAAAGATCCCTGCTTTTTGAATAAGAACTCACTATTTGACAAAAACTGCTGGGAAAATTGGAATATAATGTGGGAAAAATTAGATTTAGATCAACATCTCATACCCTATACCAGGGGTTGGCAACCTTTTTGGCCATGAGAGCCATAAACACCACATTCTTAAAAATGTAATTTCATGAGAGCTGTACAGTGCTCATAGTGTGTGCTTCTGTAACAGTGTGAGCTCCTGTAACAGTGCCTGAAAAAAAATTGACTTTATCGCTCCTACAGAAAGAGCCATATCTGGCCCTCAAAAGAGCCAGATATGGCTCGAGATTGCCAACCCTTGCCTTATACCAAGATAAATTAAAAATTGGTAATAAAGAGGGAAATTATAAGTAAATTAGGTGAACATAGAATAGTATACTTGTGGGATCTATGAGAAAGGGAAGAATTTAAGACCAAGCAAGAGATAGAGAACATTACATGATGTAAAATGAATAATTTTGAGTATGTTGAATTTAAAAGATTTTGTACAAACAAAAACAATGCATCAAAAATAGGAGAGCGACAATCTAGGAAAAACATTTTATAGCAAAATTCTCTGACAAAGGTCTAATTTCTCAAATATTTAAGGAACTACATCAAATGTACAAGAAATCCAGTCATTCCCCAGTTGATAAATGGTAAAAGGAATATGAATAGGCAGTTTTCAGATGAAGAAATCAAAACTATCAATAACCACATGAAAAATCCCTCCTGAGTAGAGAAATGCAAATCAAAACAATGTTGAGGTACCACCTCACACCTAGCAGATTGGCCAATATGACAGTAAAAGAAATAATAAATGTTGGAAGGGATGTGGCAAAATTGGGACACTAATGCATTACTGGTAGAGTTGTGAATTGATACAATCATTCTGGAAAGCAATTTGGAAGTATGTCCAAAGAACTTTAAAAGACTACATGCCTTTTGATTCAGCAATACCACTACCTAGGTTTGTACCCCAAAGAAATAAAAAAAAAGTTTGTACAAAAATATTTATAGCCATACTATTTGTGGTGCAAAAAATTAGAAAATGAGGGGTTGTCCCTCGATTGAGGAATGGCTGAACAAATTGTAGTATGTGACGGTGATAGAATACTACTGTGCTATAAGGAATGACTGATTTCTATAAAACTGGAAAGACCTCCATGAATCGATGTCTAGTAAAATGAGCAGAACCAGGAGGAAGATCATTGTACACAGTAACTGAAATATTAT
The DNA here is from genome assembly GCF_016433145.1 of Gracilinanus agilis. NCBI lineage: Eukaryota > Metazoa > Chordata > Mammalia > Didelphimorphia > Didelphidae > Gracilinanus > Gracilinanus agilis. Next base: position 345,776,081 of record NC_058130.1, on the reverse strand, counting down.
GAGATGATCAAACATAATAGACTTTGCTACTAATAGCAATGCAATGATCCAGGACAATCCAAAGAGACTGATGAGAAAGAAAGCTGTCCACATCAAGAGAAAGAACAGTGGGAGTAGAAATGCAGAAAAAAATATGATTTATCTTGTTCATAAGAGTATATGATTTGGAGATGAATAATATGGAAATAAGTTTTGAGTGATAATACACATATAACTCAGTGGAATTGCTTGTGAGCTTCAGGAGGGGGGAGGTAAAAGGGGAGGGAGAGAACACTAATCATGTAACTATGGGAAATACTTTTAAAAAATAATTAAAAATAAAAAAGAAAGATGGGGCAACTAAGTGGCTCAGTGGATTGAGAGTCAGGCCCAAAGATGGGAGGTCCTGGGTTCAAATCTGACCTCAGATACTTCCTAGATATGTGACCCTTTGCAAGTCACTTAACCCCCATTGCCTAGCTCTTACCGCTCTTCTGCCTTGGAACCAATACACAGTATTAATTCTAAGACAGAAGGTAAGGGTTTTAAAAAAATGAAAATAAAGAGAAATAAAAAATTAACTGGAAATTAATCTAATGCTAAAAAGGGGGTGGGTTAAGGAACAAATTATAGAAACAATCAATAATTTTATTAATGAGAATTACAATGAGGAAACAATATACCAAATTTATGGGATACAATCAAATCAGTACTTAGGGGAAAATTTTTATCTCTAAATGCTTACATCAATAAAGCAGAGAGAATACAGAACAATGAATTGGGCATACAACAACATCAACAAAAAATTAGAAAAAGAACAAATTAGAAATTCTCAATTAAAGACTAAATTGGAAATTTTAAAAAATAAAGGAGAAATTAATAAAATTGAAGATAAGAGAACCATTGAACTAATAAATAAGACTAGGAGTTGGTTTTATGAAAAAAAACAAATAAAATAGACATAACATTGGTTAATTTTATTTAAAAAAGGAAAGAAGAAAATCACATAATTAGTATCAAAAATGAAAAGGGTGAATTCACCCCTAATGAAGAGGAAATTAAAGCAATCATTAGGAGCTATTTTGCCCTATTATATGACAGCAAATCTGACAAACTAAATGAAATAGATGAATATTTACAAAAATACAAATTGCTCAGATTAACAAAAGAGAAAATAGAATACTTAAATAGTTCTATATCAGAAAAGGAAATTGCAGGGGCAGCTGGGTAGCTCAGTGGATTGAGAGCCAGGCCTAGAGACAGGAGGTCCTAGGTTCAAATCTGGCCTCAGACACTTCCTAGCTGTGTGACCCTGGGCAAGTCACTTGACCCCCATTGCCTAGCCCTTACTACTCTTCTGCCTTGGAGCCAATATACAGTATTGACTCCAAGACAGAAGGTAAGGGTTTAAAAAAAGAAAACAAAACAAAAGAAAAGAAAAGAAAACAAAAGAAAAGGAAACTGAATAAACTAACATTTGACTACCTTAAAAAATCACCAGGGCCAGATGGATTCACAAGTGAATTCTATCAAACATTTAAAGAATAATTAATTGTAATACTACATAAACTATTTTGGAAAATAGGCAGAGAAGGAATCCTATCAAATTCTTTTTATGAAACATATATGGTACTGTTATCTAAGCAAGGAAGAGCAAAAACAGAGAAAGTTCTAGGCCAATTTCTTTAATGAATATAGATACAAAACTTTTAAATAAGATACTAGCAAGGAGACCACAGCAATATATCACAAGAATTGAACTGGAATGACCTCCAGGAATTGATGTAGAGTGAAAGGAGCAGAACCAGGAGAACATTGTACACAGAGATGGATACACTGTGGTACAATTGAATGTAACGGACTTCTGTACTAGCAGCAATGCTATGATCCAGGACAATTCTGAGGGACTTATGAGAAAGAACACCACACCCAGAGAAAGAACTGTGGGAGCAGACACACAGAAGAAAAACAACTGCTTGATCACATGGATCAATGGGGATGTGATTGGGGAAAACAGACTCTAAATGATCACCTTAGTGCAAATATCAATAATATGGAAATAGGTCTTGTTAAAACCTTGTAAAACCTAGTAGAATTGCATATTGGCTATGGGAGTGAGGTGGAAGGAGAGAAGTGAAACAACATGAATCATATAACTGGAAAATTTTTCTTAATTAATTAAAAAATTTAAAAATATATCACAAGGATCATTCACTATGATCAAGTGGGATTTACACCAGGAATGCAGGGATGATTTAATATTTGGAAAACTATCAGCATAATTGACCATATCAATAACCAAACTAGCAGAAATCACATAATTATCTCAAAAGATGCAGAAAAAACTTTTGACAAAATATAACACCCATTCCTATTAAAAACTCTAGAAATCATAGGAATAAATGGGTCATTACTTAAAATGACAAGTAGTATCTACCTAAAACCTTTATCAATTATCACCTGCAATGAGGATAAGTTAGGAGCCTTCCCAATTAGATCAGGAGTGAAGCAAGGATGCCCAATTATCACCAATATTATTTAATAGTGTATTAGAAAGGCTAGCTTTAGAAATAATTAAAGAAAAAGAAATTGAAGGAAAATTGGCAATGAGAAAACCAAACTATAATTCTTTGCAGTTGATATAATGGTATACTTAGGGAATCCTAAAGAATCAACTAAAAAACTAGTTAAAATAATTAATAACTTTAGAAAAGATGCAGGATACAAAATAAATTCACATAAATCATCAGCATTTCTTTATATTAGCAACAAAGTCCAGCAAAAAGTGCTAGGAAGAGAAATTCCATTTAAAATCACTCTAAACAATATAAAATATTTGGGAATCTACTTGCCAAGGCAAACACAGAAATTATGTGAACACAATTCACTTTTTATACAAATAAAGTCAGATCTAAACAACTGGGAAAATATTAGTGGCTCATGGGTAGGCCAAGCTAATATAATAAAAAGGATAATTCTACCTAAATTAATATGTTTATTCAGTGCCATAAATGGTCAAAGGATATGAACAAGCAATTTTCAGATAAAGAAATCAAAGCCATCAATAATTACATGAAAAAATGTTCTAAATCACTCTTAGTTAGAGAAATGCAAATTAAAACAACTCTGAGTTACCAATTCACACCTATCAGATTGGCCAATATGACAATAAAGGAAAGTGGTAAATGCTGGAGAGGATGCAGCAAAATTCACACACTAATGAATTGAAGTTTTGAACTGATCCAAGCATTCTGGAGAGCAATTTGTAATTATGCCCCAAAGGCTATGAACCAATGCATACCCTTTGATCCAGTAATACTACTATTGGATTTGTATCCAAAAGAGATAATTTAAAAAAAGGGAAAGGACCTACTTGTAAAAAAGTATTTATAGCAGTTCTTTTTGTTATGGTAAAGAATGGAAATTGAGGGGATGTCCATCAATTGGGGAAAGGCTGAAAAAATTGTGTTACATGTTGATGATGGAATACTTTTGTACTATAAGAAGTGATAAACAAGACAAGTTCAGAAAAAGTTGAAAAGAGCTGTAGGAACTGTTGCAAGTTGAAATAAGCAGAACTGGAAGAATACTGTACACAATAACAACAATATTGTATGATGATCATCTGTGAAAACTTGACTACTCTTAGCAATTCAATGAACTCAGACAATCCTGAAAGACTTATGACAGGGAATGCTATACACTTCCAAAGAAAGAACTGTTGAAGTCGTCTTTCACATCAATGTATTTGTGATTTTATTTGGGGGTTTTTGGTTTTGCATGTGTTTGCTCTTACAACAATGACCAACATGGGAGTGTTTTTTGCATGATGATTAAAAAAGAAAACAAAAGAAAAGAAACTTTCTCAGTAAATACAGAAGATAAGGATTCTTACTATCTCCACTCTCCTTTGATACAGTTCTGAAGATTTGGGTTAGGGTTAGGATTGGCAAAAAGACAAGAGAATGAAATTAAAAGCATAAAGAGAAGTCAAAAGAAAATTAAACTATATCTATTTGCCAATGACATGATGATTTATTTAGAAAATTTGGGGAAATCATCAAAGATACTAATTGAGACAATTAATATCTTTGGCAAAAGTTGCAGTCTACAAAATACCACAGCTTTTCTATATTGTTATAATGGAATCCAAGAGGCAATAATAGGAATGGAAATGCCATTTGAAATAACTACAAAGTACATAAAATATTTTAGGATCTATTTATCAAAGCACACAAAATACTTGAATATAAAGTATTAAATAAAGAAACAAAGTCATGGAAAATAGCTACTGAAAATCCACAGAGCCAGGATGTTTGTAATCTGAATTGTAGCAATCTGAATGATGCCTATTTTTTGTGAGAATGAGGAGCTTCAAAATAAAAGGACATTTTTCCCCCAATTTATTTAATTACTGTGCTTTGTGACAATATCCTCTCCAAATGAGTGATTATATGGCAAGTCAGCATGTACACAGGCAAGATAAAAGGGGGAAAAAGACAAACACATACACAACAAATATATGTCCAAATGGGATTTATTAAAGGATATTTTTTACAGCTGACCAGAGATAGGACAGGTGTTGTGCTCCCTCAAATCTTCAACCAGATTGGGTGATGGTGTGTCAGCTCCCAAGACAGCTTCCTAGCTTTCTTCTTTTGTATAGGAAAAGTTCCATATTTGACTTATGTTAGAGATGTTTCCTTGCTTTTTAGAGGCTTTATGGTTGGGAATCTACAGGCTATGCATTATCCCCATTTCTGGATCTGTGCTTTGGGATCTTTAGAGCACCATCATAGTTGGTCTTAAGAAGATGTAGGAGGAAAGTATTAACACAATCCTCTGCCTTTTAGGCACAAGTCTGCCAGAAATGATTTTTATTCATCTAACCTAATACTAAATCCAAGCATTTCTAACTTAGAGAGTGAGAGATGTCCAAACTGACATAGTCGCTTCAAGTCTTTGTATTTCTCAAGACATATTAAGACAATCTGAGGTGATATTTATAAGAATTTTGCACAAGGAAAAGGACACAATATGTTAAACTACCATTTCGAGTTAACATTCCACTCCAATGGATAGAACAAATCATCCTATCTTCTCCTAAAATTACTCAGTCCCTTTTCTGGTGACTCAAGGATTAGGAACAAACCTTCATTCCTTTTGAATGGGAAAGAAAGTATTGCCCTTAGGTAGGTTAGGATCCTTTCAAAGTGGGGGGTGGGGATGGGAAGAGAAGGCAATAATCTATAAACTAGACCAGAAGTAATTTTTAAGTCTGATTACTACCATGAATGCATTTTCCAGGTATTTCTGTTTTTGTTCTTGACCTTTTACATGCTTTCCTAAAGTGAAAAATCTGGAAAGGACTTTAGACTGGAGAAATATTCATTTCTTAATATTTTCAGTTGAACTAAAAGAAGTTTTTAAAATATGCTTCTGCAGAAGAAAAAAAGGAAGTGGGGAGAGAGTCTGACTCATCCCATGGCTGACTATTAGGCATGTTCTTATAGAGAAGAAATTGCTCTTCGTGGCCTTGGCTGGGCTCTAAGAAACTTTCACTTGCATAGGTGGTTATGAGCTCATACAAAGTACAAAGATGCCAGAAAATATTCACACCCAAAGTCTGTTATTTAATTCTTTTTTTTAACCCTAATATCTTTATATATATCCTTCTATATTCATTTTATTTGTTATAGGGCTAGGCAATGGGGGTTAAGTGACTTGCCCAGGGTCACACAGCTAGGAAGTGTCTTAGGTCAGATTTGAACCTAGGACCTCCTGTCTCTAGGCCTGGCTCTCAATCCACTGAGCCATCCAGCTGCCCCCTCTGTTATTTAATTCTTGACTCTTTTGAACCTGCCTTGAAACTAAAGCATGCTCTCAGTATAGGCAAGTATGGGGAACAGGTTAACATTCACCCAGAGTCTTTTATTCAGTTTAGGTGTCTTGTTTCTAAGAGATGGGCCTCCAGGAAGCATCCAAAGGCTAGAATAGGCCTTAAAACAGATCTCTCAGAAGATTCATCCATTCTCTCCCCCTCCAAATATTTATCTCTCAGCTGATGACTCCTAAATCAATCAAATGTGGACCTGGGCAACAGAGCTGTATCTCAAATTTCCTATAGTATGTATTGTAGTTAAACATATTTATACTAGTTCATCATCCTCAACCCTACCCTCCCAAATGTCATCAGTTCCAAAAATTTTCCTTCCTTCCTTCCTTCCTTCCTTCCTTCCTTCCTTCCTTCCTTCCTTCCTTCCTTCCTTCCTTCCTTCCTTCCTTCCTTC
>NC_058130.1:345701096-345769500 GCF_016433145.1 Gracilinanus agilis | reverse complement strand
TTCTTTCTTTCTTTCTTTCTTTCTTTCTTTCTTTCCTTTCTTTTCCCCTTACCTTCTGTCTTAGAATTGATACTAAGTATAGGTTCCAAGGTAGAAGAGCAGTAAGGACTAGGACTAGGCAATTGGGTTAAATGACTTGATCAGGGTCACTTAGCTAGTAAGTGACTGAAAGCAGATTTGTATTCAGGAAGATGAATTCCTGACTCTAGGCCTGGCACTCTATCCATTGTGTCAGATAGCTTTCCCCCAAATACCAAAAACGTAACTTTTGTCTTTTAATTCTTATCATGATTACAGTCTTTTTTTTTTTTTTTTACTTAACTGAGTCCTTTGTTATATGTTATCTTGTATAGTTCTTTAACTGTTTTAGTAGTTTAAATATTATTTTCCCAACAAGACTTTGAGGTCAGAAACTAGCGCTATGATCCCATAATTTTTGTCCCCTACATATTAGTACAGTGATGGATTCATAGGGTTAAAAACTGTACTTATGATTCACTGGTATATGGATCTCCTAGGGGAGAAATTTTCCTCTACTAATCTAGGTTAGCATCTACTCTGAAACTTATATTCTTTTTTTTTTTTTAAACCTTTAGCTTCTGTCTTAGAATCAATACTTAATGTTGGTTCCAGGGAAGAAGAGTAGTAAGGGTTAGGCAACTGGGGTTAAGTGGCTTGCCAACGGTCACACAGCTAAGAAGTGTCTGAATACAAATTTGAATCCAGGTCCTCCTGACTCCAAGTCTGGCTATCTATACACTTCACCACCTAGGCACTCCAGAAACTTAGATTCTTAATGAGTTGTCTAGGGCAACAGTTCTCAAAATGATATCTGGGGATCCCTGGAAGTTTCTATGAACCTTTTAGGTGGTCTTCAAAGTCAAAACTATTTTCATAATAAAACTAAGATGTTTTTATTTCTAATATGGTAAATATAGTATATATAACCCACATAAACAAAAGCTCATTAAAAATTATTTTTTAAGAGTATAGGGGAATCCTGAAAGCAAAATGCTTGAGAACTGATGACCTGACACATTTAATGAATTGTCTGGGGTGTCACAGTATGTGCTAGATGTGACACCTGAATTCAGGTCTTCTTGACTTTAAGGTCAGCTCTCTATGTAACTATATAGCACAGATTCTGCTGGTAATCTTTGTTAAGTAAGCTTGCCGATTGATTTTCTTTTTCTAAATTACTTGATTTTAACACTGATTATGATGACATGGCAATGACAATGCTACATTTGACTGAAACCAGACTTGAAAATGAAAAGATCACAGGGGCAAATGGCAGTAGCTTCACTTTGGATTGTACGATTTTAAAGCTAGGAGAAATCTTGGAGGTCATAGTTCAAACCTCATTTTAGAGATGGAGAACCTGAGACATCAAAAGGTTAAGCAAGTTGCCCGTCTCAAATGTCTAGAGTCAGAAATGAGGTCTATGGACCAGTGATCCCCTCTCAACATATGATGACGACTTGAGGAGAGAATCTTATCCTGAAAAGTCTTAAGTCACTCTGTGTTGTCAGTTATTATAACTTACATTCATCCCTGAAGCACAGTTACACAATACAGTGGTTCTTAATGATAGAGAGAAAAAAACAACCCCCCAAACCCAACCTTATAAAAACAAGCATCATGGTATGTAGATCAAGTTAAGGAAAGCAAGGGGCCAAGCTGTGGGGGAATGCCAAGGCCAGAGTTCCAGAGTTATGCAGAACATCACTTAAGTGAAACTATAATCTGTCTTTTGAATGACTTTTTCGGGAAAACACAGCCTGGAATACCCATTATGATGTTTTGATTCAGGTCATTCCACACGTACATAATGTTTTGAAGATAGTATTCTTCCTGGTAGGAATGAAAGGTCATTGAAATTTATGATTTCAATTATGTGAACAATGATACTAGTCCTTAGGCAGCCAGGAAAACCTACAAGGTGCCAACCAGGCATACAAACCCTAATTCCAAGAGGCTTAAGTTCTATGTTGCTTTTGGGAATCTGACTCACTCTGATTGTATAAGAGGCTGTCCTAGTGACTTCACATTTCAGAAAATCACAAAAGTTGAGAATTTGAAAAGACTCTAGGAGCCATTTAGAATAATCTATACTCAAAAAGGAATTCCTGCTATGACCTTCTCAAAAAGTGGATATCTAACTTCTGTTTGGAGATTTCCAAGAAGAGTGAACACACTGCCTCTCAAGGCAGCCCACTTCACCTTTATTGTTGTTGTTCTGTCATATTTCAGTTGTGTCTGACCTTTTGTGACCCCATTTGGTGTTTTTTTTTTTGGGCAGAGATACTGGAGTGCTTTGCCATTTTCTTCTCCAATTCATTATATAGGTAAGGAAACAGGGGTAAATGGGTTAAGTGACTTGACCAAGGTTACACAGCTAGGGTCCAAGGCCAAATTTGAACTCCAAAAGATGACTCTTCTTTGCTCCAGGTTTGGTGCTCTATCTACTGTACCATCTAGCTGCCCCTCCTTTATGGGTAAGATTCCCTCATTACATTGTAAGCTCATTGAGGACAGGAGCTGTCTTGCAGATATTTGCATTCCCAGCCTTTACCAAAGTTCCTGGCTTATAGTAAACAATAAATGCTTTATCAGTGTAATTGGGGACTCAGTCCATTGGCCTAAGACTTTCCCTCCTGGTGTAGGCTGCTACCAACATACTACTACTACTACTACTACTACTACTACTACTACTACTACTACTACTACTACTAAATAATATAATAATAAACATAATAAACACTTGTTCATTTGATTGAATGAATGGAATATGTGACATTTCATATCAAAAGGCTCTGGTTCAAATCCTTGCCCTGAAGCTATGTGTTTATGATATCATAAAATCCAACATTTAGCAGTTATTTAGCACCAACCTCAACAAGTTACAATCTCTTGCAGCCTTAGTACCCTGATTTGTAACATAGGAATAATAATAGTACTTATTTCACAGAGTGGATATGAGGATCAAATAAAACAACATAGGTAGAATCAAGTCAAGATGTGTTTATTGGGGCAGCTAAGTGGGTCAATGGATATAGAGCTAGGCCTGGAGATGGGAGGTTCAAATCTGGCCTCAGACACTTCCTAGCTATGTGACTCTGAGTAAGTTATTTAACTTTAGTGGCCTAGCTTTTACTAATCTTCAGTCTTGGATTCTAGAAAGAAACTGATGGTATAAAAAAAGAAGCAGCAGTATTTATTAAGGGTTTAATATATACGTGCTGTTCCAAGGGCTTATGATATAGATACAAGCAAAGGGAAAGAGCCTATACCAGTAATGGTGAACCTATGGCACAGGTACCAACTGTGGGCATGTGCACCCTACCCCAAGTTTGTTACTAGAAAGGCAGAGGGACTTGGGTAGAGCTGCTCCCCTCCCCTCTCCACCATGCTTGATGACATCCCCTGCCCTTCTGCCCAGCAGCCCAATGGGAGTGCTTCCTCTCTCCCCTGTGTGGGGTAAAGGAGGGGGCAGGGTGCCACCAGCACTTGGGGGGGGTGTACAGCACTCAGCCTAGGGGTAGGGTGGGGGTGGGGCCCAGGACTCTGGTGCTAAAAGGTTTGCCATCAATGGCCTATATACCCTTACAGAGTTTAATTCTAATGTGAGAACACAATATGAAAAAGAAGCATAAAAACAATGTAGGAGTAGACATAGTTGGTGATATCATAAGAATGAGAAGACTGGTCTTGGCCCTTCCTCAAAATGGAATTCACCAGTGGGAGAGAAGACAACTGAAGAATAATGGCAAAGTGTGAAGTTAGGATCTTTGCCAGCATTAAAGAACTATAGAAATGCTAGTGATGGTGGTGATGGTGATGATGATTGGTTACCTCTGTGGCTTTGGGAAAGATTTTTATCCTCTTTGGGCCTCAGTTTACTCATTTGTAAAATATTGCATTTGGATTAAATAGCCTCTAAGGTCCCTTGCAGTCTCAACTTTGAACCTAAGACACCCTCCTTCCCCTCCCCCCCACCCCAGTCCACACACTTTGCAACCACAGGTAATTTGAGGAAGTATAAAAAGGATACTGGCCATGGGAGTCTGAAAGACCCAAGTTTCACTCCCATTTCTGGAATTTCCTGGCTATGTAGCCTCAACCAATCAATAAACATTTACCAAGCACTTACTATGTGCCAGACACTATTCTAAGCACTGGTGATACAAAGAAGCAAAAGATGGCCCCTGTCCTCAGAGAGCTTACAATCTAATAGGAAGATAATAGACCAACAAATATATACAAAGTAAGCTATACACTGGATAAATAAGAAATAATTAACAGAGGGACTAAGGGTTGGGGAAGGCTTCCTGTAAAAGATGGTACTTTAGTTGGGGCTTAAAAGAGAAGCCAGACAAGGCTGAGCAGAGGAGGTAGAGCATTCCGGGTACCTGGGATGGCCAGAAAAATGCCTAAAGCAGAGGGACGGAGTGTCCTGTTAAACAGCCAAGGAGACCAGGGTCACTAGATCCAAGAGGTAAGAAGTCTTTTGTGGTTTTGAGTGTTGGCAGGATTTGCTATTCTCTATTGGTACATAGTAGTCACGTGCTAGGCACTGCGAGTTCAAAGAAGCAGTCAATCTAAAGGGAAACAGGTACATACAATGATGCCTCACCTGTCATGGGAGTGTTCCAGAGGACCCCCTCCCCCCCACAATAGGTGAAAATCCACAAAGTAGTAACATATATTTATTTTATTATTTATATAAAGTTTTATAAACCCATCCCACTCTCCTATAAACCTTTTCCACACTTTTATTAACCTACAGTCACCGAGCCAATCAGCAGCCAGGATATAGAATATAGCACTGTGGTTGGTTGCCTTCCAATAGTGTGCCCCATAAATATAACTAAGTGACACAGAATTATATGTATATATTTATTTAAACCCCTCCATACAGTGAAGCCAGTACTGAAAGGTGGTCCGTGTTGGGAGAGCAGTTCTTCTCCTTTATCACTCAGGCCATGTGACTGCCCATCTGGACCTCACACACTTCTTCCAGAAAAATGATGTCCTGGCACCTCAGGAGTTGGTTGCTTCCAGTTCTGACATTAAGTGGCTACACTACCCTGTGGGATTGCCCTTCCTAATCCTGGGTAGCAAGAGTGGGAGAGATTACTCCAGCAAGGATGCTCCAGGATTTACTCTCCCACTAGATTGGGGATTCCCTCCCAACACCCGCACTACACGTGGCCCTCTGGCAGCAACCACGTGACGAAAACGGAGCGGGGAGGGGGCGGGCACTTCCGGGGTACAAGAGGTCGCAGGGGCGGCAAGATGGCAGCCCCCTTGGAGCTCAAGTGCTGGGGCGGTGGTTGGGGGCTTCCGTCTGTCCACAGCGAGTCTTTGGTGGTTCTGGTAAGGGGCGCGACCCTCAGGGAGGGTAAAGTGGGAGGCCGCGGGCTCGGAGCCTGTGCTCCTACAGCGGTCACTTCTACTATCTCCCGGGAGCCATTCTCTAACACTGTTTGGGGACCTGGAGCGAGGGAGGGGGATAGGGGCCGGAATGTCAGGCGGGAGCGGGGGAGGGGCGCTGGTTCCTCTCGGGTCCTGGGCTCTAAACTCCGCTCTACGTCTTACTTGCCCTGTGACCTTGGTCCATTTACTTCCTCTCTCTGGGCTTTAGGTTCTTCATCCTCTTTGTAAAGAGGGTGGGACTGGCTAATTGGGGGAAGGAAGACACGCCAGCCCCCCAACCCATGATGTTAAACGGGGGTTAGGGGTAGAACCCACGACCCTAAAGGCCCTTCCACAAACTGTCATAACTTGGGGGAATGGATTTGAGTTTGCCCCGCCCCCAGCTCAGCTGTCAGTTGTGCCATAAGGGTCAGCCCTGGACCTAATGCGGGGTTATAGAATGAAATCAAACTCCCCCTCCCCCATCTTGCCCTCGCATCTAGTTCTCTCTCCCAGCCTCGCATTTTAACCTATCCTGCCTTTCCATTTTGTCCTCTCCCTATCCTATCTTGCTCAACCCTCTTCTCCTGCTCTCTCCCCATCTTCTCCTCCCTCCCCTTCCCCACCTTCCATCCTGTCGGGTCCGGTCCCCAGCCGCCTCCGAGTCTGACTCACATCTGGCCAGGTGTATCCTGCTGTCTATCATGGAAAGATGATGATTTGAAATTAGTGTTTTGACGTGATGTGTCCACACCCGGACTGAAATGTTTTACCGCACGCTCTATTTTCAGGCTTATGCCAAGTTTTCTGGCGCGCCCCTGAAAGTCAGTGTTATAGATAACACCTGGAGAGGTTCAAGAGGTAATAGTGGAACGTTTTAAACTTTTTCTTTTGCCTCGATCTTCCAAATATTTCAGGTTAGAGTGGTAAGGTTGTCATTGATGAACTTGACAAAGGGAGGAAAGTCTTAAAAAAAAAAGGCTTATATGCATGTTGCTTTTAGGACAATGAAAGTTGTGTTTGGGGTATTTCAGTTCTTGAGATGAGTCAAATCAGAAGTTAAAATTATGTGTAATAAAAATGTTCTCTAAAATTTCCTTTTGCAAATTAAAAACATATGCTTATTAATATTTTGCCCCTACAAATGTGAAATTGGTATAAATTTAAAGCACTGGCCAAGTTAAATGAAATGTTTTGTTGTATGTAAATTGTTCTTCAATTACTTATAGTTCTGATTTATAGGAGATGTACCTATTTTGACATCAGAAGACAATATTGTATCTCAACCGGCAAAAATACTTAATTTTTTGAGAAAACAGGTGGGTGGTCACTTTATTTAAAAAGACTATTGCCCTGCTCATTTTGCTCAGTTTGAGTTTGCTATTTACTTTTCTTGGTGCTTTTTATGGTTGAAAATTTTTTCTTAAAGAAAAATTATTTTCATTGGGTACATCTATCCTTTATTTGTAATCTCTTAGTGCATTTAAAATGTATCTCTAAAGAACGAATTATTAGCCTTTAGGAACTATCCTCTATCAATGTTTGGCTTTGAAGCCTATATAGATATCTATATCTTATGCATATATTATATATTTGATATATATGTAATATACATGCTTCATATGTATATAACATATATTCCCAGTTTATAATTTTATGCACTTAAATTGCCAATTGGGTGTGACCTTGAGCAAGCCATTTGACTTCTGTGCCTCAGTTCTCTCATCTAAAAAATGAGAACCTTAAACTAGATGGCCTGTAAGGCCTCTTCTAGCTATCAATCTGGGATCCTATGAGCTCCAAGTTGGAAGAGGTCATTTAGTTTAATTCTGTGTCTGATACATGAATCCCTCATTAAGTGGTCATTTTTTTCTTCAACTACTCCAGTGGTAGAATACTCATTACCTAATGAAGCAAAACATTTCACCTTAAAATTTTTTTTAGTTATCAAGAAATTTCTGTTTATATTGAGCTGTAATCTACTCTTCGTGGCTCCCTTAGACAATGCAGAATCATCCAAAGCCCATTTTTCCTTTCAAATATTAAAGCAGTTATCATGTTTCCTCAGTTTGTCTTTAACGATATTTTAACTATAAAATGAAGTTATAAATGATTGATAATTACACTTAGGTATATAGTTATATAAAGTCAGCTAGATGGTACTGGGTCTGGAGTCAGGAAGACATCTTCTGGAGTTCAAATCTGGCCTTGGAAAGATACTTCCTATCTGTTTGATCCTGGGCAAATCAGTCAACTCTGCCTCAGTTTCCTCTATATGTAAAATGAGCTGGAGAATGAAATGGCAAACCATTCTAGTAGCTTTGCCAAGAAAACTCCCATTGGGATCACAGAGTTGGACACCACTGAAATGACTTAACAACAATTATAGTTATATGATTAGACTTGACTTCATAGTTTCCCTTAAATGAGAGTGTAGCATAGTAGATCAAGAGCTGGCTTTTTGAGGCCAGGAAGACACTAATTCAGTTCCTGCTTCTGACAGGCTGTGTGGCTATGTGACCCTGGGCAAATCATTTAACCTCTCTAAGATAACTCACTAAGACTATAACTTATAGGGAAGGTGTCTCCCTGTAGAGAAAGTTTCCTCAACTTAAAGTTACATATATCAGTTAAATCATAGGAAAAGTCTCTTTGTCTATTCTATACTAATCAGTTAATCATCAGACTACTTGAATGCTTTCCATGTTTATAGTAACATATAATAAACATACAAACAAATTATAGTATTTGGCAATCCCCAAACTTGCCCTACATTTTTCCAACTGCATATTTATTTGCTTATGTAGTCAAGTCCTCATTGGTTGAAGCTTAATTCTTTCTCTCCCTAAAATTTTTACCAAAACTTGAAGTGCATTTGAGATAGACACTTTTGATTTGGTGGATATTAATTACATAAGGCTTGTGTTATGGTAGCTAGAGATAGTCATATGTATAATTAAAATAAATAGACAGATTGGGAATCATTTCTTAATAGACATTTCTGTACCACAAATATTGCAGGCTGATTACCAGTGTCTGGCAGCTTCAGCAGAAAGGCCAGGGAATGGCTATGTGTCTCCTTGATATGATCCTTTCATGTAAGAATGAGCCATATTTATAGAGAGAAATGTGAACCTTTTTTTTTTCCAGCACTTTCATAAGCACTTGCTTTGCTCTAAAATTAACATATAGTAACTTCTATACAATAACTGAAGTATAGGTTTGTTACTGGGCATAAAGAAAAATTGACCAGAGTTAGAGAAGTAACTTGAATTAGATGGAGATAGCTTTCTGATTTTGCTTTAGAAATATTACAGAATAGATTTTTATAGATTAGTTGTATTAATGCTAATTAGTTGTATTAAATACTTAATCTGTCTAATCACATTAATAAATCCATTAGAGCTGCTATTGTAGATTAGTAACATAAACTTTTTATTTCTCTCTTATGCTCTTTTAATACATTTGTCTTATAAATCATTTTAAGAGTAAGATTTCTAATTTGTTTTGATTGTTGCCTGAGAAGGGCCTTGACTGTCTTTGGGCTGTTTTGTTTTGTAATAGAAATATAATGCTGATTATCAACTTTCTGCAAAACAAGGTGCAGATACACTGGCTTACATTGCACTCCTTGAAGAGAAGCTTCTTCCTGCAGTGGTGAGAGTCAACCAATATTATAATTTAATGGTCTTAGTGGAAACAGTTATTTTGTTATAAATCATATATCATTAAAGTTACATTAGGATAGGGGGAAGCACCCTGTTTAGAAAAACATATTCACGAATAGTCCACAGCGGGATAGACCCTAATTGCATTGTGAACATAGTGTTGGCTGTCAATATCTTTTTTTATTTTTTTTTTTACCTTCCATCTTAGAATCAACACTGTGTATTGGTTCTAAGATAGAAGAGGGGTAAAAGCTGGGCAATGGAGGGTAAGTGACTTGTCCAAGGTCACACATTGAGCCACACACCTGCCCCTATTGGTATCTTTTAGGAAATTAGATACCTTATTTAAATATTATAAAAATATAGTGAAGGATAGATAGGGGGCTTAGTGGATAGAGAGCCAAGCCTGGAGATCAGGTTCAAATCAGGTCTCAGATACTTCCTAGCTATGTGACCCTATGCATGTCACTTAACTCCAGTTGCCTAGCCCTTATTGCTCTTCTGCCTTAGAACTGATATTTAGTATCAGTTCTAAGGCAGAAGGTAAAGGTTTTTTAAAAAAAGCCAAAAACAGAGTGAAGCACAATGTTTTTGTGGGTAACAAATTGTACTGCCAGAAGACTGCATAATAATACTCTATTCCATGGACTTAGATGAACTATAATAATTAGTAAATCCTATAATTGGTCTAGTATTTTATTCAAGAGCCCTTCTAATTAAAATTTAGCTCAGAGGTTTATGAAAAATTATAATGCTCACTTTTTTAAAAGAAGCATTCTTTTTAGTGTGCTTTTCTTTCATGTAGCTTCACACATTCTGGGTTGAGAATGACAATTACTTTAATGTGACAAAGCCATGGTTTGCTTCACGGATTCCATTTCCATTGAGCTTGATTCTGCCTGGAAGAATGTCCAAAAGAGCATTGAACAGGATCCTTCTGACCAAGGGAGAGCCTCCTCTCTACCACCTTAAAGAAGTAGAAGCCCAGGTACAGTTTAATGTATTAAGAAGGCATGTACACCAGCCCAGGAGATGGGGGAAATAGCAAAGACCAGCTTGTTACCCAAGGATGCCTTACTTGACCATCGAATACAGAGTGCTTTTTCTATTCTTGAGTTGAAATTTCTTCTTATTAGATATATAGAGATGCCAAGGAATGCCTAAATCTTCTGTCAAACAGATTGGGAACATCTCAGTTTTTCTTTGGAGATATGTGAGTGTTATTTCTTTTTAAAATATCAGTTTAATAGTGCATGTATATGTGTAAAATTGGAGATCATTCACTGAACAAAAATTTTTTTGGTAAAAATATAATAGTTCTTCATTATTTCTATGTTAAATTAAGGACTTTTCAATATAAAATATTTTCCCTCATTCTTTGGGTCAGAGTCAAGGATGTATCTGCACTTCCTAAGAACCTGCTGTAGGAAGGGCTGCTCTGTTACCATACCATTTCTAGTCTTAGACTAACCCTTGTGTCCACGGATGTATGTTTGCATAATTTATGGTCTCTCTGATTTCTTAAGTAACAGTAAGCTAAGTGATTGATTAAAGATTTGGTAGATACTTAATGAATGAAAGCCTGTTTGACCTTCTATATGGGGATGTAAATGAAAGTACTTGTTTTAGCACTACCTGATATTTAGAATTAATAGGACTTTGAGTATAAATTCATTTCTGACAAGATTCCAAATGAATATTTTCCCATTTCGTATAGAATAAAAGTAGTTTCTTCCTTTCCTACAGGCCTACTACCTTGGATGCCTATGTCTTTGGTTTTCTTGCACCCCTTTACAAAGTACACTTCCCTAAGGTCCAGCTACAAGAGCATTTGAAACAACTTACCAATCTGTGCCGCTTCTGTGATGATATCCTGAGTTGTTACTTTAGGCTCAGCTTTGCAGGTAAGCAATCTTTTTTGTCTTGGTCTATCTTCAGGTATACACCAAAGAATTTTTTCTTTCATGTAGAAATTTAATAGAAACTTTAAAAAGAACTACTATGATTGTTTCATTATAATGGAAATTTGTGGGGTTTTTTCAAAAGGACTTGCCTAAAGTCTAGTTGTTTCATAGTGCAACTCAAAAGTTGTATTTTTTAAACTCTACAATTTATTCTTGTATGTTGTTGATCCTAATGTAATAGAAGAAATAGAGATTTTTGTTTTTTAAATTACTTTCTGATTCTCTAAATTTCATGTTTTCAAAATCCTGAACCTTATGAGTAAGTTCTCTTTATTCTAGATACTTAATTAGAAAACAAATATATACTGAGTATCTTCTGATGAGAAAGAGAAGCAGCATTTTTCTTTAAAGGATATAGGCAATTAATTTCATGCTTACCTGTCACCCACAGCATTTGCTCATTGCCCGCAGTCAGCAATGGATTGATTTAGGTGAGGGATAATTCATTGGCTGTTAATGTACACCCCAAATGATTGTGATGGATTGGAAACATTGATCACTAAGTGGAATTTGGTACCACATGCTTGTGATGGTCTGGTATATTTAGGTGAACTTGAGCAGAAATGTCTGACACCTTACTTCTTTTATAAAAGATATAAGATATCCAGCAGAGTGAATGTGTGTTATTGGTGGGGAAAAGGGAATGATTTTGGAATAATTGAAGTAGCAAGTTATGGTACTATTGCTAATGAAGGAAGACCACACAGACACTTTGATAAATGACCCAATCAGAATGAGTGGAAAGCATCTGACAGTTTGAATTTCAGAGGGAAAATGCTCACTACTCTTTGTCTTTCACTAGTGACTAAAACTACAGTATGAAACTTCAGCTGAAATGGCTTAAATTATCATGCATTTTATCTATAATTCTTCTTTGATGCCACATTTGGAGTTTTCTGTTTGGAGCATGAATTAACTTTGCATTTAGGCACAAAATGCTTTTTCTCTTTGTTCTGGCACGCATACTGCAAGTGTTCTAAATGGGCTTTGCAAATGGCTTCAAAATTTCTCGTTACTCTGATTTCTATCTTGGCTTTTTAGGGTTCTCTCCAGCGGGACAAGATACAGTAGATGCAAATCTGCAGAAACTCACACAGCTTGTAAATAAGGAATCCAACTTGATTGAAAAGGTCATGTTTGCTTTATCTCTGCCAATTCTTATTTCCATTTTTGCAGACAGTGTTGCAATTTAGGTGTGCATTAGCCTAATGTTTAATAAATTACACTTATCATTATGAGGCTTTGGGGTAATATTTTTGAAAGGGAGGGTTAAATAATTATTTATTCACAATTTAATATAATTTAGTGTCTTCAGGTAAGCATTATGAGGAATGATGGCTGAATCATTGGTAATTCTGTTGCATAATCTACTGAATTGGGGGCTAGATGACACACTGGATAGAGTGCTTGTTTTCTAGTCAGAAAGACTTATCTTTCTGAATTCAGATATGACCTCAGATACTAGCTTAGCCTGGACAAGTCACTGAACCTTGTTTGCCTCAATTTCCTCATATATAAAATGAGCTGGAGAAGGAAATGGCAAACCACTTCAGTAACTTTGCCAAGAAAACCCCAAATGGGATTGCAAAGAATTGGACATGATATAAACAACTGAACAACAACATCCTAGTGAAGCTGATATAATGGCTGCTAGATTTGTGTCATAATCTAATTTCATGGTCAACCATTTGCACACTGTCAATATGGAGTGTTTTGCAAAGCATGTACTTGACTACTTTTCCTTTATAATTAGAGCTTCCCAAACTGAGGGACCCAGAAGAATAACAAACAAAAGTAAACTCAACTCTCAGTTTATTAGTTGCCTTTCCCTTTTGTTGAAGATTGATACATATTGGACAGGAAAGCACTTACTGCTTATTTCTTCACATTATGATAACTTTATCACAAGATATCTCACCCTATGTACAAAGTCCTTTTTATTCCTTCATCCTAATCTTTCCCATACTAAACCAACGGAAGATATCACAAGTTTTCTTCAGTTTTCCAGTAACAAGGATATTTTTCCAGTGTTTGGGGAGGGATAATAAATTTGAGAAGATGATGAGGTTGGGCATCTTTCAGGGTAAGGTGAGGTAGAAAGATTTCGTAGAACAATATTTGAAAATAACATTATTGACACTCTTTTGAGAACAAGGGCTCTTCTTCATCTTTGTTGTTCTGTTGACCCCTCTGACTATCCAGTGGAAAAGGTAGATGCAAAATAAGGTTTTTAAATGCACAAAATAAGATTCATAGTACTGCAAAGGAAGCCATTTATATTGAAATATGGTTACCAACATAAAAAATAAAACTTGGACCCAGATTAAGAACCTTTGTGTTAGAAGATTTTTAAAAAATTAATGAATAATCCTTAATTCATGCATAATGCTTTACATATGAGGCTCTTGTTTCATGATTTATGCAGTTCAGTTAGCTCTTACCATTTTGTGATAAATGGTGAGTTGTCCCCATTTTATAGATGGAAGAAACTAAGTAATAAAAATATAAAGACCTATTTCTGAAGTCACATTTAGTCACATCTTTAGTCTGTGGTCCCATCCATTATATCCAAACATAGTGGGGAAGTAATATTTTAAATGTTTGATGAAAGATTAGAAAAGAGAAAACAATTTAAAAATCAGCTATTTACTAACCAATCCAGAGCCTTCTGTGGTTTAAGATATTAAAGCTATTAAAGATATTTCATGATCCTTTTAGATATTCAGCTGTTAGAGTTTTTCCTAATACTCCCCTCATATGGCACTTAGGGGACAGAGCAAGGATATATATTCAGGGCTGTGGAAGAAAATAGAGAAGTTCTGCTGTGCTCCCATCAACACTTTTGGAGTTTCCACAGTTAGGCATCTTCATGGAGCTTACTCTGACTCCCCTTTGATCTAACACCTGCATGTCAGCCTTTCCATCCTTCTTATGGATAGACTTGGTAAATCATTCACTATGCATCTTTGGAGTACCATTATTACTGGCAGAAAAAAACTAAAAGGAGATTTACAAACAATTCCTGTAAGGAAAATACACAAAATTCTGCACAAATGATTAAAACAGCTTACCAATAAATAAAATTGCTTTTAATTTCAAAAATTAGATACTTAACCTATGTTATTGAATGGCCTTTATAACAAAGGTCACTATACATATATGCATGTCATACCCTTGCATCTGTTAAATTGAGCTGAGGGTAGCTTTCTCCTTTATAACTTGTGACTGGGTGATGAAGCTAGTGAATATCTATAAAGCACTTTGAGCTTTGTTGGGAAGTCAGCCTGTTGAGAGGGAAAGATGCTCTTTATATTAATTTTCCTGTTTGGATGACAACTGCTACAGAAGCTGTTTTATAACTATAAGACAAATGCCAAAGGCTAAATGGTATCCTAAGTTCCCATGACAGGGATATCAGATCCTGAGAGAAGCTAAGAAGATGGGTATTGTTTGTGATCATCCTTATCTTGGTTTGGGGATCCAGGAAACCAGCAGACTATATGAATCTGAGAATCCAACTTAACTATGTTTCCTCAAATTGGAGATCTTGTTTTTCTAAATTGCATATCTCCTTTACTACTTAACATAGTGCTCTGCATATAGAAGGGGCTTATATGTTTGTTAAATTGAGTTGATATTGATTTGCTCTGAGAACAACAAACCTTTTTCCTTCTTTTTAGGGTAAACCAATTTAACCTGGGCCTTCCCTTATATCATAAATATGTATCTCTAGGGTACCTTTAGGTCTGATTCAATTTTGGGAAAAATCTTCATAGTCAGAATGAGTTGAAACTGAAATGATTCCTTCCTTGTCTTTTCTTGTCTCTTCCCTTCTCAGATGGGTTTCTGCAGGTCAGATGTTATCACTACCTGCTACTTCAGCTTGATAACATTTGGCCTGCTTCCAACTAAACTTCATAGAATAGAATCAAAGGCATTATTACCTTTTTGTGATTGTCCTTCAGTTCAGTTAATGTATCAGAGAGGAGCCATTTGGCCTTTTTCAGACATTTTGCCATTCTAACTGTAAATTAAGAGCTCTGTGAGCAACCATGTGACCACATGGGCCTGAAAAACACTGTAGCCTGGAAAGTTGGGTGTGGATGCCACAGTGCACACTAATGATGCTACAGACATGAGTCAGATAATCAGTTGTATCTTTTGTACTTTCTGCAGATGGATGATAATCTTCGCCAAAGCCCTCAACTTCCTCCCCGAAAACTGCCGACTCTTAAATTAACTACAGCAGATGAAGAAAGCAATTCCTTTCAGCCCCTTTCACCCTGACAGCCGTCATACTCTGTGCATGTACTTCAGCTGCCTTCAAATCATTTGAATGCCACAGTAATCTTATAAACACATGGTCAGGCAAAAGGAAAGCTATTATAATAGGTACAAGTAGGACATTAAGACTAAAAGTAGATCCCCTCCATGCTGCTTGTTCTATTAAGAAGCTTGTAGTCCAGCCTGATCATGCACTAAAACAAGGTTGGGGTGAATTTTAAAAAGAAAATATATTGTACTGTATGAAACTATCTTAACTTTTTCAAATTTTGGCCGTTGGTTCATACATTGTTGATCAAAAGCTATAAATCTGTTGTTCTGAATGTGCACTCTTAATTTATTCGTGTATTAATTTAATCTCCTTCAATCAGTGTATGTAATGCTGTATAACTAAATAGTCTGAGGCTTTTTTCTCTCTTAAGAAGCCTATAGTCTCCCTCAGGAATAGGAAAAGGGTAAAAGCTTTCATTATTAATGGAAAATCCTGTCTTTAAAAAGCAGTAAAAACGTGCGCTTTCACAAACCCAATCTTTTTGGTTTGGGGACTTTATAGATCAAATATAAATGATGGTTTCACATAGTATTGCCTGGCTAAATGCTCTTTAGGATAATTTTATCACATTCTGATGTGTGCACAGTAGGCTAGCAAGGCTCCTGTTTAGCAGAGTAGTCAATATGCCAGCTATATACAACTGTACTTTAGGCTTATCCCTAGATTCATTTGGGGGCTAATTTGCATTCAGAGATTTGGGTGTATTGGTAGTGAGATACCATACCATCTCTTACTTTGGCAAGCTGTTAATAATCATTCAGAAGGAGCCCAGGGGCTAGAATAACAAGGGTACTGCATGTCAAATTCTGTACCTATCCAGGCTTTACTCTATCCAAACCATTATACATAAGAAGGATATGGTATAGTCAAAACCTTTACAACAACCAACTTGGCTGTTTCTTAGATAGCAGTTGAAAAACCTCAAAGGCACAGATTAGAAATCAGAAGTAGATTTTTAAGAATCTGTTTTAGCATTATTGATTACTAAAGTGCTTAAGAGATTCTGCTGTGAGGGCAATTTCACTTCCAATCAGAAGCTTACTTATTCTCATGACTAAAGAGCTTCTTTTATCTTAGGACTACATCTAGGGTTTTAAAAATATATATAGCAACATGTTTTTTGATCAGTGTCTTAAAGATTACTAAGGTGCTCAGCTCATCTGGTCCACTTCTAATTCAGAGACCCTTATGTCCCAAAATAGGTTTCTTATCTAAGAGACCATTTCCATTTCATGTTGATTTGAGCTCAGCCATTTCTTGAACCTATCTTTTCTAAACTATTTAATTTATTCTCTCTTTAAGTAAATGTTTATGTAAGAATTAATAAATTCTTGTAAGTATTGTATCTTGAAAGTTTTAACTAATTGAGAAATGTCATCTTTAAAATTTCTTTTATTTCTTCAATTAATTAAAAAAAACTATTAACTAGTTTTCATGTTACTATTTAAGTAGTTATTTTTGCTTATTTATTATAAGGATAGGTTTAGATATAACAGCTACCAAATCTACATGAATGTTTTGAAAATCATGAACTTGGGAATTTAATGTTTGGGGAGCATTTGTGTAACAGAAAACAATGAGCATATTTATGAATTGTACTTTTGTTTATGCTTTGTTAAAAATGAACTATTTTAGCAAGATGCTCAGCTTTGCTTAAAGATAAATACTGTTTCTAAATGAAAATGTTTAAATTTCCACAAGTATAAAGTATAATATTAATAGTGATTTATATTTACATGGCTTTATGTTCATCTCCTTTGATAGCATCTTTTTTTTTTAATTTCATAGGTAGGATCAGACCCGGATGTTATTTTTATGTGCTAATACCTCCTATCAAAAGATATGACCTTTAACAAATTGTTATATTTCATAGTAAACAACTAAACATGTGTCATTCATTTGCTTATTGTTTTTTCTAGCTTTTGAAAGTCTTTTCCTATAACATGTCAAACAGCTGTTCCAAAATCCTTTGCTAAGAACAGGACCTAATATTGACAAACAAGGATTACTGTGCTATAGTTGTTATTTACATTTTTTTTTCTCTTCAGTAGAGATATTTTGGTTTTAAAGAACTTTTAGTTACTTCTTTTTGCTTATTTTTCTGTATAAACAAATTTACATTTTGAAGCTAAACCTAGTATAAAGTACAATAGGGACCATATATAGGAAGGAAAGGGGCCAAAAAAATTGCAAATTAATCAGGGATTGTAATCAATCTAAATCGTGAGATTGTAATCAATCTAAGTTGGTATGTGTTTTGGACCAAGTTTGAAATTTGAGGAAACAAGAACAAAATACTGAGGGCTACTTTTGAGGAAGGTGAGTTAGAGAAAATAAGATTAATTTACTTCATTCAGGTGGATAATAGATGGCATAGGTTGAGGGAAAAAAGTGGGGATAAGGACAATACTTAGAAAACCAAGATCCAGTCCCAGATGTGATATTTTAGATTAGTGATAGGACTCTAAGAGCATAGTGTTTTCTTTATCTTGGAAAGCTGTTTTTTCCTCCCATGAAAATTTCACATCAGCAAATCAGATTTCAATGTAAATGTGTAAATGCAGTTTGGTCACTTGGGAATTGAAAGTTGGTTAAATCAAAGCCAAGCCAGTTTGTAATATTTCTGCCAAGTATATGTTACTAACAACCTACCAGAAGCATCTCAAGATATTCAAGACAGCCATTATGCAAAATACATCGAATGTAATGAGACAATAGTGTTAAGGACTTGCTGTAGGCAAATGCCATCAACATCACCTCAATTTGTGTGCCTGATTCTAACTTCTGAAAAGGAAGTAACAGAACCAAGGATTGTCAGAAGAAGCACATCACTTATATGAGCATTAGGAGATTGTTGACCAGAGGTAGCTGCTTGAAGGAGGAATCTGTATCCAGGATTCCAGTGTATACAAATTTTATTATAACAGGAAGTGGGAAAATCTGACTTGGCAGAGCCAAAGAGCTGCAATTTGACTTAAAGTGGAACCTCATTTAATCATGGAACATGCCTTCCAGAATTGCTCCATAGGCCCAGAATGGACCAGTAGACATGATTATAATAGTCAGTAACATGTACTCATCTAATGAGTTGTCAAATGAAGTTGATTGTGCAAAATGGGTAGAAGAAAGAAGGAAATAAAAGTTGAACATATGGCTTAATTGATCTGTGTTAATTTGGAATTTAGACCTTTAGATCATTAATTGGATTTAAAGATATGAAGACCTGGGAAGAATTAAAAAAAATTTTTTTTTTGAAATGGGAACATCTTGGATTGTGAAGTTGTGTGTGTGTGTGTGTGTGTGTGTGTGTAATGAGTAAAATGTTTAAGTATTAAATTTTTTTGCTGTCAGGCATTTTGCCCTTTAAAATTATTTCTACAAACCTATCCATGGTATCAGAGAATCTCAATTCCCTTAAAGGCAAGGAACACAGTACAATTCTTATAAGCAAAAGAAAAAATGCACCTGTTTTGAAGGAAGCATTGTTATTTTAACAAAATAATAGGAGAGAAAGAGAAAACCATCCTGTTATGTTAGACTAGACATGTAGAGACCTGAGTTCTGGTCCTGCCAATGCTATTTATTCTATGACCATGGGCAAGTCCCTTCCGCTCCCAGAGCCTCAGTTTTCTTAGCTGCAAAGTGAAGTCCTAGCTCCAAAATACTATAATTTGCGATTTCTTATTGATGCAGGTCTTGATGGAAAAGTTCCCATTCCTGGGAAAGCTTCAAGAATTAGGATCTTTTTCTGCCTTCCTATAAATATATAATTTTTGCCACATTCACAAGAGCATTTTTTTTAACACAGGTAGAAATGTAAAGGATGATAATACTGCTACAGCTTTTGGCTAGGGTTGAAAGTATCTTGTTTAGGACAATACTAAAAAAAACTTCTTTCATCAAAGTAATAGGAAAAGAACTCGTGTACCAATGACAAAGAACTGGAAACTGATGGGGTACTGACAAATTAGGCATTAGCTAAACAAGCGATATCAACTTGAGAGAGTGGATTGAGATCCAGGCCTAGTGACAGGAGGACCTGCGTTCAAATTTGGTCTTAGACATTTCCTAGTCTCTTGACCCCATTTCCTAGTCTTTACCACTCTTTGGCCTTGGAACCAGTATAAAGTTGATTCTAAGATGGAAGGTAAGGGTTAAAAAAATTTTTTTTTTTTAATGGTGAAGGAGACAATTGCAGAGAAAGCTGTGAAAACATGTATAAAACCAAGAGTGAAATGAGTAGAACCAAGGGAATAATTTATACAATAACAAAAATATTGTAAAGACAACTGAAAGACTTGAACACTCTGTTCTTTACAGTGACTAACTGTTACGAGATTAGGCCTGTTGGTCTTAAGACCACCATGACAGTTTTCCCCTTAAGGGAGACCATAACTTTTATAACATACTCATGGAAAAATGCTAACATATTCCAAAAGTTGATACAGCTGTGTCCCCCAAATAATATTTTGTCTACCACAAGCTTGTTTTTCTCCTCAATAACCTTCCCCCTTCCCCAATAATATTTTGTCTACCACCAGATCATTTTTTTCCTGCTTGATAATAACCTCCCCCCACCAAAAAAATAATATTTTGCCCTGATTTTTTTGACACAATTTGGCCAGCTGGAGGGAGGCCATCCAAAATCATAGAATATGAAGTTCCCTTTCAGAAGAACCCTTTGGAGCATACCTCCCTGCTGGAGCACTCGCTCCTCTCTCTGTTGGATGGGCCTTATCTGAGTTATGCTCTATATTCGTGTGTATGCCTGGACCCCTTTCTTCAATTCCTCTTCCCCATGACTTGCAACAAAGCTTTGCATTGAACCGAGGCCTCTTGTTCCACGTGTCATTCTTAGCACCTGAACTTGTTAGGGGGTTGCTGATAACTCTGGCTGGCCCAGAGGCCTTTCCTTGGCTGGGTACCCAGAGAAGGGCTTGCCCTATGGACAGCTGCATCTGCTTCAAAATGTAAAACTGTATTTCTGGAGGCCTCCTGAGGAAATATGCTAACTGCCTCCTGATGGAGAGGGATTTAGGATACAGCTCTATACCCTCACATATATACATACATGTGTACATACACACTCATCTATATATGTATAGGAAATACACACAAATACATGTATATTTGTATTAGGACATGGCCAATAAAAGCACTTATTTTGGCTTGACATGTTTGTGACAGGTTTAATTTGGTGACTCACAAATGTGTAATCTATCAAACTTGGAATTTATTCATTTAATTTTACTAATTTATTTTACTTTTAATATTTCTATTTGGTTACAAATAAAGTTATAAATTATTTAACTAAGGACTATTGGATTTGTCAGGTTAGGAGAAATAGGAAAAAATTGAGAAGAGCAAGCATCTTTATGGTAAAATAATTATTTTTTTCTGGATTTAATATCAAACTCCATTATATCAAATACTAAAGTCACTGTCAGAAAAATAAAAATAAAATTCAGCTTTTGGCTCATGGAATATTGACAGGTATTTCCCAAGCTCTCACTAGCAGCTGTCTGCTTCTTTTTGCTACCTTATTTTTATCACTATTTTGAGCTGATGTAATCAGAAGGCTTATAACTGGATTGGAACAGCTATCTTTTATAAATTAATTTTTTTTCTTAATTGGATATGAATTTTTTCAAACAAAGGCCTATTTCTTTTGCATATCTCAGAAGATATTTGTGTAAAAGCAGGCAAAATGAGTCATCAAAAGATATATCATAGAAAGGCTTTGGGACCATGGCACAGGGAAGGATAATGCTTCAGAAAATCTAGGTTTACACCATCTTAATCTAATAGTATGTGTGCAAGCCACTTTGCTTTTGTAAACCCACAAGGTTGAACAAAGACTAGCAACAAGGGATACTGAGTGGATATAATAAAATATAGGGAATTAGATTTGCTTATACAGGCCTACCTCATTTTATTGTTTCACTTTTTGTGCTTCCCAGATACTACTTTTTCCCCCGCTTTTTTTTTTTTTTTAACGAATTGAAGGTTTAGCAACCCTATGTCAAGCAAGTCATTAAGGCATTTTTTTTTTTTAAATGCAGAAACATGAGTGGCATCTTTCAGCTAGGGATTTGCTTGGAGCCAAGTTCAGGAAGTCATGGGATTATCCAAGATTATTCAGATTGTCTTCAGTGATTAGGTGGTTCATTATTAAACTTAGTGCATACTGTAGGGAAGATGGCCTTCTGGCACCAAACAAAATTTGGGGACAAGGTCAGAAAATGTCACATTCAGAAATTGAAATGAATCCTCATAGATTAGAATAGAAGCCATCTACCCCAAGACAATGGTTTGTAAATGAATTTTTCATAAAACTATAGTACCTCCCAAAGGTGCTCAAGCGACCGGGCTATATCAAGAAACTTCATCAAAGTTTTTTTATTTTTTTATTTTTTTTAGCAAGGTAAAATATGGAAAGATTATTGATTTTATGGGAGAATACCTAGTTTCAAATTGAAGCTTATTATCTGAGTATCCTTAGACATATGCAACCCTTTCTTTTGACTTCAATTTTATTTCAAAAGTCAAGATATCCTTTCCAAAGATAAATCTTGGGATTCTACGAAATAAACTTGAGATGAAAAAGGATATAATTAATTGTAATAAATCTACCATGATAAAAAGTCACATGTGAAAAGATCCAAAGAGCTAGAATTGGCCATTGTTAATCTAGTACCATCTAAGAGAGATAATATCAGGTAGACAGAGTTATTCTGGTCATTAAAATGGTGTATTCTCCACTGAAGTGCAAATAACTGTCTAGGCTCTACCCCAGCTCCCTTTAATTCTTTGCTCTCCAAGAGACCTTTTAATGACTAGTTTGTTTTTCCTAGAATTTGGAAAAGAGATATTCTTTTTTTTTAAGTCTGGAAAATTTTAATTAATTAATTAATTAAGAATATTTTTCCATGGTTACAAGACTCATGTTCTTTCTCTCCTCACCCCCATCCCCTCCCATAGCCAATGTGCAATTCCACTGGGTTTTACATGTGTCATTGATCAAGACCTATTTCCATAGTATTGATATTTGCACTAGAGTGATTGTTTAGAGTCTATATCCCCAATCATGTCCCCATCGATCCATGGGATCGATCATATGTTTTTCTTCTGTATTTCTGTTCCCACAATTCTTTCTCTGGATGTGGATAGTGTTCTTTCTCTAAAGTTCCTCTGGATTGTCCTGGATCAATTCATTGCTGATAGTAGAGAAGTCCATTACTTTTGATTATACCACAGTGTATCAGTTGGAAAAGAGATATTTTTGGTAAAGAACTTGAGTATTATTGTCACTAGAAATCTCTCTTCCTTTTCTTGGCTTCCTACTGTCCTTCCCTACAATTGTAAATTAACATTGGTTTTCCAGTTTAAATAAATACATTGAGAAAAAAAAAGGAGGAAGGCTAGAAAGAAGTACAAACATGCTTTGAAAGCTACAGGTTGGATGTAAAAAGAAAAACATATTATACCTAATAGAAATCTGTAGTTTCAAGCAAAAGCTTCTTTTTTTCCATTCCAATATGTATATAGAATTGTTCTCTCTGCCTTTTTTGATATTTGGGTTCAGAATAAAAATGATTTTTTAAAAAAGTGACAAACATGGAGCTTCACACATGTCTTGAGATATGTTGTAGGCATATCTGTCATTGGATATTTTAACCCATGCTGATTCTAGATCAAACTATAAAAATGAATTTCAATAATTGAGATATAAAATGCAGCTACGATGTTCACATAGGGACTGTGCTTTGTTTCATTCAGAATTCATAGTTGTTGCAGTGTGTGGAATGAAATGGATGGGAATAGTTCAAAGTGTTTGTCTTGCTACTGAAAATGGAAAATGGACAGAATGAAAATTTAGGTTATTCAGAGTATTCAATGATGGGGCAGAACCAATACGTGGTTGTTACAAGGAGGCAAATTTCAGTTTGATGTCAGGGAAAATTCTTAACAATTAGAGCTGTCCAGAAGTGGAAGTGGATGTATTGGGAAATAGAAGGTTTCCCTCCCTTAAAAGTCTCCAAGCAGACACTGGATGGCCACTTGTCAGATATATTATAATGGGAATTCCTTGATTGTATGGGTTAGACTAGATGGTTGAGGTCCCTTCCAACTCTCCAATTCTATGAATATATATGCATATATATAGGCATGGACGGCCTCTGTATCAAACCAAGTACTTATGTATTTTTACACTTCTTTTCTGTGTTTATAAGAGGGAACATGGCAGAGTAGATAGCAAACTGGCCTTGAAGACTGAGGTTTAAGTCTTGCCTTTGACTCCCTACTGCCTGAGTGACCCTGGACAAGCTGCTCACCCTCTCATCACTATAGGCAATTCTTTAAGACTATAAGTTGCAGAGAAGACAGTGACTTGTCTTGGTAGAAGGCATTTCTTCATCTGGGTGTGCCCTATATCAGTGAAATCCGTGCTAGCCTTCTGTGTTTGTAGTTACAAAACTTATTGTTTTATGAAAAGTCAAAACATTTAAATTCACATATACATGATTATCAAAAAGATAAATAAAGGCAGAAAATATCTATAATTAAAAAAATTTAATGATGTGCCATTTCCCCAAATGATGTACAGTATAAGCAGTTTGCCCAATCACACTCTTTAAAAGTGTTGGGTTGAGTCATTACATTGTTTTGCATCAAACAGCCCAGCATCAGTCTTCGTCTAGAGTTCTCCCCTGTAACAAGTCAAATCCCATAAGAGCAGTGCTTCTTTGTTTCATTAAGGCTATTTAGTTATTAATTATTGCCCCAACATACAAGAGTAGTGATGCTGGCAGCTCTGAAAAGCCTAAGAAAAGTTGTAAAGTGCCTAGGGATGTTTATGTAAGAAATACTCATTACATAATGGGGTTTGCTATTATGCACAATTTCAACTTACTGAAAAGGCCTTGGAAAGTAAAGATCAGGTAAATTGAGGTTTTATTGCACTATACTTTGGAGAAGGAAATGACCCACCACTCCAGTATCTTTACTAAGAAAGCCCCAAATCCAGGAAGAGTCAAACATGACTGAAACAACTTGACAATACTACACTTATCGAACAGTTAATTTTGCAAATAGCCACATGAAAGCAAGTGGATTATTCTGATATTTGCAACAGTTTTTCCCTTCCAAGTCAGAAAAATGAATTAGGCTTATACATTTAAAAGAAGAGAGAGAAATGGCTTGTCGAGACTACTTCAGTGTTTTGGTTTTCATGATCTAGAGAAAACACCATTGTCATTCATCCTGTGCTACATAAACTTGGCTTCTCTACCTCTTGGAGAAGGCTAGAGGTACTGAGAGCTAGAGGATGGAACAAGGAGCTGAGAGATATCCAGTTTGTTTCTCAATTTATAAAAAATAAAACTATTTTTCTTTTTTTTAAATTTATAATGATGTTGAAATGTGAAGTATTTGCAATATAATTCAAGTTTCCTAGAAGACCGTCTCACTGTAAGAATTATATGTATTTAGGTGAATTGCTTTTATGTTCTACTATTCCTGGAATTCAACAATAGATATTTTGAACATCTATATTAGTATACATGGCATAAACCTAATGAAATGTTGGTTTCATTAGGAAACAAAAACAAAAAATATTACCTATATTTTCAAAGTACTATCAGTGCCTGAAGTGTTACCATGTTGTGAGAAATGCTGTACAAATACCTAGAAGAATGATTAATAAAAATGTGAGGAATTTCTGACAAATGAATAGAAGTTGACTATGTCAAAATAGCTATTTTCTCAATAAAATCTCAAGTTGCTTGAGTATTTCTAGTCATAATTTAATATCATTCCTTGAAGTGAATTTTTTATTGGGGTTGTGATATAGATATCTTTTTTTTTTGTAACATGAGGAATACATAATGTTTTGCCATTTCCTTCTTCAGTTCATTTTACTGTTGAGGAAACTGAGGCCAACAGGGTGAGAAGTGACTTGCATAGGGTTACATAGCTACTAAGTGTCTGAGACCAGATTTGAACTCAAGAAGATGAGTTTCTCTGATTCCAAGCCCAGTGATCTATCCACTTGTGCCACCTACTTGCCCAACTACTATCTTACATTGAGCCTACATCTGCTCCTTTGCAATTTCTACCCATTGCTGCTAATTCTATCCTCCTCACTTCTCTCTCTTTTTCAGAATAAATGTAATCCCTTATTCACGTGACATACTCCAGAGGTGATCTGACTAGGACAGAATAGGAGAGCTTTGAATACGGTCTCTTATTAACATGTTCGCTAAATTGCACTAAAAATGCTCACACATGTTTTATTTCCTTTGATTTTTTCCAATTCATGTACCCAAGAAGATGGGCAGAAGAATTATGGAACTTCTCCCATCTCAACCCCCAAACTAATAAAAGAATGGAGAAAATGTCCTTCCTTCCCAAGCCTGCAGGAGGAAACTATGTCTTGCCCTGTTCCCTCTGTTCCTCCACTCTTCTAGACTAAGGAGACAGTGGAAACTACCTTATCTTTGACCCATATTTTCTCTTTTAGAGAGGCTTGGGACGTTGTGGGGAACACAGAAAACACCTAGTCTGCCATCTTGTTGGTCGTGTGACCTGTTAGAACATATTGTATTGGAGACAGCAAACACCTCATGTTTGGAAGGTTGGAAGTTCAAAGATCTGGAGCCCCTCCAGGATTTGCCAGTGGTCAATCCTGGGGAAGGAGAAACTTGCTAGATCCAATCCAGAGTCATCTGAGATATAGATGCATACTTGGCTATGCCTCTGTGCCATATTTGGAAGCAAAGCTGATAAAGCAAGTGCTTTTGGAGCAAAAGCTTCTCAAGGATGGAGGTAGCTGATGGGGAGAGTTTGACCTCTCCATTTTGGACAATGAAGCATGCTTTGTAGCCTCTGTTCTTATTCCAACTTCTTTACACATTTGTTGTTCAATTGATCAGTCATATCTTACTCTTTCTGATCCTATGAGCATACCTTCCATAGGGATTTTTTTTTTACTTTTTATTTATTTATTTATCTGGAAAATTTCATTTAATTAATTAATTTAGAATATTTTTTCATGGTTACAAGATTCATGTTCTTTCCCTCCTCTCCTCCCACTCCCCTCCCATAGCTGAGGTGCAATTCTACTTGGTTTTACATGTGTCATTGATCAAGACCTATTTCCATATTATTAATATTTGCATTAGGGTGATCGTTTAGAGTCTACATCCCTAATCATATCCCCATTGAACCATGTGATCAAGCAGTTGTTTTTCTTCTGTATTTCTACTCCCACAGTTCTTTCTCTGGATGTGGATAGTGTTTTTTCTCATAAGTCTCTCAGAATCATCCTGGATCATTGCATTGCTGCTAACAGAGAAGTCCATTACATTTGATTGTACCACAGTGTATCTGTCTCTGTGTATAAGATTCTTCTGGTTCTGCTCCTTTCACTCTGCATCAATTCCTGGAGGTTGTTCCAGTTCACATGGAATTCCTCCAGTTCATTATTCCTTTTAGCACAATAATATTCCCTCACCATCAGATACAACAATTTGTTTAGCCATTCCCTCATTTTCCAATTTTTTTGCCACCACAAAGAGTGCGGCTATAAATATTTTTGTACAAGTCTTTTTCCTTATGATCTCTTTGAGGTATAAACCCAGCAGTGGCATGACTAGATCAAAGGGCAGGCAATCTTTTAGCACCCTTTGGGCATAGTTCCAAAATTGCTATCCAGAATGGTTGGATCAATTCACAACTCCAACAGCAATGCATTAATGTCCCAATTTTGCCACATCCATAGAGATTTCTTGGCAAAGATCCTGGAGAGGTTTGCCATTTTCTTCTCCAATGGATTAAAGTAAATAGAGGCTAAATGACCTGCCCAGGGTCACACAACTAGTAAGTGTCTCAGGCCAGATTTGAATTTAGGTCTTCCTGACTCCAGGGGCAGTGCTCTATCTACTGAGCCACCTCGCTATCTCCAAGACAGAGGTTAAGTGACTTGCCCAAAGTCACTTAGTGCCTAAAACCAGATTTGAACTCAAGTGCTCTTGACTCCAGGCCCAACACTCTATCCACTGAACCATGTAGCCATATACCTTTGTATATTTTAGTTTAAAAAAATTATTAGTGATAACAATGATAAAAATAATAGCTAACATTAGTATAATGCTTTCAGGTTTGCAAAATGCTTTGCATATATTATCTCATTTGATCCTTATTATAGTCCTTTGAGGAAGGTAATGTTCTAATTTTAAAGATGAGGAAACTGAGGTTCACAAAAATTAGGTAACTTTCTCAGGATCCTACAGCAGGCTTTGGAATGGGGGAGTTGCTCTCGGTATGGTGTTCAGCCCAGGACAACTATTTGATTCTTCTAAGTATCCCTCAGAGATAGTTATCTTGAAGGGAACCAATACCAACATGGGTGAATTGAATGTCAAGTTTGGAACTGATAGCACTTTAGTCATCTCCTTACCTGTCCTTGCTGTTGTCCTGACTCTTGCCTTGCCACTGGACTTCAAAGCCTCTGGAACAGAGTGAGGCTGATGACTATGTGACTCTGCCTCACTTAAAACCAATCCAGGAGCAAGTCATTACCCCATGATATCTTCCAAAAGGAAAGATGAACTATAACAACTTCCCTCTTACCTCCAACCCACACTTCCCAGGAGATAAGCTCTGAGCTTCAGCTAAGAAGATTGGCACAAACAAAAGGGTTAAAAATGATGCAGAGAATAGCAGCTGCCCCTTTATAAGAGAACACAGAATAGAAGAGATTGGCTGACCAGGTGAAGGAATTCTTTTGAGGAAAGATAGCTGTTTGCAGTAACATCCAAAGCAGAGAACCAGGTGGGGAGGAGCTCGGGCTCAGTTCTTTCATTGTTCAGGGTATGAGTCGAGTTGCTCTGTTTTTCTCTGGGTTTCTTTCTACTCCAGGCTTAAGGCATTCAGTGAGCTTAGGAAAAGACTACTGGAGGAATTGGATTTATCAGCAGGTGCCAGTGGAAGAGACGTGTCCAACAAGCAGAGCGCCAGGATTCCTGCAGTACCTTCCCGTTGCTGAAAGCAACAGCTGTCAGGAGGAAAACCTTAAATGAAGAAAAGAAATGAAGCTTGTATATTCCTTAAGAGCATCTCAGTCAAAGTAAGCCATTAGGAGACATTATTAGCTTTAAGTAAGGTGTTTCCCTATTTTGGAAAGAATGGTAGGACAATGGATTTTGTATGGAATGTAGGTATCGCATGGGCAGTTAAATGGCACAGTGGATAGACCACCAGGTCTAGAATCAGAAAGACCCAAGTTCCAATTCAGCCTTGGATATTTTTTAGCTATGTGGTTCTGGGAAAGTCATTTAACTTGGTTTCCTCTGTAAAATGGGGATGACAATGGGTTTTGTGAGGATCTAAAGAGATAATAATTGTAAAGTACTTAGCATAACACCTGGCACATAGCATGTGCTATATAGATGCTAGCTATTATTGTTATGGCAATTTAGGGACAAAGGATTTGGGATGAACTCAGAAGGATGACGCTGACTTCAAGGAATGGAGAAGAAGCAAGAGAAGGGTGATGTTTGTAATAGAGTCTCAGACTTAAATGAGACTTGAGAGGCTGGCTGGTCCAACCTGTATGTAGAAAAGAATCTTTCTCTACACCATACTTGAAGGCCTCCAGTGATGGGTAGCCCACTGCCTCTTGAGGCAGCCTATGCTATGTGGTATAATACTGTTTGTTAAGAAGTTCTTCCATAACTTCTCTCCTAGCAACAATAGACAGTTGTTGATCAACAATGGACAGATCCAGGACAATTCTGAGGGACTCATGAGAAAGAACGCCATCCACATCCATAGAAAGAACTGTGGGAGCAGAAACACAGAAGAAAAACAACTGTTTGATCACATGGTTCAATGGGGATATGATTGGGGATGTAGACTCTAAGCGATCACCCTAGTGCAAATATTAATAATATGGAAATAGGTCTTGATCAATGACACATGTAAAACCCAGTGGAATTGCTTGTTGGCTATGGGAGGGGGGAGGAGTGGAAAGAAAGAACTTGAATCATGTAACCGTGGAAAAATTTTCTAAATCAATTAAAAAAAAAGTTCTTCTGTAGTGAGTCCCATAGTTTTTCATATCTAATCTTGCCTGCTTTCTAGAGCCAAGCAAACCAAGTCTAATCATTTCTCCAAGTATAAATGGACCTAAGACTGGTGACTCGTGTGCCTCAGTTTCCTCATTTGTAAAATGAGCTAGAGAAAGAAATGGCAAACTACTCCAGTGTCTTTACCAGGAAAACCCCAAATGGAGTCACAAAGAGTTGGACATGACTGAAACAACTGAACAATAACATCTATTAATTTAAATTAAACATTTATTAATGCTTGTTGATTTAACTCATTGACCTGGAACTGAATGTGCCTACAAAAGGCACCAAAAGACCGTTTCTCTCTCTTCTCTTTCTGTAAGGATGACTGTCTGAGTTATATAAAGTTGAAGGGGGTTGCCTTTCCTTGGCACACTGTCTCTTAGGCAATTCTGGGTTTGGGATGGGGCTACCTCTTGTTTTTGCTTTCTTTCGTTTAGTACAAGGCCCTTTGAGATCTCAGGAGGTCAGAGGAATCACCTGGGGTCCCATAGTTTAGACTAGAAAGGAGCCAGTCCTTAGGAGTAACTTGCTTGATCCAGCCTCCCAGTGAAGTATCAGGAGCTCATGTTCTGCCAGAAAGAGAGTGATTTGTTCCTTAGGTATGCCAGAACTGGAAGTGAACTTGGTGGTGGGAAGAATGTTTGTAGCTACCACTTTTAAGTTTGAACCTCCTCTCTCTACAGGGACCAAGGTGGTAGAAGGGACACTGTGCCCTGACTTAAGGGGGATATATTAATATTTATTTTCTAGCTATACTTTTTTTTAGTGTAAATATCTCCTTGTAAAAGCTAATTGATGGGGCAAGTAGGTGGCTCAGTGGATAGAGTACCAAGCCTGGTAAAAGGAGTACCTGGATTCAGATCTGGTACTTCCTAGCTATGTGACCCTGGGCAAATCACTTAACCCCCAATTGCTTAGTCCTTACTCTTCTTCTTCCTTAGGACCAATGCTTATAGTTGATTATAAGATAGAAAGTCAGGATTTTTAAAAAAAAGCTAATTGATGTTAATTGGTTAGTTGATATTGGGGCACTAATCTTTGATTGTAAATACTAGGGAGAGCATATCAGACTGGGGGATCAAACCCATAGAATTAGAATGACCCTGACACCTTAGAGTTATTTGTAAAACCCTTATGTGTTCGTGCATATGTGGGTTGGGACAATAAATCTAGAGTTTATATAGATTACATGTGTTATAGTCCTTCAAATACTTGAAGACAGCTAGAATTTCCCACCTAAGTCTTCCCAACATTAAATTTTTCTCTTTGCCACATGAATGAATGAATAAATAAAGCATTTATTAAATGCTTACTATATGTAAGGCACTGAGCTAAGCACCAAGAAATACAAATAGGAAAGCAAGACAATTCCTATTCTCAAGAACCTCACATTATAATGTAACACACTGTTATCAGTTCTTCCCTCCACAAACAGAACAAATCTAATCCTTCTCTTTCATGACAGCACTTCAAATACTTGAAAACCCTTCCAAGCCTCTCCCAGGTCTTTTCTTCTCTTCAAATAGATTATGGGAGCAAGAGAGGGGCAAGTTAAAAGGACTTTTCTTGCCAGTTTCCTTTTCTATTTGAGAAACTAGAGCTGTTGGCATAGTTACCATGACTTGAGGTGGAAGTGAGATAGAATATGATCAAAATTAAAAATAAAAATGGACTTCTAAACCTAAGTCAAAGTTAGCAGGCAGTCAAAGAATACTATAGTAGAGAGAGTGGTACCAAAAAAAGCAACCTTGATCTTAGCCTGGGAATGTTACCTTCTAGTATAGCCTCGTTGAAGGAAATGGCCATTTATGGCCATTGGCTGACAGAGCTCTAATTCTCTACTTTCATGGAGAGGCTTACTAACCACTTCTCCATGGCCCCCTCTCCTGGAAGAAAGTAGACAGAATATTAGGTTTCCCAGATTATGAGATGGCTAAAGACAGAGCCCTTTTAAGAGACCAAAAGAATTGATTAAAAGAGCTGTAGCATACCCCTGCACTAGCTTTCTAACAGTACCCTCCCTAGTCACTGATGGAGATATGATTAACAGTGTTGTGGTCCTCTCCTAGGAGAGAGACTTACTAACTCCTGCATCCCCTAAAAAAGAGTCACTGATGGAGATGGTTAGAAGATCTAACAGTGTTGTGGTCCTCTCGTAGGAGAGAGACTTACTAACTCCTGTATTCCCTAAAAAATACTAAAACTGGGGGAAGTGAGGTAGCATAGTGGTTAGAGCACCACGTCTGGAGTCAGGAGGATCTGGGTTCAAATCTGTCCTCAGACACTTCATAGCTGATTTACTCAGGGTCCTATAGCTAGGAAGTATCTGAGGTTGTGTGTCCCTTGGCAAGTCATTTAACCACAATTGCCTAGCCCTTGATGCTCTTCTGTCTTAAAACTGATACTAAGATAGAAGGTAAGGTGGTTTTTTTTTTAAGTTAAACTAGATATTTAGTTGGTACTAAAGATAGCTAAAAAACTGAAAACCAGCTGGAATAGAGTAATACCCAGCAGGGAATAGTGGAGATATGACATCCTGTAGGGAATAACACAGATATAGCATCCACTAGGGGAAGGATCCAAGAAAGAGTAGAATGATTGACCAACCACACATTTATATACCACATGTTATCCCTAGATATGTTCACTCTTCCCAGTGAGAATGTATGTATTTGTATATGTATTTATGGAAGAGTAAGTTCTAGGTTTATGAGTTGTGTTTTATTACTCTTGTTACTACACTCTAATGCCCTTGTTTTGAGCCTGGTATAGTCTCTGACCAGTAAAAAGAAATACTTGAATGAGGGTTTTATAAGCTACAGCTTGGAGATGATTCGGACTCACAAAATATCTTTAGGTTGGCATAATTTACTGGTGGGTCCAGTTTCTATATTTACATCAATATAACCAATTAAATTTGTTTTGTCACTAAATTTCAATATGTAAGCCATTCTCTTTAAGCCTACATCAGGATACTTTGTTTTCCCATTCTTTCTCGTTCACCTTTCTTTTGATATGCTCATATAATATTTTTTATTTAACTGATTGGGGTTTGAGGGAGAAAAGAAAGTTACCATCCTATTCTGTGGTGTATCAGTCACAGCCTGATGGGATGCTTTAGACATCTGTGATTAAGAAAGGCAGCCAACCATGCATCATCAGAAAAGATTCTGACATAAAAAAAGCCAAACTTTGTAATGCAAAAAGAATATTTTTCGACTGGGAGAACAACTCTCATGTAATTTCCCATTTGTAGCAGATTAAAATTCAACCAACCTAAGATTGGGTCATCAGGCAAGAACAATGGAAACGTGTTCCATTACATAAATCAAATTTGGGCATATTAAGCAACCTTGTTAGATTGGTAAAACAGGAGGAAGACTGAATGTCTTTTGGTATGGAAAGAAGCTTGACAAGTGGAAAACATGATCAGGGACAAATGTAATTTCAGTTTTCTTTTAAAACATATTCTAGAAACCTATCTGTGGGCCCACAATTGGAGTTTGCAGCTTGATTTCATAATTATTTATGCTGTCCTAATATTTTTCATGAAGGGAGGAAAAGCTAAGTGATGCTTTAGTAGACAAAAGGAAAAAAAAAAGACTAAACAGAAAAGAACATGTGGTGTCCAAGAACCAACCAAGTATTAGAGTGGCAAGAGTCTTTAGGGGTGGTCTTGTACAATATGGGGACCCAGGTTATGGGTCCCCATATAGCCATCCTTCTCTAACAATAACTGGTGGGTGTTTGTTAAGCTGCTATTTACATTCAAAGTAAACTCTGTATCTCACAAAGTATTTCTAAAAGTTTATAGATGGTGTATTGGATAGAGTCCTGGACCTGGAGTCAGGAAGACCTGAGTTCAAATCCTGTACCAGATACTGATTAGCTGTGTGACTCTAGACAAGTCACTTACCTGCCATCTGTTTCAGTTTCATTTGTTGTTGTTCAGTCACTTTTTCATGTCTGACTCTGCGAACCCATTTAAGGTTGCTTGACAAAGATATTGGAATGGTTTGCCATTTCTCTTTCCAGATTGTTCACAGATGAGGAAATGGAGGCAAATATGGTGAAGTGATTTGCTCAAGGTCACACAGCTAAGAAGTTTCTGAAGCTGGATCTGAACTCAGGAGGATTAATCTTCCTGACTGCAGGACTGGCACTCTATCCCCTGTGCCACTATCTATAACATGGGAATAAGAGCAGTACCTACCTCCTAGGCAGGTTACTGTGATGGTCAAATGAGATGTTATTAGTAAAGCACTTTGCAAAAAAAAAAGGTGCTACACGAATTCTAGTCATTATTACTCTGAATCATCATTTTAAAGAAACTCTATCTGCTTTTTCTTAGATTGAATGGAAGTTTATTTTCTTATAGCTTCTGCCCATTTGTCCCACTTCTGCTCTCTTTCCCATGGCAGAATAAGTCCCTGTGATTCTTCAGATATCTGAAAATACTCACCGAGTACCCCAGGGAGCTTTTCTTCTCCAAATTAAATATCTTCAGTTCCTTCAGTCATTCTTCATATGACATCATCATGGTAGACTTCATGCTCCTTCAATGATAGAGACTGTTTTGTTTTCATCTTTGTAGCCCTAGTCCCTAGCATAGTGCCTGGCAAACAGGGGGCACCTAAGAAATACTTGCTGAATGGAATGGTTTCCAGCCACCTTAGCACCTTCGCCTGTGAGTGAACCAATTTGTCAATGGGGCATGCAGAAGAAAACACAAGCTTGC
Organism: Gracilinanus agilis; assembly: GCF_016433145.1. NCBI lineage: Eukaryota > Metazoa > Chordata > Mammalia > Didelphimorphia > Didelphidae > Gracilinanus > Gracilinanus agilis. The sequence goes on along the minus strand of NC_058130.1, from coordinate 345,735,241 downwards.
AGATTTTCCTGACTAGTGAAGAGACTGGTGCGGTGATTACATTTTCCTTTTGCAGGCTGTATTTCTATTATTGCAGCTTCACATTGTATTAACTTTTTCTTTTTTTTTTGTTCCTGTCAAACAATTAACTGTATTTTGAGTGAACCTGTGTGGGCTCCTAGTGACGGCTTCTTCCTCTACTGAGGTCCAGTCTCCTGTTTAATAATTAAATTTGGAATTTTGATAGTTATTGATATCAAACTCATTTATCTATATAGTCTCTGGAATTTGCCCTTTTTTTTTAAACTTTTTGAAAATCAGGACAATATTTGCACCCTCCTCCTTCTCCTACCCCACATCTTTTGGTTTCTCTCCTGATCACTATCTGGGATCACATCTGTAATTTCCTTCGAGGACCTGGGAGATCATTTGTTTGGGTTTGGAGGCTTTAACTCATATAAGGCAGATGGGTGTTATCTTTGTATCTTCTCATCTATTTCAGTTTTTAATTTCCTCTTAACTATTTTTGTCTTATCCTATTTAGTCTGAAGATCATTCTTAATAGAAGTTGAATTATTGATCATAACTTTTTTTAAAAAGTTGTTTTTAAAAAATATTAAAAAAAAGAAAAATTACCAGTAGGTATTATTAAATTATCCATCGTACCACCTGTGTAACCTTGGCAAGTTTCCTCATTTGCAAATTGATAAGGTTGGTTTAGATCAGTGATTCCCAAAGTGGGCACCACCACCCCCTGGTGGGTGCTGCAGCGATCCAGGAAGGCGGTGATGGCCACAGGTGCATTTATCTTTCCTATTAATTGCTATTAAAATTAAAAAAAATTAATTTCCAGGGGGCTAAGTAATATTTTTTCTGGAAAGGGGGCGGTAGGCCAAAAAAGTTTGGGAACCACTGGACTAGATGATTTTTGAGAACCATTCTAGTTCTAAATCCTTGGATCTTATGATTTCTTTAAAAAGCCTTCACCTTCTGTCTTAGAACCAATACTGGGTATTGGTTCCAAGGCAGAAGAGTGGTAAAGGGCTAGGCAATGAAGGTTAAATGACTTGCTCAGGGTCACACAGCTAGGAAGTATCTGAGGCCAGATTTGAAACCAGGACCTCCCATCTCTAGGTCTGGTTCTCAATCCACTGAGCCACCCTGATTGTACGAATGTCAGGAAAGAATTTAAGGGAGACCTCTAATACCCCAGAGCTCATTTTTGAAACTCCATGGGATAGAGTAGCAGCAACAGGTCATATCAAACATATTAGTTTTCAAGCTCTTGTTCAGCCCCACTAGTTAAGTCATCCAAAATAAAGATGCTCTAATATTCAACATGCCCCAAATGGTTAGGACCGCTGTGTAACTGCATAGGTTTGGCTTCTTTTCATGATCATTGGGGCTCAAGATAAATAGAAAATGAGAGTCAGAAGGAACCTTAGAAATCAACTGAAGGCTTTGTCAGCAAGCACCAGAGCATCTCTAACACACAATGATAACAATCGATTCACAAATGAACAAGACCATTTACCAAAAGGCAGGTGCACTGAGGGGCAGTGGATAGAGCTCCAGACCTGCAGTCAGGAAGACCCGAGTTCTAACTGGGCCCTAAGACACTTACTAGCTATGGAAACGTGGGCAAGTCACTTCACCTTGTTTGTCTCAGTTTCCTCATCTGTAAAATGAGCCAGAGAAGGAATGACAAAACCAGTCAATATCTCTGCCAAGATAACCCCAAATGGGGTCATGAAGAATCAGACATGGCTGAATGGGCAGAAGTGAAATTTCATGTTTAGCCCATTAAACATAGGCTGGACCTTTTTCTCTGAAACGTTGGAGTAGAAATACAAAGGGGGAGATAAAAGGAAATTGCCATAAAGAGGGAAGAAGGACGATTTGATCCCAAAGGGACAGGGATGAAAAAATGGTGTTACTGATAATGGCTTAGGGAAGAATCAGAGAATCACTAAAGGCTAGAAGAGCCTTTTAGTCCAACTTTTAAATACTTTAGGTTCAGTAACTGGCCCAGAGAGGGGCAATAATTTCCCCCTGAGTCACACAGCTACTTAGTGACACAGAGAGAGCTAGAGACTGGAGTTTCTAACTCTCTGTCTCAAATTCCTTCCTCCAAATGCTCCTGCCTCCCTCCTGCCATAATGTCTTAAAACAGTAAAAGTTTTATAGTGGTGCCAGCAATGATGCTCATGGGCTTATATAGCGCCTCATACTCATTTCAGTGTTGGCCAGGATGGACAACGTCTCAATCCCAAATTGCATGTGAAAGACATTTTATTTTCCCCTTAAAGAACATCAAAACCAGGCTGGGGAACAGATGGCCTAAAGAACAAGTCAAAGCTCAATGGCCACGAGCATAAATTATGACATTGGCCTTGAAAGGACCAGAGCAAGGAGCAGAAGGGCTGGAAAGCCAGCCACTATTAAGCACTGAGAGTTCACAGTTATACAACCGCCACTGGCTGAGGAAAAGATGCTCAGTGTTTTTAGGAGGTGATGAGAATAGTGAAGCCACATGGGTTGGATGTCTCAGCTGTGGATAATAGAGGCCTGTGTGATTCTAACATTACATCAACAGGTTATAATGGCAAATCCACTTGGCTAAGAGTGAAGGAACGTAGATTGGGAAAGCAGTCCGTCAACAAGCATTTATTATGTGTGTACTGTGTGCCAGACACAGATCTAAGCACTGAGAGCAGAAATGGAAGAGCCTTGGTATCCAGGACCAGCTCCATGCCATTCTCTTGAACAAGGATGACCTGAATGTGGTGCCAGCTGGGTTGGGATACATGGACAAACTGAGGCAGTGCTGGATGCATGTAAAAGTGGCAGGGGTGATTTGTATTCCTCCTCCTATTTTTTTAAACCCTCACCTTCTGTCTTGGAACCAATACCCAGTATTCTACCTAATCTATATCTAAGCCAATACTGGCTATTGGTTCTAAGACAGAAGAGTGGTAAGGACTAGGCAATGGGGGTTAAGTGACTTGCCCAGGGTCACATAGATAGGAAGGGTCTAAAGTCAGATTTGAACCCAGGACTTCTCATCGCTAGGCCTGGCGCCCAATCCACTGAGCCACCTAGCTCCCCTTTCCTCCTTTTTGTTTTGTTTTGTTATTATTTAGTCATTTTTCAGTTTTGGTGGAGATACTAGAGTGGTTTGTATTTCCTTCTCCAGCTCACTTTACAGAAGAGGAAGCTGAGGCAAATGTTAAATGACTTACTAGTCAATATCTGAGGCTGAAATTGAACTCAGGTCTTCCTGACCCCAGGTCCAGCTCTCTGTCCACCTCACCACCTAACTTCATTCCCCCTTTTTGTAAGGGATGGAGAAGGAAGGGAGGAGAGATTTACACTTTATCTGGTAGTAGCTATTCTGAGCACAGCCAGTTGTAGGATTTAAATTAATATCCAACACTCCAAGAATTATATTTTATAAAGTTTATTAATAATCACTTGAAGCAGAAGGAATAACAAGGAAATAGAAGTTTAAAAAATCTAATTGACAAAATTAAGACCACATGAGCTCTCCTGGCTCTTACCTTACACCCCCCTCCACCAAACACATCAGATCAAGAAAGTGAGAGGTGGGGCTACATAAAATTTATAACCTCCCAACATCAGTACATAACATGAGAAGGAGAGTGGGGTGTTGGGAATTGTTGTTTCTAGGGTAACAGATTCTAATTACACACTAGCTGTAAGCCTTGTGCCCTCAGAACTTCAAGCAGGGACTTGGTCCCTGGAAACTTTGTTTTGTTCTGAGGATGGTTAGGCAGTTTCAACAGACAATTGAATGTTACATGGGTCTTTTTATAACTAACAGTGGAAAACAAAAGAGGCACCATAGGGAAAGCTCAAAACACTCAACCAGAGTTGGGAGTCAGGAGACACCTGGGATTACATTGCACCTCTGACACTGAGCTTGACACTGAGCTTAAAGACTATGGGCAAGGTTGTTGTCTTCAACTTGCTAAGCCTCAGTTTGCTCATCTGCCCATCGTGGCATAATACCCACTGGACCTATTTCACAATTTTTTTTTTTTTTTTTAAATTTTAAACCCTTAACTTCTGTATATTGACTTATAGGTGGAAGAGTGGTAAGGGTAGGCAATGGGGGTCAAGTGACTTGCCCAGGGTCACACAGCTGGGGAGTGTCTGAGGCCGGATTTGAACCTAGGACCTCCTAGTCTCTAGGCCTGGCTCTCAATCCACTGAGCTACCCAGCTGCCCCCTCTATTTCACAATTTTTGACAAAGTTCCATGTCATTTTTAACCCTAGGTCATGGAATTAATTAAAGAGAGTCACAACTTGGACTTGTGACTTCAAATCTAGTGCTCCTTTCCCTAAATGATTCTATCATGGAGCTCAAAGTCTAAACTATAAGGTAAAGAAGAAATCATTGAAGATGCTCAATGGCTGCTCTCTCCTCCTAACACATTCCCAAGTAAGAAAATGAAGCAATGAAGAGGAAAAACTGAACTGGAGAATGTTATTAAAAGAAGAAAGGAACCAAAAGTCACTCCTCAAAAAGATAAATGGTCAAAGGATATGAACAATTCTCAAAAGAAGAATTACAAACTATTAACAGCCACATAAATGATTGCTCCAAATCAGTAATAATGAGAGACATGAAAAGTAAAACAATTCTGAAGAGAATTTGGGCTCAAAAAAATTTTAAATGAATAAACAAATAAATAATTCAATAAAAAGGGAAAACTCTGAGCTTTAAATTCACACCCAGAAAATTGGCAGAGATAATAAAAGTTACAAATTGTTGATGTTCAGAGGATTATGAAAAGACAAGTTCTATTAATAGAGTTGCAAATGGAGTTCCGGGTTAAGATGGCGTCAGAATAAAAAGCGGCTCTTAACCTCTCCTGACCGAAACATACAGAACTTCTCAAGGCGACATAAAAACAAATCCAGACAAACGGAGGGACCCCACAACAGGGTGCAGTGTGGAAGGTACGTGGAATTGGGGCATTTCCATGCTATAAAGGGGTGAAACAGCTCTCACTAAATCGTGGGCTGAGCAACCACCCCTCCTACCCCCTCCACACACACCACCTACAACGCCGAAGCCAGGTCGAAAGAAATAGAGCAAGTTTGGGGCACCCATCGAGTCATTGGCAGCTCCAGGGCCTGTTCCTGAGAGCAGCAAGACTTAGGACCCCAAAAAGCTGAGGAACGCACACGGGCTCTGAGCGCGAACACGGAGCGCAGGCGTGGGCAGAGGCGCGGGTGGAGGCAGACACAGCAGCAAGCTAAGGCTCTGAAACCCTGAGTGGGGAACCAGTGCAGACGGGTATACAACTGTGGAAGCAGTGCCCTGAGACTTGTAAAGGAGCCTCCGGCAGAGGATCAAGCAAGAGGCTCCATCAGGGGGCTTGACCTTGAGAACAACCAGACCTCAGGACCCAAAAGACCGCAGACAGACCCTGAGCGCGAGGATAAAGCTGAGAAGCTGCTGGGCTAACAATGGCTACCCAGAATCAGGAAGTTCAGAAGAGAAAGATTAACAAGAAGAAGAAGAAATCTTTAGCACTCAACAACTTTTACACAGAGAAAATCCAGACAACTGAGCAAACAGAAGAGGAGAACAAACAAGCATCTGCACCCTCCCAAAATAATGAAAACTGGTCACAAGCTCTTGAAGAGTTCAAAACTGAGATGACGAGAAAGTTGGAAAAGATTTGGTTAGAGAAATGGGAAATAGCTCAAAAGGAAATCAGGCAAGAAAATAACAGTTTAAAAGGCAGAATTTTGCAACTGGAAAGTGAGGTTCAGAAATCAAATGAACTGATAAGCAAATTGAACACCAGAAATGACCAGATTGAAAAGAAAAACCAGTCCCTAAAGGCTAGAATTGAGCAATTAGAAGCTAATGATCGCTCAAGACAACAAGAACAAATAAAACAAAGTCAAAAGACTGATAAAATAGAAGGAAACATGAAATATCTCAATGAGAAAGTGACAGACCAAGAAAACCGGTCTAGAAGAGACAACTTGAGAATCATTGGTCTTCCAGAAAAGGCAGAAATTAATAGAAACTTGGACTCCATACTTAAAGAAATTATTCAGCAAAATTGCCCTGAAGTTCTACAACAAGAGGGCAATATAGACATTGAAAGGATCCATAGATCACCCTCGACACTGGACCCAGAAAAGACAACGCCCAGGAATATAATAGCCAAATTCAAGAACTTCCAAGTAAAAGAAAAAATTTTACAAGAAGCCAGAAAGAGACAATTCAGATATCAAGGAGCACCAATCAGGATCACACAGGATCTGGCAGCCTCAACGCTAAAAGACCGCAAGGCTTGGAATACAATATTCAGAAAGTCAAGAGAGCTGGGCCTTCAGCCACGAATCAACTACCCATCGAAACTAACCATATACTTTCAGGGGAAAGTATGGGCATTCAACAAAATTGAAGAATTCCAAGTTTTTGCACAAAAAAGACCAGGACTAAATGGAAAGTTTGACACTCAACCACAAAAATCAAGAGAAAGATGAAAAGGTAAATAAGAAACAGAGGGAAAAGAAAGAAAACTCATAATCTTTTAAGCTTGACTCTTTAAGGGCATAAATAAGATCTAATTATCTGTATTACTAGGTGGAGAAATGCTATGTATAATTCTCTGTAGTGAATTCTATACACTATTATAATATTCACTATTATAGCAACCAGAAGAATAATTCATAGGGAGAGGACAGGATACTAAATGGTCTAAGATGACATGGGGGGTGGAAAAGAGGGGGGGAATAGTAGGGGACACCAAGAAAAATCTGAGTTAATAAGAAAAATAAGATATTCTATTACACACAAAGAGGGCATGGGAAGGGGAGGGGATAAATACTACCATAAGAAGGAGAGGAAGAGAGCATAATCAAACTTTACTCTCAGTGTAATCAACCCGGAGAAGGAAGAGTAGCTTTATTATCCATCCAGATAAAAATCTCTATCTAACCCTACTGAGAAAGTCAGAAGGGATAAACCAAAGGGAACAGGGGAGTGGGGAGGCCAAAAAAGGGAGGGGAGAAGAACAGGGAGGGAATTCATTTGGTCTTTAAAAAACAAAAAGAGGGGAATAACAAGGGAGGGGGAAGAAAGGGAAGTCAATCAAGGGAGGGGATAACGGATACCAGCTCAAAGCAAACCACTGGTGTAAAAGAAAATAGTGTAAGAAGAAGGAGTGGGTCTAGGGGAGGATACAAAAATGTCAGTGAATACACAACTAACAATTGTAACTCTGAATGTGAATGGGATGAACTCGCTCATAAAACGGAAGCAAATAGCAGAGTGGATCAGAAACCAAAATCCTACCATAGGTTGTCTACAAGAAACACATATGAGGCAGGTAGACACACACAAGTTCAAGGTTAAGGGTATGAGCAAAATCTTTTGGGCATCAAATCAGAAAAAGAAGGCAGGTGTGGCTATCATGATTTCTGACAAAGCCAAAGTAAAAATAGATATGATTAAAAAAGACAGGGAAGGTCATTACATCCTGATTAAAGGCAGTATAAACAATGAGGAAATAACACTGCTCAATATATATGCACCAAGTGGTATAGCATCCAAATTCATAAAGGAGAAACTGGCAGAGCTCAAGAAGGAAATAGATAGTAAAACCATAATAGTGGGAGATCTAAATATTCCTCTTTCAGATCTAGATAAATCAAACCAAAAAATAAATAAGAATGAGGTAAGAGAGATGAATGAAGTCCTAGAAAAATTAGATTTAATTGATATGTGGAGAAAAATAAATAGGGACAAAAAGGAATACACCTTCTTTTCAGCTGCACATGGTACATTTACAAAGATTGACCATGTAATAGGGCATAGAATCATGGCAAACAAATGCAAAAGAGCAGATATAATAAATGTAACCTTCTCAGATCATAATGCAATAAAAATAATAATCAGTAAGGGCACATGAACAGGCAAATCAAAAACCAATTGGAAATTAAACAATATGATTCTCCAAAACCAAATTGTCAAAGAAGAAATCATAGAAACAATCAATAATTTCATTGAAGAGAATGACAATGATGAGACATCCTACCAAACTCTGTGGGATGCAGCCAAGGCAGTACTCAGGGGGAAATTTATATCCTTGAGTGCATATATTAACAAATTAAGGAGGGCAGAGATTAATGAATTGGGTATGCAACTCAAAAAATTAGAAAGCGAACAAATTAAAAACCCCCAGATGAAAACTAAATTAGAAATACTAAAAATTAAGGGAGAAATTAATAAAATCGAAAGTAAAAGAACTATTGAATTAATAAATAAGACTAGAAGCTGGTATTTTGAAAAAACAGATAAAATAGACAAAGTACTGGTCAATCTAATAAGAAAAAGGAAAGAAGAAAACCAAATTGACAGTATTAGAGATGAAAAGGGAGACCTCACCTATAATGAAGGGGAAATTAAGGCAATCATTAAGAACTATTTCGCCCAATTATATGGCAACAAATATAACAATTTAGGAGATATGGATGAATATTTACAAAAATATAAATTGCCTAGATTAACAGCAGAAGAAATAGAATACCTAAATAATCCCATATCAGAAATAGAAATTGAACAAGCCATTAAAGAACTCCCTAAGAAAAAAATCACCAGGACCTGATGGATTCACAAGTGAATTCTATCAGACATTCAAAGAGCAACTAATCCCAATACTATACAAATTATTTGATATGATAAGCAAAGAAGGAGTCCTACCAAATTCATTTTATGACACAAACATGGTACTGATCCCAAAGCCAGGTAGACCAAAAACAGAGAAAAAAAACTATAGACCAATCTCCCTAATGAACATAGATGCAAAAATCTTAAATAGAATATTAGCAAAGAGACTCCAGCAAGTAATTAAGAAGATCATCCACCATGATCAGGTGGGATTTATACCAGGAATGCAAGGATGGTTCAACATTGGGAAAACCATCCACATAATTGACCATATCAACAGTCTAACAAACAAAAATCACATGATTATCTCAATAGATGCTGAAAAAGCCTTTGAAAAAATACAGCATCCATTCCTATTGAAAACATTGAAAAGTATAGGAATAGAAGGACCCTTCCTAAAAATAATAAACAATATATACCTAAAACCATCAACAAGCATTATATGCAATGGGGATAAATTAGAAGCCTTCCCAATAAGATCAGGAGTGAAACAAGGATGCCCATTAACACCTCTATTATTCAACACAGTACTAGAAACACTAGCAATAGCAATTAGAGAAGAAAAAGAAATTGAAAGTATCAAAATAGGCAATGAGGAGACTAAGCTATCACTCTTTGCAGATGATATGACGGTTTGCTTAAAAAATCCTAGAGAATCAACTAAGAAGCTTGTAGAAATAATCAACAACTTTAGCAAAGTTGCAGGATACAAAATAAATGCACATAAATCATCAGCATTTCTATACATTTCCAACATATTAGAGCAGCAAGAGGTAGAAAGAGAAACACCATTTAAAATCACCCTAGACAATATAAAATACTTGGGAATCTATCTACCAAAACAAAAACAGCAATTATACGAAAACAACTACAAAACACTTTCCAAACAAATAAAACTGGATCTCAACAATTGGAAAGCCATTGATTGCTCATGGGTTGGACAAGCTAACATAATAAAAATGACAATTCTACCCAAATTAATTTACCTATTTAGTGCCATACCTATCAAACTACCAAAAAACTTCTTTACTGAATTAGAAAAAACTATAACAAATTTCACTTGGAATAACAAAAGATCAAGAATATCAAGGGAAATAATGAAAAAAATGTGAAAGAAGGGGGCCTAGCAGTACCAGCTATTAAACTATACTATAAAGCAGCAGTCATCAAAACAATATGGTACTGGCTAAGAGACAGAAGGGAGGATCAGTGGAATAGACTTGGGGTAAATGACATCAGCAAGACAGTGTATGATAAACCCAAAGAGCCCAACTTTTGGGACATGAATCTACTATTTGACAAAAACTGCTGGGAAATTTGGAAAACAATATGGGAGAGATTAGGTTTAGATCAACATCTCACACCCTACACCAAGATAAATTCAGAATGGGTGAATGACTTGAATATAAAGAGGGAAACCATAAATAAGTTAAGTGAACACAGAATAGTATACTTGTCAGATCTCTGGGAAAGGAAAGATTTTAAAACCAAGCAAGAGTTAGAGAAAATTACAAAATGTAAATGAAATGGTTTTGATTATATTAAACTAAAAAGCTTTTGTACAAACAAAAACAATGTATTCAAAATCAGAAGGGAAACAAAAATTGGGAAAATATCTATATAACAAAAAACTCTGACAGGGGTCTAATTACTCAAATATACAAGGAGTTAAAGCAATTATATAAAAAATCAAGCCATTCCCCAACTGATAAATGGGCAAGAAACACGAATAGGCAATTTTCAGGTAAAGAAATCAAAAGTATCAATCAGCACATGAGAAAGTGTTCTAAATCTCTAATAATTAGAGAAATGCAAATCAAAACAACTCTGAGGTATCACCTCACACCTAGCAGATTGGCTAAAATGAAAGAAGGGGAGAGTAATGAATGCTGGAGGGGATGTGGCAAAATTGGGACATTAATGCATTGCTGGTGGAGTTGTGAACTGATTCAGCCATTCTGGCTGGCAATTTGGAACTATGCTCAAAGGGCTATAAAAGAATGCCTGCCCTTTGATCCAGCCATACCATTGTTGGGTTTGTACCCCGAAGAGATCATAGATAAACAGACTTGTACGAAAATATTTATAGCTGCGCTTTTTGTGGTGGCAACAAACTGGAAAAGGAGGGTATGTCCTTCAATTGGGGAATGGCTGAACAAATTGTGGTATCTGCTGGTGATGGAATACTATTGCGCTCAAAGGAATAATAAACTGGAGGAGTTCCATGTGAACTGGAAAGACCTCCAGGAATTGATGCAGAGTGATAGGAGCAGAGCCAGAAGAACACTGTACACAGAGACTGATATACTATGGTAAAATCGAATGTAATGGACTTCTGTACCAGCAGCAATGCAATGACACAGGACAGCTCTGAGGGATTTATGGTAAAGAATGCTACCCACATTCAGAGGAAGAACTGCAGGAGAGGAAACATATAAGAAAAACAAATGCACGAATGCATGGGCTGAGGAGGACATGATTGGGGATGTAGACTCGAAACTACCACACCAATGCAACTAACAACAATTTGGAAATAGGTTTTGATCAACGACACATGATTAAAACCAGTGGAAATGTGCGTCGGCTATGGGGGGGGGGCGTGGGGGGTGAAGGGGAAAGTAGGAGCATGAATCATGTAACCATGTTAAAAACGAATATTAATAAATGTTAAAAAAAATATAAAAAAAATAGAGTTGCAAATGGCCCCAACAATTCTTAAAAGCAATTTGGAATTATCTTAAGAAAATGACTAAAATGTTCATGTCCCTAGGGTAGGCAATACCCCAAAGAAGCCAGAGATATAAAGGCTTCATATGCATCAAAACATTTATAGTCCTACTTTTGGTATGAGCAAAGAACTAGAAGCAAATTAAATGTCTATCAACTGGGGAGTGGCCAAATATATTGCAGTACATGAAAAAATGGACCATTACTATATTATAAGAAATTACAAGTATGAAAAAGGGTAGGAAGACATATGAATTACATTCATTGCCCATTATCCTATCACTGCTCATCTCTTACCAATCATCAGCCTTGGATTATTCTCACCATCTGTTTCCTCTTCTCTTACTCATGGGATGCTAAATGAAGCTGGGAAAAGGCAAGCAACCATTTCGACCAGATATATTATAAATTCATGTAATCCAACTTCAACTGGGTTCTCATGTGTGGTCCTAACTGACTCTGTCTCATTCTCCACAGAAGCTATTTCAAACCATCTCCTCCCCCTTCACATCCTTCCATCCCCTTCCAAGCGAAGACTTTACCTCTTTGTTGAGAAAAGTGGTGCAATTTGAGGGAAGCTCTTTTGTCTCTCAATCTCTTTGTCTCAAAACCCCTTGATGTCACCTTCTACTCTCCTCATTTCCCCTGATTCCTGACACTGAAGTAGCTCTTCTTGCCACTTCTCTTTTACTTATATATCTGATGACTTCCCTTCCCCTAAGTGGTTCCTTCTCCCTCTCCTTCATCCCACATATCCAATCCACAAAATCTCTCACATCCTATTCTACTCACACAACTAGCAACTTATCAAGTCCTCATCACTTCTAGCCTAGTTTATAGCTACAGTTTCCTTAGTGGTCCCCCATTTTAAAAGTTTACTCACTCCAGTCCATCCTCCATAGTACTGGAAAAGTGATTTTCTTTAAGCCCACACTGGGCTACGTTCCTTCTCTAATCAATCAACTCTAGTGGCTCCCTATTACCTCTAGGGGGAAAAATATTAGCTCCTCTGTTTATATTTTAGAATTCTTCAAAGATCTAAACCTATTTTCCAGCCTCATTAGATATTACTCACCATTTCATACTCAGTGACTACCCTTTTTTGTCTCTCTTGCATGTGACACTCAATGTCTCCTCACTATGTCCTTGCATTGGCCACCCCCCCTCCCATACCTGGAGTGCAGTTCCTAACCTCCATCTTGTATATTCCATCTCTTTTTTAAGGCAAAACTCAAGTACAGCCTTTAACATGAAGCCAGTTGTCAGCCCAATACCTTCCAAATCACATTGTACTTATTTGTATTAATTCTCTTTATGTTTGTAATATATATATATATATATTACATACTCACTGGACCTGCTTCACAATTTGTGACAAAGTTCCATGTCATTTTCAACCCTAGGTCATGGAATTATTCAGTCACAACTTAGATTTTTGACTAGACACACACACAGGTAACTCCTTCCCTGTTGCCTGTGGTTTCGATATATCACTTCTTGACTAAGAAGCTAAATGAGAATTTCTGGGTAGTTTTGTGGATGCTGCAGATGCCACAGAAGAAGTTTGGAAACTGAAAAATGCAAAAACTATATGTGTAGTATTGTATAATATCAACATATTTTATCTTTTAATACAATAAATATACACAACTTCTTTTTTAAAGTTTGCAAAAAGAATATGAAAGCAAAAAGAATTTATGTGACTTTTCCTGATCATGGGGGCTCCATTGTCCCCAACACCCTGTGATGTGGAAGGGATTCCTGTAGGTCATATGTACTTGCTAGCTCTCCTGTTAGAATGTAAAGGAACTGGTCCTAGAGTCATGAAGACCTGAATTTAAATCTGGCTTCAGACACTTACTAGCTGTGTGACCCTAGGCAAGTAAATCACTTAACTTCTGTCTGACTCAATTTCTTCAACTGTTAAGTGGAAATTAATAATAGCACCTGTCTCCTGGGGTTATTGTGAGGATCAAATGAAATAATATTTATAAAGTGCTTAGTATAGTGCTTAGCACAGTCACATTTAATAAATGCCAATTTCCTTCCTTCTTTTCTTTCAAGTAGAAATATTGTCAGTCTTTGTATTTGTATCCCCAGAGCCTATCAGAGTGTCTGGTACATAATAGGTGTTTTAATATGTCCCTGTTGGTTGCTTGGTGCAAAATAAAATAAGTAGAATCAGGAAAACAATACATATGGCTATAACAATGTACATGGAAAGAATACCTAGTCAAAATCAAAAGCTGTTTTATGACAATGACCAAGCTTGGCCCCAAAGAGGAGCATGCCTTCCCAACACTGTATAATTATAATGATCAAGCTTAGCCTTTGAAAGGAAAAGGAAGAATATTTTTCTTCCTTCTTTGCAGAGGAAGGGGAACTATGGATGGAGAACTTTGCTTATAATATAAAAGTTTGTTAGTTTTACTGAATTACTTTTTTCCCCTTTTATTTCTTTTTTTTAATTATGAGGTATAGTTCCCTAATGAGGGGAGAGAGGAGAAGGCTTTTTGGAAATTAAGGTGATATATCCCTCCTGCTTAGAGAAATGCAAATCAAAATAACGCTGAGGTAACACCTCAGACCTAGCAGATTGGCCAATATGACAGTAAAAAAAAATAATAAATGTTGGAGGGGATATGGCAAAATTGGGACACTAATACATTGATAGTGGAGCTGTTAATTGATCCAACCATTTTTGAAGGCAATTTGGAACTATGCCCAAAGGGCTTTAAAAGAATGCCTGCCTTTTGATACAGCAATACCACTACTGGGTTTGTATCCTAAAGATAATAATGAAAAATATTTGTACAAAAATATCCATAGCTGTGTTCCTTGTGATGGCAAAAAATTGGAAAATGAGAAGGTGTCCCTCGAATGGGGAATGGCTGAACAAATTGTGGTATATATGGTGGTGGAATATTACTGTGCTGTAAGGAATGATGTACTAGATGATTTCTATATGAACTGGAAGATATTCTAGGAACTGATGCAGAGTGAAATGAGCAGAACCAGAACATTGTACACAGAAAGTGAAACTTTGTGGAACTATCCAATGTAATGGACTTTGCTACTACAAGACAATATCAAGGAACTTATGAGAAAGAATGCTATCCACATCAAGAGAAAGAACTGTGGGAGTAGAAACAGAAGAAAAACAAATGCCTTATTTGTTTATATGGATACATGATTGGGTGTTTTGATTTTAAAAGATGCTCTATTGCAAAAATAATATAGAAATAAGTATGTGATAACATTTGTATAACCCAGTAGAAGTACTTATTGGATCTGGGAGGGAGAAGGGGAGAGAGGAGGGAAAGAAACTGAATCATGGAAACATAGAAAAATATTTTTTTAAAAAGTTATATAAGTTCAACTTGTAAAAAATAAAATTAAAAAAATGTAAGATTAAAATAAAAGGAAATTAAGGTGATACAAAAAACAAAATACATCAACAGCAATCTTTATAAGATGAAAGGGACTGTTGAATAGGATTGTAAGGCTTGGATTAATGTATTTTAGGATTAATGTAATGTATTAATGTATCTTAGTATTTAGTAAATGCTTGCAATGCTGCTCCTGGTCTATTTGGAGAAGAATCTCATCACCCAGAATGGCTAATTCAGGGGCAGCTGGGTAGCACAGTAGATGGAGCACCAGACCTGGAGAAGGGAGGACATGGGTTCAAATCTGACCTCAGAAATTTCTGAGCTGTGTACCTTGGTTAAGTCACTTAACCCTTATTCCTTAGCCCTTGCTGCTCTTCTATATTAGAATTGATAGTAAGAAGTCTAGGTTTAAAAAAAAAAAAGGCTAATTCTCCAAGGGTTCCTAGTGAGCCTGTTTTTTACCTTTATCTTTATATACAAGCATCTCCTATCTATCCAATATGGTCTCTGACCCTTATGTGCAGGGGCCATATCTTATATCTCTTTGACCTTGTTATATTTGTGGGAAGCTGTAAAATACCAGTGGTTTGTAGCAATCAGGTCTCACTCACACCCACAGACAAGCTTGACTGAAGGCAGGGGTAGGATCTTGCTGGGTGCTCCTTCACTTTCCCCCCTCCCACCAAGCAGTTAGAGAATCAGTTACAAGATGGAGGTTGATCTGTTATCTTCAAGGCTTAGTCAGGAAACTAGGAAGGACTAAACTCCTAAAGATGTTAACTTTTCTCTAAACAATTTCCTCACAGGTTTGAGTAGGAGTGAATAGGAGAAGCTTGATGTCTTTGAAGCTTTCAGGCACAGAGGAAAGGTCTTACTTTTGAGCTCCATGGCAGGAGGAACTCAGCTTGAGGAAGTTGTATTTCCCTAAATATGACCAGGCACTGCTCCCAAATGATTAAAGGTTTAATGATACGTGGGGAAAAGAAAGATGGGAAATCAAATGAGGATAGATAAGGTCTGGGAAGCCCTAAACTGTTATGTCCAAGCAGCCCCTCCCCCTAAAGGGAAAAGGTATCTTGTATAGCTAGTTTGCCCTCTAAGCCTATAATTAATCTTCTCTTATATTTAAATAACTAAATAGAGATAGCTGTGATGTTGATTGAAGGTCAAATCAAGGTAAAGCAGGTTGGCAGCTAGGAACTAAAATGGCTTTGTTCAGATTCAAGCCTCTAGCTCTCAAGAGCAAGCCCAGGTCCTAGGAGACAGCAAACAGGGTGACCTGCTTACTCCAACCCCAGGAACCAACTGCCCCTAACTGCCTTAAACTGCCCCCTCTCCCAGAGTTGTCCGAGGGGGGGCTGGAATTCTGAGCTGTGGCTTGACCCCCTATCTTTGCAGCTAGAATTCCACTCTGTCATTTCAATGTCACACCCTCAAATCTTAGAGTTCTGTATATAACAGATGTTCTATAAGTGTTTGTTGAGAAAGCAAAGGACTTAGGGTTAGAATGAACATTAGACATCATCTAGTCTAAACCCCTTATTTTACATAGTAGGAAACTGAGACCCAGCCTGGTTAAATGCTGCAGTACTGATGGTCACAGTGGTAATAAGTAATAGTATTTGACAGATCTTATGACTTCAGGTTCAGGGGTCTTTCCACTATACCATAATGACTCTTAATGATAATGATTGATTTAAAATATGAGGTTATTCCAACACATGGCATGACTTTGGAGGAAGGAGTCGATGAAGATAGTAGTGAGAAGGAAGGAGGAAAGGAAGTAGTGAAGGGAGTGATAGGAGTTGATGAAGAAACCAGGGAGAAAAGTTATAGATGATGCAAGTGAAAAAGAAGGTCCTGACATGAGAATGAGTCACTTGATGTAGAAAGCAGTAATGGAACCAGTCCAGAGGGTGGGAGGAAATCAAACTCATCATGATGGCAGGCATGGAGAAACTCTTTGAGATTTTTGGTAATTCCAAACAATTAAAAATTTTTTTTTATTTTGTTGCATTCCCCACCCCATCTACACATAGAGACAATTTTTAACATTTGTCTTCTGACATTTGCAATCTAAATTCTCTCCTTCTCTCGTTCCCTCTCTTCCCCACTTCCCTGAGATGGAAAGCAATTTGATATAGGTTGTGTACAATGCTCCCCTGCTTCTGCTCACTTCAGTTTGCATCATTCATGAATTCTGACCAATTGTTGAAGAGAGAGACTAAAAGTAGGACAGCTACTAAGGGAGTAAGAGAATTTAATCCAACCCCAAAGTGATGAGGATTTTCAGGGAGGGAATAAGGAATGTTACCTTTCGAATTTATTTGAAAGATGAAGCAACCTTATTTGCCAGCCTTTTGAAGGAAGAGAGAAGAGAGGGAAGAGTGCAAATGCTCATGTCCAATGAATGAGAAGCATAAAGGAAGAAAGGAAACAACCATTATGGATTATATGCTGCATGCTTTGCAAATATTCTTATCTTATCCTCACAACCCTGGGAGATAGATGATATTATTATCTCCCTTTCCCAGATGAGAAAACCAGTTTTCTAAGGCAGTCAGAAATTCAGTGAGTTGCCAGGGTCATATAGCTGCCCATTGAGGATAGATTTGAACTCAGGTCTTCCTTACTCCAGGCCTACCATTAAGCTGCTGGGTAGGCAGAGTAGGGAAGATAAAAGTTCATCTAACTATAGTATCATTAAAAATGAGAATTTTAAGTTGTGTTTTTTAAAAAGTCCCAGGTGGATCTGCTTTAAAATTATTCTAATTTTACTGAAATAGCTAATGGACCTTAAACAAAAAATAACAATCACTGAGTCCAATTGGATGTTACCATCTGGAAGAAATATATTCCTGAAAAACTGACTGAAGTCATATGTTTTGTGATTCAAATGGCATTTTAAGGGGATTAGAAGAGATGGCCTTTTAAAGGAATTATATGGCAAATTCTTTGGTATAGGAAATAATCGCTCTTTTATCTTTTTTGTAACTTATTCTGATATATTCTCTATATATTCTCATATATTATATTTGCTTAAAGAGCAAATGCTTATAATGAGATGTGTATTTATTGTCACGGAGAGATAGCCAGCTTCAGAGTCAGGAAGACCTGGGTTCAAGGTCTGTCTCTGACATAGACTGGGCTATGTCACCCTGGACAAGTCTAAGGTCTTCAGGTAATTTACAAAGACCCATGTTCCTGAATTCAAATTTGGCCTCAGCTACTTCTTAGCTATGTGACCCTGGGCAAGTCACTTAAGCCTGTTTGTCTCAGTTTCCTCATTTATCATATGATCTATGGAAGAAAATGGCAAACCACTCCAGAATCTTTGCTAAGAAAATCCCAAAATGGGGTCATGAAGAGTTGGGCATGACTTAAAATGACTAAACAACAACAACTCTGAGAACAATCAAGAGAGGGAGTTTCCTAGCTGGATCTTCCACGCACCAACGAAATCACAGGTTTGGACCAAACCAAACCAAACCAAACCAAAATCCTCCAACCTGTAATATGATCACATGGAAAATGGAAAATGAAAAGAAAGGATCTCAACATTTTTAGGTATCAAACTGAGGAAAGAGAATGAATGTCAAGTCTTGTTTTATTCAACATCATCCATAACCATTGGTATGTTAATAGCATTTGCAGATGCCATTAAATTGAGAGGTATTGTAAACAGTTGAGATGACTGAGAAATGATACAAAGGGAACTGGAAAGGTTAGAAACATGGACAGGAAAGAAAATGATTCAGCACAGAGTAATGCAAGCCAATCGCACATCTGGGGCTGAATAAGAAGAAATACAGATATTCCATGAAATAGACAAACATGGAAAATAGTCATTCCAAAAGAGAATAAGGGGTACGGGGACACAGCCAGAAAGCTCAATCTGGGTTTTGGCAAAGCCTTAGCTCCTCTGGATTCATTGTACACTGAGAATCTGGGCTGGTGGAAGAAGAGATGGAACTCCTAATGAGTCCTCATAATTAAGAGATGGTGGAGGACCTCCATAGAACAAGAAGAATCATGATCTATCCTAGAGTGAGAGGAGGCTGAATTCTGTTGGTGACACCTCAGAGGTGGTCACAGAGAGGTCCTTTTGAAGGTACAAAAAGAACCCTTAAACCCCCCAGAGGCAGGTAGTTTCTGAGAATGCTTGGGACTGGCTCTGGCCCTGGGTAGCAGATGCTCACAGGGAGCTTGGTGGAGTTATCTCTGGAAACTAGAAAACTGGGCTGGCTGGTTGAAACTATGAAAGCAAGAGCAATCGCTTTTTACTGTTTCATCCCTTCCCTTCTAATACGATGCTCTCTCATTCCTCCCTCAGTGCTCTCCTGTTGAACTCAATACAGAAAACATTTATTAAGTGTTCACTAGGTACTTAGGGAAATACAGGGATAAATAAGACACAGTTCTTTCCCTCAGGGAGCTTCTCATCTAGTAGTACAGTTCATAATGTCACAATATTTAAAGCTGATGCCATATAATTCAATTCCCTCATTTGACTAATGAAGAAACTCAGCCTCACAGAGATGAAATGATTTGTCCACCATCATACAGGGAGTAAGTATCAGTCATGTCCAATTCTTTGTGACCCCATGTACCATATTGTTTATGAGGTTTTCTTGCAAAGACACTCAAATGTTTTGCCATTTTCTTACCCAAAGAAGAATGATTGGACCAAAGAGATATGAGAAGGTACTTCCCTTCCTTCCTGTAGAGTGACTTCGGGTACAGAACGCCACAAATTATATTAGATTTCGATAATATATTAGTTATTTCACTAAACTATTCCCCGCCCCCAGCCCTACATTCTTTATTCTTTGTTTTAAGGAATAGTTCTTTGGGAGAAGAAGAGAGGAGGAAGAATATACTGGGAAATGTAGGTGATAACAAAACTAAAGATAGCAAGGAAAAAATGAAAAATAAATATAAAGGAAGAGAAACCCTTTGAGGGAGAGTCTCTTTCTGTTCTATCTTTCTGTCCCTAGGGCTTAGCACAGTATCAGTCATGTAGAAGGTGGTTTTAATAAATGCTTCTTGATTAATTGATATTTATTATCTCGAGCAGCTAAAAGACTTATTTTCAGGTAAACATTCTCTTGGTAATCTTATATACATCATTCATTCCTTAATGAGACCCTCTCCTCTTTTTAATAGTATTTTTAAAAATATTTAATAATAGTTGCAAAAATAAAGTTGAGGGCAGCCTCTCCCCAGATCAATGCAAACAAAATTTTCTGTTTGTGAACTATGGCTAAATGAAGTTGTTCTGTTCTTGGCTTTTATATGTAGTTTTTAGGTACAACTTTGCAATGGTCGCTTGAACGCTAGCATCAGAGAAAGTTGGGAGAAACCAAGGTGTATTTGCTTCTATTTTCTCATGGAAAGACATCTGAGGTAGGATAATAGAATTTAGGCAGAAACCATCTTAGAGACCACTAAAGCAAGCCTTCTGATTTTATAGGTGAGGAAAGCAAGTCTTAGAAAGATTAGATAGCATGTCCAAGGCACATAGCTAGCAAATGGCAACAGGAACCAGGTCTTCTGACCCCAGCTTAGTGTTTTCCACTCTGCCATGATACATCAATCCCATTGCAATTAAACAAATATGTATGAAGTCTCTACAATGTCCTGAGCTCTGGACTGGGCGAGACACATTTTGATAAGATGCAGTGTCTGCCTTCATGGCTCTCACAATCTAGTTTTTGGGGGGAGAGGGGGAGATGTGACCCATATACCGAGAACCAGAATGCACAATATTAGGTGATTAATGCCCCAGTGCCTGGTAAGGTTTAAACACATTCAACATTTCTCTGGGCTTCAGTGGCTTATCAAATTTGCAAGAAATATGCTTGCTGGAGGGAAAGGGTTCGCTGCCTACTGACTATATAAGGTTATATAATTTAAAGGGTTGTTTGAAAAGAAAAGAACTGCACTTTGTCAGGGAATGTTTGTGAGACAACAACAATAACAGCATAAAGCATTGCCAAGAGGATCCAGGCCATGCAATTTCCATTAAACAATTAGACACTGATGTTTTCAGGCAATTACACTTTTTTCCATTCTATTTTGGGGCCCTTGAGTGTTCCTGAGAGTTTTGCATGAGGCTTCACTCTGGTATTTTAATCAGAATTTTAGTGTATTTTCAGTCTTGGTAACATCTCCCTCCCTCGTTCTTCGGCTGCTTAACAGACTCTCCTGGGTCTGATTTGTGGGCCTCCTTCTGAAAGTTTGGGCAATTAGATATACACAGCGGATGGACGCCTTCTGGAAAAAATGGATCAGCTTCTTGGCAGACCCCACTGTCAGATTAGGTGTTGTTTAAAACCAGAGGCTTGCTAGACATCACAATTGTGAGACAACTCAGGTGGGGGCTCCTCTGTGTTAATTTAGGACTTTTCTTTTACAACTCAATTCTCTTTTCTTTGTTTGCAGCCTCCTCAAACTATCCTCTGGAGAGGCAGTGCTGTTTTTTTTCTAGAAGCTTAAGGTACAAGGAAAAAAAAAACAAAAGAAATCTAAGAATTGGCCCACAATTACTCACTGCCTTAAAAAAATAGATTTCAAAACATCATCCAGAGTAAAAACAGGATTTTTCGTTTATTTGATTTTTGGTCTGGACTTATGATTTCATCTATATGAGGAGTGTGTGTGGATAAATGTTTTACAACCATCTCTGGTGGGGTCAGGGAATGTAGGCAGGACACACATATATTTAATCTACATTATTAACACTTTTCTTAAGCCTCAGCAGTCAACAAAACAATAAACAGAGCCTCGATTTGTAGCTTTTGCTGAATTCTGAGGTATAAATTGCCTCCACTGAAAATTTATCAATCAGCTCTTCTGAGCAGTTTGAGTTGGCCCCAGCAAATGCCCAGGTTTTTTTTTTGTCATTTTACCTGACTTTATTTAAAAATATTCTTTTTTGAAAGAAATACAAACATAAATTCTTCTTACATACAAGCACAGAAAATTAAATGTCTGTAGGGTAAAAGGCACCAGGAATTCTCTTTATATAGGCTTTTTAGGAATGCATTAGGTGGAAAAAGAGATTATACACCATATATTTATATACACCTCCTTGTAGGAAAAAGACAAAAACAAATAAATAGCAACTCAGAATATTTGCACAATATTTCTACAATAGAAGAAATGAATAAAACCTCAAATGGGAAACTCCCAGTGTGGAAAAGTGACTCCTCTGCAGTTTTAGTGAATTATTGCAGGGAAAGATTAAGTAAATTATAAATTATCCAAAATAAGATGACCAGCATCTGAGGTCTTCCTGATTTCAAGGATCATACATAGGGAACTATAAGGGACCTCAGAAGTTATCTAGTCCAGCCTCCTCATTTTACAGATGAGGGCATGTGGCTGAGAAAGGTTAAGAGACTTACCCCATGGTTTCAAAGGTAGTTCAGTGACAAATACAGAATTTGAACCCAAGTCTTCAGGCTCCAAATCCAGCCCTGGAACATGTTTTCTTTCAGTATTTGGCTCTTCTTGTACTATGCTACTGTTTCCTCTCGTAGCAAAAAACCCCCAACAAAAAATACAATTTATTTCTGTTACCAAAGCAGCAGAAGACTAGTATCCTCCCTCTCATATCCAGAGGCTTGACTTTAAGCCCTAACCTTCTTTCCATTTCTTAAGCAATTCCATCTACTCTGGGGTGTTCCAGAACCAAAAAGCCTAAGACAAGACCAGAGCATGGGGATACCTGACTTCTTGCCATTGAATGGGACACTTCCTTATTGTTTTTCCTTAAAAAAATTTTTTTTCCTAAATCCTTACTCTCTGCCTTAATATTCCAATTCTTAAGACAGAACAGCCAAGACTGGACAATTGGTGTTAAATGAATTGCCTAGGGTCACCTAGCTAAGAAGTGTCTGAAGTCAAATTTGAACCCAAGAAGTGCTTATTGGACCTGGGAGCGGGGAGGGAAAAGCAGAGGGAAAGAAAATGAAATATGTAAACATGGAAAAATTAAAAATTAAAAAA
Organism: Gracilinanus agilis; assembly: GCF_016433145.1. Taxonomy (NCBI): domain Eukaryota; kingdom Metazoa; phylum Chordata; class Mammalia; order Didelphimorphia; family Didelphidae; genus Gracilinanus; species Gracilinanus agilis. Next base: position 345,712,407 of record NC_058130.1, on the reverse strand, counting down.
AAAAGGAAAAAAAAATTTGAACCCAGGATCTTCTGTCTCTAGGTCTGGGACTCTATCCACTATGAAATGTAGCATTAGCTGTCTTCCATCAAGGACTTGGGGACAGGCGGTCACAGTCATGTAAGGAGTACTATGATCACAGCTTCTTCTCTGAAGGTACCGAAGTCTGCAAAAATGGTTGCATTCAGCAAAATGAAGCCACAAGATAGCTTAAAATATTATTCTCATGGATGAGATCTCTCAAATAGGCCAAGTCCTAGTCTGCAGTGGTTTGGGAACCAAAAGTATAGGGAGATTCTGGGCTGCGAGGATCTCCCGTATCAGAGAGGTATCCAGTTAGATTTTACCATCATGACAGAAAAACAGCTTTACTCCAGAGCTGTTTCGTTGGACAGTTTGGGAATAGACTAGAAAGGAGTTAAAAGAGGAAAGAAGAGCCTTAGCCATTCTCTAAGGTGAAACAGGGTCATTAAATCAAATTTTACAGCCGGAATCACCAAGGTTAAATGCTTACTTTAGCCCTCTACTCCCACATCCTCCCTTCCTTTATGTCAGGAGTACGCAAAGATGCCACAGCCAGATTCACGTCATCTAAGTCCCCAGAAGGGGATGTATTTGGTGCAGGAAATATAAAACTTAAGATGTATTAATAAAGCTCTTGGACTAGGCTTGTTTCATTTTGACAGGAAAAAGGAACCACGGAAATATTCACTCACTCTCTATGACCTTCCAATGATAGAATCATTCTCCATCAAGTTTTAGAGCAGGGAAGGACTTTGGAGAGCTGGGTCAGCCATCTCATTTCACAGAGTCATTTGTTGAAGGTCATAAAGCTAGTTAGTGGCATAAATTGGACCAGGATCCCATTAGAACTCCCAGGATTATGGCTGTTCCACATGGGAGTGAGATCAAGCAAGGTCATGAGATCAAGAGTTTTGATGCAATTTGGGTGAAAGAGATAATTTAAATACTAATCAACCAACAAGCATTTATCTAAGGTTTGTTCTGTGCTGGGTACTTTAGATACAAAGACAAAAATGAAAACAGACCTTGACTTTACATTCTTTAGGGAAGGAATGAGAATAAATTTTATTACTTTAAGATAGTAAGAATAAGTTTGTCAACTTAGCATAATTAACTCCATTTTGTTTTGTCTCCTTTTTGTGGTTGAGTCATTTTGATTAAGTTGTTTTTTCTTTTTCTTTCTTTTGTTTTTTAAAACTTTTACCTTCTGTATTAGAATTAATGCTAAGTATTGGTTCCAACTCTGAAGAGTAGAAAGAGCTAGGCAATTGGGATTAAATGACTTGCCCATGGTGAGCCGGCTAGGGAGTGTCTGAGGCCATATTTGAGCCCTGGACCTCCAGTTTCTTGGCTTGGCTTTCTATCCACTGAATCACTTAGCTGCCCCAAGTAGTTTTTTTCCATAAATTGTTTTGGAAAATAGAATAAGTTCTTGTGAGGCAGAGGCAGATTGGTGCCATATTGGATAGAGCATTAAGCCTCGAGTCAGGAAGACTCATCTTGATGAGTTCTATATTTGGCTTCACATACTTATTAGCCGTGTGACCCTGAGCTAGTCACTTAACCCAGTTCCTTCTCTGTAAAATGAGTTGGAACAGAACATGGCAAACCACTCCAGTACTTTTGCCAAGAAAATCCCAAATGGAGTCACAAAGAGTTAGACGTGACTGAAATGACTGAACAACAACAAAAAATGGACTTTGAAGAGAAAAACCTTATCAGATGGACAGAGCCTGAATTCCTGTCTTGAATTTTAGGGAAGAACAAAGGCAAAAGTCCCAATCAGGTCAGAGAACAACTAATAAGAAGTCAAACCTGGCTGGAACATGACATGTAAGATAGAAAGTTCTATGAAATAAAACTGGAAAGGTAGATGAGAGCTGAATTATAGAGGCTCTTAAATGGCGGGCTAAGGGGTTTATAGTTGATCCTACAAGCCATCCTGAGTCAATGATGATTTTGAGCAGCAACAGACTGACCTGTACTTTAGGAAGATTATTTTGACAGCTGTGATGGATTGGAGAGGGGAGAGCCTGGAGACTGTTAAGCTGTCTGGTGCCCTCCATTCCCTCAGGGACTCTACTTTAGAAAGAGAAACACAGAGCCCAGCTCATTTGTGTCCCTAATTCGCATAGATGTATCACACAGAATCGAATACAGCATCACTCATCATAAGAAATAAAATCTGTTTTGGGGAGGAGGATGGGGAAAATACCAATGAATGGACCATATGCCCTACCTTTGGGCATACACCGCTTTACATAGTGGTTAAAAAGTGGCCAACACTGGGGGCTCCCAATCTCTAGGCACTGACCCAGTTTCAATGTCTCTTCTTCTATACTCTCAAACTCTTCCAACCAACACACCAGAACTTGGTCTTCTTCCTTATATTCCAGGACCTGCATTTCTCTATGCCAAGTAGATCCCTGTAGTTCCCTAATTGCCAACAAGTTGAGAAATCCCAAGGTTTTTAGGTCATGTGACTGGGGATGGGTAGCCGTATGACACAGAGGAAAGAGCCCTGATTTTGGAGTGAGAGGATCTGGGGCTCCAATCTCACCTTTGATGCTTATTTCCTATGGGAACTTGAGCAAAGCATTTAGGCATTAATTTTCTCATCCGTAAAATGAATCAGTTAAATTATAAAGAAAAGTAACTTTGAATGACTTTAGAATTTTAATCAAGGCAGTGACAAACCCCTGTGTCGAATGAATGGTTACTTCCTATCTCTTACAGAGGAATGAAGGCCTTAAATACAGATCTATAATTTTTGTTTTAAAGATACTTTATTTTACCAATTAAATGTAATAACAATTTTCTCCATAACTTTTCTGAAGTTATAGGATTCAAACTGTCGCCCTCCCTCCCTCCCTTTTCTACCCCTTCTTGGAGTTGTAAGCAATTTGATCTGGGTTTTATACATGTACTATCATGTAAAGCATATTTCTATATTATTCATTTTTATAAGAGAATACTCATAAAGCCAAATCTCACAAATAAAAACCCAAATAAACCAAATTTAAAAATTTTATGCTTTAATCTGCATTCCTACTCCAACAATTTTCTCTGGAGGTGGATGAATAGCATTCTTCATCATCAGTCCTTCAGCATTGTCCTGGATCATTGTATTGATGGAAGTAGCTAAGTCTTTCATGGTTGATCATTCCACAATATTGCTGTTATTGTGTACAGTGTTTAAGAAGATCTCTATCTTGAAACATGGCAAACGTGAGGTTTGTTTTGTTGATCTTTGCATATTATGAGTTCTATTCTTATTTATTGTACACGTAAACAAATATAATGGAAACAAAATAAATGAGATTGAATTGGAGGATCTTTGAGAGCCATTCCAGCTCCAGAGCTATGATTCTAAAGGAAGGAAGAGGCAAGGTTTGGGGAGTAGATGATGAGTTCTTATGTGGACACAGCAGGTTTGAAGTCCTTTTGAGACAGCCAGGTGGTGATGTCCAGCAGACAATTGTCAAGACAAGACTGGATCTATGGAGAGGAGAGTCATATGCATAAATGGCATCACTGAGACACATGAAAAGAGGAGGATATCCTAGGGATGGGCGGCTAGTTGACATAGAAAATAGTGCTGGGTCTAGACTCAGGAAGACTAATATTCCTGAATTCAAAAGCAGTCTTAGATATTTACTAGCCGTGTGACTCTGGGCAAGTCACTTAACCCTGTTTGCCTCATTTATCTCATCTGCAAAATGACTTAGAAGAGGAAATAGCAAACTCCAGTGTCTTTGCCAAGAAAAACCCCAAATGGGGTTGCAGAGAGTTGGAGACAAATGAAACAACTGAACAACAAATAATTTCAGGAATGCTGAATAATATTACTTCAAAGAAATATTTGTCAAGAAATCTATCAATTCTCTACTCTGCTCCATCAACCTTAGAGAAGGTGCTTTTCTAGGGCATTCAGTTCTTAGATATTCTGAGTTGGGGAACAAAAGGAGAGTCCAAATCTATAATGTATGGGTTGTTAGAAGTCAGGGACGACTTGTATTTATAAATACAAGTTATTTAAAGGAAGATTTTGGGTGAGGTGCCAATGCAACCTAATTGACTGAAAATAATTAGGAATTTGTGATCATTTAGACCAGGTGGGATGGAAATTTACCTTTCTACTATCACTTAAAAAAAATGAAAAACGACTAAGCAAATTAATTGTAGAAAAAAGATTATAGAGGAATATTTAACCTTCTTAACAGAACAATCTGTTTTCAAGTACTTTAAATGAAGTCTTTTTTTTTTCAGAAATACTAAGATGCTAATTACAAATCAGTCTTCATTCATCAGAGCAGGCCTGGAAGGACCTCTACTTAACAATATTTTATTATCTATTTGGTGCTATTGTGTGTTCTCCTTGAAAATAATAAAACTGCATTTAAAAAATCTTATAATTAGGCTTTTCATCAAATTCAGGTAGGTTCGTTCCCCCTTAGACCAAATTAGTAAGATTGTGCTCTAATGTTCTACATAGAGCTTCAGTAAAAGCGGTTCCTGAGAAAACAGATATAATGGGAAGTGTTTTCCTTGGAAAAGAATAGGTACCTTCATTTGTCTCTGGAAGAAAGCTTGCCTCAACACCAATGTTTGTGACTTGTGATTTCATCAGTGCAGGTCATAGCCACCCAATTAATATGCAACCCTTCAATGACATAGTAAGTCTTCAAAAATTGCAATGGACAGAAAATAGATAGATAATTCAATAGGTGAATGGATAAATAAATAAACTTGTAGGCCAGTAGTTAATCTGGTGATGAACTTCTCCAAATGTAGCTAACTTAATCCTTGGAGGACAGAGTTTATCTGTCAAGGGGCCCATATTCAAAGACTTTCTGTCTTGGCAGAACTTGTCAGAGTAGGGGTTCTTCACTTTTTTTGCAACATGGCTCCCTTTGATAGTCTGGTGAAGTCTCTGGACTCCTCAGAAAAAGTTTTTTAAATGCATAAACTATATAAGGTTACAAAGGAAATTAATTATATGATATATATGTACATACATATATATGTACATATATATATATATATAAGTTCATGGATGTTGGGTTAAGAATCCCTGTTTTATAGTCAACTCCACTCTTGGAGAGGTGAAGGAAAGAGGGTTATAATTTTGTCAGAGCAGTAATTTTATTAGCATAATGAATTCCCAGTGAAAAAAAATCTGGTCATTGTTGTAAGAGAATATTGGTATAAAACCAAAACCCTAAAATAAAACTGTAAATAAATTAATGTGTAAGATAGTATGCTTTGATCTGCATCTGGCTCCAGCAGTTCTTTCTTTGAAGGTGGATGCTGTTTTATTAGTATTAAAAAGAATCCTTTGAATTTTAGATTTATTGCAGTCTTCATGTGGGAGATCACTGGGTATTTTCTCCATCATTGCTGATCACTACATCTCCCCACCTTCTTGTCCTTGTCTTGTGATATTTTCAATCTCTTCTCATAAATCTTCCACAGGGAATCTACCAGGGGAAGCCTTCCTTTGGCTTTCATAATGAAGACAGTAATTAACTCTATCTAGAATAGTGGTTAGAGATTTGGCCTTAGAGTCAGGAAGACCTAGGTTAAGTCTTTCCTCTAAAACATACTAGGCTGAGTGACCTTGAGCAAGTCATTTTAGCAACACAGTGCTTCTCCCTCAATCCCACTCATCCCCAGGCAAGATTTTCCAAGACTATAATTTCTACATCAGATGCCAATTGGCTTTATTAAAGGGAGTTTCCTCTCAGGGAGCTCTCCATGATGATGATACGAAAACTCTTTTTAGAGTTTGAAAAGTGCTTTACAAATATTATGTCATTTGAACTCCACAATAATCTCTTGAGGTAGATAGTGCAATTATTCTCTCTATTTTATAGATGAGAGAAACTGAGGTTCTGAGAAATTAAGCAACTTGCCCATCAAACAAACAGTAAATTCATAAAATTATAGACTTAGTTCTAGAAGCAATCTCAGAGGCTAAATCCAAATCTTTCATTTAAAAAATGAGGAAATGGAGTGTTAGATGGTTAAGGACTCGATACCATGACATATGCAGGGCACTTTCAAAGCAAAGAAAACTATTTAGAGAATGCATCTCCCAGAAATTCATGTCAGCTTTTTAGCTTGGGTCCTGCCTGAGGATGGTGTTATATGGTGAGATGGGCCCATAAAACATTTCCTCCCAAGAACTGTTTTTCTACTTCTTCACCACTACCATTAGGGTACTTATAAACAGCTCTGTGGGGAGATGAGTTCGCTTAACCCCATAAACATGGAGCACGTAGAAAGCCAGGGCCTATCAAAGTTGCTTGTTAAATTCAGAGCATAAGCCATCTGTTCTCAGTGTCTTCTCAAGTTGTAAACTTAATCTGGAAAAAAAAATTGTAGCATTTTGCAAAATATGCAGCCCTTGACTATGCTGCTGACTACCCTTCTGGTAGTTGTTGAATTAAAAAAAAATCATGGTAATACTGTCTTTAAATGAGTCAGGTGAAATGCTTAATGTCAGCAATTCAGAAGAAATATGTTACAGCTGAAGGAGCAAAAAGAATTCTGAAAGCTTTCGGTCTTTTCTTCAGCCCAGGCTATTTGCTCTAGTTCTCAAAAAAGAAGTTCAGCTTTGTCCATGGAAATTCTGAAAAATCTTCCTTTTCCCAGCCTATCTCAATGATTTGGCTTCATCTGTGGACAAGCTGTAGTGAAATTTCTTGAGAAAGTACTAAAACTTCTCAGGTATTATTAGAAACACACAGAGGAGAAGAGATGCCTCTTAGGGAGCCAGCACTTAACCAGCGAGTTTTTATTAACCATGTGCCTACATATAATAGGCATTTAATAAATGTTTGTTGACTTGGTTTGAATAAAAGATGAAGATATCATTGTCCTCCAAAAGCTTACATCTTGTTTTTTGCCCATAGCACATGATATATAAAAAGATAGATAGATAGATATAGATAGATAGGTAGATAAAGTAAATATAGGTAATGTTTCTTATAACTAGCATATGTAACATAGGCAAAGTAAATAGAGGCGAAGCAGTGGATAGAATGCCAGTCCTGGAGTCAAGAAGACGTATGTTCAAATCTGGCCTCAGATACTTGCTGAGTGGTGCTGGGCAAGTCACTTGACCCTGTTGGCCTCAGTTCCTCATCTATAAAATGAGCTGGAGAAAGAAATGGCAAACCACTCCAGTATCTTTGCCAAGAAACCCCAAATGGGGTCACAAAGTCACATGCAACTGAAACAACTGAAGAACATCAACAGTTGGGGTGGGAGTGGGGTCAGGGTTGCAAATCTGGAAAGTCCTTATGTAGAAAGTGGAGCTTTCTGAACTTTGAAGGAAGCTAGGGAATCTAAGAGGCAAAATGTAAGAGGGAATTCTGACTTGGGCAGAGCCTGAGCAACAGGTACAGGAATGGAAGATGGAATGTCAGTAGTGAAGGACAATAGGCAAGTCAGTTAGGCTGGATTGGAGACTGTGGGAAGAGGAAGGATGCTTAATAATTTTGGAAAGAAAGGCTGAAGCCAAAGTGTGAAGGACTTTAAGAGACAAACTAATCAGAGTAACACCCTTTCTGACTCTTTTGTGGTCCTAGAAGCTGTTTAATTTCACCATCGAGAATATTATTGTGATAAAAGGAATAATGAACTGGAGGAATTCCATGTGAACTGGAATAATCTCCAGGAACTGATGCAGAGTGAAAGGAGGAGAACCAGGAGAACATTATACACAGAGACTGATACACTTTGGCACAATCCAATTTAATGGACTTCTCTACTAGCAGCAATGCAATGATACAGAACAATTCTGAGGGACTTATGAGAAAGAATGCTATTGACATCCAGAGAAAGAACTGTGGGAACAGAAACACAGAAGAAAAACAACTGCTTGACCACATGGGTTGATGGGGATATGATTGGAGATGTAGATGCTAAGTGATCACCCTAATGCAAATGTCAATAATATGGAAATAGGTCTTGATCAATGACACATGTAAAACCCAGTGGAATTGCTCATTGGCTATGAGAGGGGAGGTGGGAGAAGGAGAGGGAAAGAATATGAATCATGTAACCATGGAAAAATTTCTTAAGTAATCAATAAAATTAAATTAAATATTAAAAATATCATTTCACCATCAATTAATTTAACTGTTGTTTATAGATACCTCTCTTCTGACCAGCCAGAAATAATGACATCAGAGCAATGTAAAAAGATATTTTACTTAAAATAGCAAGAAAAAAGAATCAAGCAGAAACACTCTTACCACCATTTCCTAAAATATAAATTCTTAAATTTTCAGGTTATGTGGGATGCAAATCTTCTCAGCTCTTTTTTTCCTAAGCCAATATAGCACCCTAGTAGAATCAGTAAATCGATAGAAAAGGAAAAGACCATTTTGCAACCTATTATCTCAGTACTTTCTGGGAAATTATATCTATGCACTCACACACAACCATCCAGGGATGAGTAAAGGGGAATTAGCTATTGAATCAGAAAAACAACCCCAGGAACCTCTGGGTCTGAAAGGTGTTCAATCTTGACATTGGCTCTATGAAGCATTGAAATCTTGTAACATTGGCTTCCAGAGATGATGTGTGAACATCCTAACTGGCAGTATGTCTGCAGTTCTTTCTTTCCAACATGGAAGAAGGAAAACTTCCTGTTGGCATTGGCAGGGAGTTAGACTCAGCCTCAGTTTCCTGACTGCAAATCAGTTTTTCTCTTCTTTCCCTTCTAATGACCCATTCAGATCTTGTGAGAGTTCATACTTACTCCTAACCAACCCTTTCAACTCAGAGTCTACACTGAAATAGTGTTACCTGTATTCTATTCAGATCTAAGGAGAATGTTTCATTTCCTTATTGCCCACCATCCCTACATGGGCAACATTCTGACAATACTGTCTATATACTCTAGAATAGGTGTTCTTTTTTTGTGTTAGGGATTCCTTTGGCAACCTGGTAAAACCTTTGGAATCCTTTCCAAAGTAATGTTTTTAAATTTAAATGCATAAAATAAAATACATAGAATTTTAAAAGAAATATAATTATTAATGATAGTAAAAAACAAAGCAAAATGAAAAAACAAACACCCAACGACTAAGTTTGTGGATCTTGAGTAAAAAATCCCCACTCTAGCAAGTCCTCTAGATGGAGAACCAAACACTCTCCTATGGTATCCATTTGCTACATACAGAGGTATCACTATATTCACTGCACTCTCTGAAAAGAGCTTCTTGGTGGTGCTCATTTCTCTGGATTTTTTAGATGGGAAGGACATATGTTTTGGTGCATGTGAGACCGTGTGGAAGTGGTATCTCAAATTTTATTGAGTCATGAAAAGGAAGAACCGAGTATGGGTGGGGAGGGAAAGGAAGGAAGAAGCATATTCAATGGAAAGAACACTGCTCATTTGTTTCAGGGAAGAGAGAGTTATGGGGGTGGGTGGGAGGAGTGATTATGATGCCAAAAAAAAAAAAAAGGAAAAAAGGAAGAAAAGATTAAAAATATATAGAAGACAGAAGAAAGAAGTTCAGAAGGGGACACAGACAAGTAGGTCAGTGTTGGTACTACTGTGTTAAATTTAATACATCCTTTTAAGAAACCAAGGGGTACATATATAATCCTCTTTCTGTTCTTTGTTCATAAAAGAGGGGAAATTTAAAAATGCAATAAGTATTTCTCTGGCCTCACTCTCCTTAAGTAGTGCTAGCTACATCTGCCCACCACAGGATTTGACCCTCACCCCCACCCCTACCCCAGGGTTTAAGGTGTCCTTCTCTCATGCTATCAGCTCAAACCACCATTCCAGTGTGATTCCCCACACTCTTAGCCACCAGTGACTAGAGCTCCATTTCCACTTAAATAATTAATGTCAATTAACTTTTACAAAGAGATATTGGATGGGAGTGGGGAAGGAAGGGAGTTAGGTGTCTCAGTGAATAGAGCTTCAGTCAGGTAGAACTGGGTTCAAATCTGGATACAGACACTTCCTAGCTGTGTGACCCTGGACAAGCCACTTAATCCCATTTGCCCTAACCCTTCTGTCTTAGGATTGTTATTAAAACAAAAAGTAAAGGATTTAAAAGAAACAGAGATATTTACTACAATAATCACAAAATCCGAAGTACAAAAAAACATTCCTTTTAGCTCTCACTACATACAGTTTGGGGGGGGCACACTCTCCCCATATTACCTCAGTTCATGGAAAGGGAATATCAGATTTCACACAATTCCTACTTTGCAGTGGTTCCACCACGTTCATGTCTGAGTGAATTATTTTTACTGGTTGAATCCTCATCTCTGCTCCCAGTGGGCTTGGTCCTAGTGCTAGAGCAGATGCTTAAAGACCATCAGTGTAGAGGCAAAGACCACAGATACTCTTACTCCCACTTTATAGATGAAGAAACTAAAGCCCAGAGGGATCTTGGGAATTGACTGTACATGGGCAGTCAGCCAACAAGTGCTTGTTATGTGTCAGACATTCCGCTAAACCAGCCCCTTCTATGAAAAAATTCACATTCTAATGGGAAAGACAATATGTAAAAAAATTCGACCTGCCAGATAACATGCAATGTAAATGGAAAGTCATCTTAGAGGAAGGGTCACAGTTCATAAATGATAGAAGCAGGACTTGAATCCAGACCCTGTACTCTAGCCATTTAGTCATAGTGCAAGTGCCAGTCTATTTATTATGGCATCCACCATGGCTATAGTCATAGGAGGTAGCTGTAGCTTCTTTGTCCCAGATGTTGAGCCACCTCCCTATGCCAAAGAAATGGAGCAGAGGGGAGCTCAGTGGGGGTCAGAGGACGAGGTAGGGCAGGGGTCTCAGACAGTGTTAACACCCACATCTTCCTCATCCACCCTCCTCTTCAGAAGGGGGTCCAAGGCAGGTTTCTTGGCGAAAGGTGTGCAGAAGCAAGAGGAACAGAAATTAGAAAATCATGAGACTCCTGCTGGTTCTTTCCTGGAGTCTATATTTGTAAAGTGTGGGGCACATAGTAGGCATTTAATAAATGCTTATTCCAGGGGCAGTGGAAAGAGAGCCAGACTGGAGACAGGAGGTCCTGAGTTCAAATTCGACCTCAGATACTTCCTAACTGTGTGACCCTGGGTAAGCCATTTAACCTCTGTGTCTACCCCTTACCCATCTTCTCCCTTAGAACTAATACTTAGCATCAATTCTAAGACAAAAAGTAAGGGTTTTTTAAATGCTTATTTCTTTTCCTAAAGTGTATATATATATATATATATATATATATATATATATATATATATACATGAA
>NC_058130.1:345649097-345700851 GCF_016433145.1 Gracilinanus agilis | reverse complement strand
TTGGCAAGATGGATTAATCCCACCTGTGAAGCAAGAAAGAAAGGGGAGGGGGAAAGGAAGTGATTCCTTTTCAAAGATAGTTAACTTCCCCTTAAAGGGTATGGAATTTAAAACAAGTAGTACCCAGGTAACTTCATATATATATATATACATATATATATGTATGTATGTATGTATATGTATATATATATGTATACATATTTGCATTATATAATATTGTATAGTATATTAGGATATTATGTTACTTCTTATAAAATTATATTTTAGATACATACATACAAATATTATATACATACATATTTTACAGATGTTACCTGGGTACTCTCTGCTATAGATTCCACTCCTTTTTAGGGCAGGTAACTATCTCTGAGAAAGTACTACCTTTGTATGTGTGGATACACACATATGTGTACACATGTATATATATATATACATATATATATATATTTCCCATCTCCTGCTAGGTAATAATATTCCCCCCTCAGTACTAACTTCTAACTAGGGAAGAAGTAGTCATGACCATCTGATAGATCTCTAGCTTATGCTGGATTCCTTTATCCTTGTGATAGTTTTCAGAAAAGTGGTCCCTTTTCTGAATTCAGTGGTTTGTTCAATAACTGACTGGAGGCAGCTGGTGGGGCAGTGGAAGGAATGCTGGGTCTGAAGTCAGGAAAACCTGAGTTCAAGTCCATTTTCACTAGCTGCAATACCCTGGGCACAATAACTTCTGCCTATCTGTTTCATCATCTGCAAATTGGGATAATGATGGCACCTACTTCTTAGAGTTATTGTGAGGATCAAATGAGAAAATATTCATAAAGTTCTAAGCACAGTACTTGGCATATAATAGGCATTTAATAAATGCTTGGCTTTTTTTAAAACTCTTACTTTCTGCCTTAGTATCAATTCTAAGACAGAAGAGCAGTAAGGGGTAGGCAATTGGGATTAAGTCAGTTGCCCAACTAGGAAGTGTCTGAGACCAGATTTGAACCCAGGTTTTCCAGACTCCAAATGCTTGCTTTTTGTTAATTTTTTTTTTACTCTATATATTAAAATGGGCTGAACGAAAGCATTATAATGCATACTTCAGAACTAAGTGCTTGCAGGTCAGTAAAATTGCTATGATCTCCCCAATTCTTTACCTTCCTATACTCATATATTTTGTATACAGGCTCATTCCTATGAACCAGGACCTGCTCACCATCTTCCTTCCCATTCTCCATGCTGGAAATGACCTCAGAAGGTATCACCTGGGAGCTAGATGATGGGGATGGGCAGATTGGGTATAGCAAGGCAGGAGCATGTTTCTTTCCAAGGATTCCAACTCAGCAGACTTCCTTCTAAACAAAGAGTTTCAGAATACCTGGACATTGCTGCTTATTAGCTAGAAAAACAGCACAGATTGAAGTGGGCAAAGGCTGCAGCCTCCAACACGGCACTAACTATTCCCCTAGCAATGAATCATAACTCCTGGAGCTCCTTTTAAGCTGGCCTTTTGTTGATGAGCTACTGGAGTTTGAAATTTCCATAAGTTGAAATATGGCTTTGAGTAATAGCCTTCTTTTCCCTTAGAGACTGAGAGGGGAAGCTGGTCTTACAAAAGAGTAGAATTTCAACTCACATTTGGGTGTGATGCAGGGCTCAAAGGTGTTGTTTGTCCACCCAACCTTGTATATTCCAGTAACGTATGTATTTAATGAAACCCAGCTGGGGAAGTAGATTAATGTACACTTGACACACACCTCATATAAAGCCAAGTCTGTAGTGGAGCCATGTACTTTTCTTCCAGAAATGAGATCAATGGAAATTACTCATTGCAGTCCATTCTCTGGCTTATGGATGTTTAATTAATGTGGTCTGGTAGAAAGGGCACTACATTTGGTAAAAGAAGATTTGTGTTCAAATTCTGCCTCTTCTAACTGGATGACTTTGGGAAAGTCACTTCACTCATTTAACTTTTCTGGGTCTCAGTTTCCTCAGCTGTAAGATGGGGGGCTTGGAATACATAATGTAACTTTGAAGGTCCTTTCCAATTTTATTTCCATCAATACTTGTGATTGAAATATATTCAACTTGTTTCTATTTCCTATTCTTCTCAAATGGAGTGCTTTCCTTTCCTCCCAGAGCATGCAAATTTTACTGCTCTTCACTGGTCTTACCTCCTCCACTAGACTCTAGCCCACAGCCATCTATTCTGGCCCTTAATTATATTCTAGCTTGCATTTAGCTTTCTTGGTTCCATATACATTTCTTAAATGGAATTCATTCTTCTTCTATCTCCTTTTCTCCCTTGTCCCTTTGGTAATTCCATCTTTAAATGTTTAAGCAGGTAGAATGCAATGAAAATAGCATTTGGCCCAAGAAGGAAAATCTCTAAGAATTATACTCTAAAGCAGTTAATATAATAGTAAACATGGGTTGCATTCCATTTCTACAAATTCCAAGAAACGATCCCTTTTTAAAAACAATTATACTGAGGGTAACCAGGTAGCACAGTAGATAAAATACCAGATCTAGAGTCAGGAAGACCTAGATTCAAATCTGGTCTCAGATTCTTCCTAGCTATGTGACCCTGAGCAAGACACTTAACCCCATTTGCCTAACCCTTGCCCTTCTGTCCTAGAATTGATATTAAGACAAAAGGTAAAAGTTTAAAGAAAATTAAAAATAATTATACTGGAGACAGCTAGATGACACAATGGATTGAGAGTAAGGCCCAGAGATGGGAGGTCCTGGGTTCAAATGTGACCTCAGATACTCCTTACTGTGTGACCCTGGGCAAGCCACTTAGCCCCAGTTGCCTAGCCCTTACTGCTCTTCTATTTTGGAACCAATACTTGGTATTGATTCTAAGACAGAAGGTAAGGAATTTTTAAAAATCCATTTATAATGGCATTCTGTTTTTAGAAAATATTATCCGAAATAAATAGTCATTGACTAGAGTCTCAAAATATTCTCAAGAATATGTTAATTGAGAAAATTTTCTGTATATCATCTGCAAAAAGTTAGGTAAACAGTAATACTTGAAGGGGACTTGGCTTTTGCAACACAAAAGCAAAAAAATGGCTTAAAAGATAGTGTCTGAGAATTTGGGTTTCTGGACCATGGATTAAAGTATAAGAATGATGGAATCTTAGCCAAAGATGAAGTCCCTTTAACAAGATCTGATAAAAAAAATACTTTCCTGAAGTCTTGTAAAGCTGATCAAAAGGGTTAAGCTGAAAAGGAAGGGAGGAGAAGAAAATTATCTACTTACAGCCTTTAAGCTAGTTACAATAGAGAGTGGCTATGATGTGGGAAGAAGAGTAGCAGTGGAGATGCCCAGAAATCCACATGAGACAATTATTCAGACATCTGCAAGAGTTCTCTCTCTGCCCAAAGAAGAGTATCTAATAATTTCCTGGCTTGCCTTGTTGATGATTTCATCCTTTGAAAGGTAGAAGAACCCATGAGGGAAACTGCTGTTCTGGAGATGATTCTCAAAAACAAAAAGGAACTGTTTGCTAGGGTGGAAATGATGGGAACCCTTGGGGGAAAGTGACTACCCTGTCTTAGAATTTATGAAGAAGAAGAGAGAAATTGGACATGTATTTCAGATGATAGGAGAGCGGATTTCTAAAGGTTCAGAAATGCTAGGGAGGATTCCTTTTACTCAAATTCTACAAGAGAAATAAGTCCAGGAGGGATGTGAAGTTCTTATCTTTCCATCATGAAAATAATGAAATTCTGAATGAAATATCTCATAATGAAATTCTAAGGACACAGAGAAAGCACTGGGAAAACCCATCTAAAAAGACCAATATGTTAATAAGATATATGGGGAACTCATCCTCCTAGTGTTTTAAAAGACAGGTAAAGATGATGGAATCAGGGGCAGTTGAAGGAAGATAAATTGCTGTCATTCAGTTGTTTCAATCATGTCACACTCCATGTGTCCCAGTTTGGTATTATTTTAGCAAAGATACTGTAGTACTTTGTCATTCCTTTCTCCATTTCTCTTTACAAAATGAAGAACTTCAGGGTCACACAGCTAATATGTATCTGAGGTCATATTTGAACTCAGGAAGATGAGTCCCTGTGGTTTCAGGCCCACCACTCTATTGACTATGCCACTTAGCTGCCAAAGAAGGATGACTACAAAAGGACAAAAGAATAGTTTCAGGAGCATTGAATTTGGGGGTGGGGGGAAGCTAAGAACAACAATCAATGTATTTAAAGTTATATCAGGGAAAAGAAGAGGATTAAATAAGATATGGAAGGTATGGGTCTTTTGTTTAGGGTGGATGGGAAAAACATTAATGAATAATGGAAATTTAGCTACCAAGTGCTGATATCTGGGGACTATCCCCAAGATTACCATGATGGTTTGTACATACCTCTCTAGGTAGAAGGAGTGAAAAGTTATAAATTCTTTATGGTTACCAGAAGTAGCAAATTTCTATCTCTCAGTTCTACCCCTCTCTGTAGGATAGCAACAATTCTTTGTCAAGGGGTTTGCAAATTTATGGATCTTCCAAATTAGAACTTAGCTCTGAGCCCCCACCTACTGATGAAATTCTACCACCTTTTTGAAGTAGCTATTCAATGAGTTATTCAATAAGCATAAGATCTCGGTGATAATTGACTTATTTCTACCCAGAAATAACCCAACACATTTAAGATATTGAATATGACACTTACTCAGCATAGAATTGGTAAACAAGCTAACTCTATATGACAACTAGAATACAAAGTATGATAAGACATCTGCTGAGTGATTAAGTCAACAGTTCTAAATCTTGTAGATCCTCCTAGACCAGTGATGGGCAAACTATTCCCCATGGGCCAGATCAGGTTGTAGTTTGCCCATCACTGCCCTAGACATGAATAATCTAGACCCAGGAGACCTAGGAGTGCATAATTTGAGTGTAGTTAGTTCCTCATTGCTGCTCCCCTTTGATTGGAAAGAGGACTGCTAAACTCTAAATTCCAGGGTGTGGAATTTGATTCTGGCTGCCTCAGTACTGGCAAAGATCTTCAACCAATTCTGGTCTTGGTGAGACCATCTCAGAATAGTAAAAATGGTGTCACCATTTAGGCCTTGAATTTCTTTCCATAGCACACTCTCTTGCTTTTGCATCTTTCAATAATAAATGTCATTGGAGTCCAGAGGCATTCAGTATCCTCCTAGCAAGGGGACAGAGAATATAACCATTTCCATTGGAAATGCTCCACTCTGACAAAGGTTCATATCCTGAAATGGACAGAATGTTATCTAGTCCAGTGGTGTCAGAATCAAGCAGAAATAGGGGCCCTTAAACCATACATATGGATCTCTGCATCCACATATTTCCTTATAAAACTATATATTGATATTATCTGTGTTCTATTACATTTTTTACTTATTTTATTAAATGCTTCTCAATTATATTTTTTATTCTCAATTATATTTTAATCTGGTTCCAAATATCAGGAAGTGTTATAGCTGCCTTTTGATCTAGAGAACAGCATAATTATTTAGAACTGATTGAATGATTGGACACAAAGAAAAGTCATTGTTAAAGTCAGTCCAGGGATCCAGGCTTGATCTAAAGCTAAATGGTATAGTGGGTAGAGCATTAAAACTGGCATTGGGAAGATCTGAGTTCAAATTCAGTCTCAGATGCTTATTAACTTTGTGGTGCTGGGCAGCTCATTTAACCAATGACTGTCTTTTCCCTCAATCATAAAATGGGGATCACAATAGCACCTACTTCCCAGAGTTGTTGTGAGGATTAAATGAGATAATTTTACAAAACACTTGGCACAGTCCTTTACACATTTTAGTCTTTTTCAATTGCAGCCAATTCTTTGTGACTCCATTTGAGGTTATCTTGGCAAAGATACTGAAGTGGTTTGCTATTTCTTTCTCGAGCTTATAGATGAGGAAACTGAAGTAAACAGGGTGAAGTGATTTGCCCAGAGCCACACAGCTAGTTTTCCTGACTCCAGGCCTGGCACTCTATCCACTGTGCCAGTTAGCTGCTCCTTACACATAGTAGGTGCTTAATAAATACTTGCTTTCTTCCTTAAACAGTTTAATATATTTATCAATGGCTTGGTTATAGTCACTGATGGTATGACTACTGAATTTTGCCCAGATCACAAAGTTTGGAGGCGTAGCTAACTCCTAGATGACAGAGTCAGGGTGCCAAAAAGATCTCCCCAAGGTTAGAGGTTTTAGTGGACTGCAAACTCAGTTTGAATCATCAATTTAGCATGGAATCCACCAGGGATGCCAATCCAGTCTTCAGTCATGGTAAGAGAAGTCTCAGGTGATTCTGTGAGAAAAAAAGCAACAGAGAAAACATTGTTCAAGGATCATAACAATATTTCTCTGACTCAGAGAGAAGTGAAAAAGGGAGATCTAATGCTTGGCAAACTTGTTTGCCAGGATTGTGGAACAGGGACTTGACCAAAAAGCAGGTCTAGAAAAAGAGCTCCACTGATGATGTTAACCTAGAAAATTACATAGGAATGATGATGATGATGATGATGATGATGATGATGATGATGGCATCTAGGGTTTAAATAATGCTTTCAAATTTGCAAAATACTTACTACATATTATCTCACTTGACCTTCGTAACAACCCTATGAGGTTGATACCACCAATATTTATCCAATATTACAGATGACTTGTCCATAGTCACACAGAGGGCTAAGTGTCAGAAGTGGGATTTGAATCCAGTCCTTCTTCACTCCAAGTCCAGCTTTCTGTCTATCATGCCATGCTTCCTCCCAGGAAGACCCATATGGATGAAGAATATCTATTTCCCATATGGTGAGATAGTACTGGATGGAGAGATTTCTAAATTGGAACATTCACCTTGGACAGGCACTGGATCCAGTAAGTAAAAAGTATTGAAATTTATTGTATTCTCTGCCTTCTTGATGCTCTAATTTGAATACTCTTAAGTGTTCTGGAAATTTTGCTACTTATCAATTTGTTGAAGAGAAAATAGAGAGATAGAGAAACCTCAGGTTCAGAGCATAGCCAGTGATAATCCTCCTCTTCTCTTTCCCAACCAGAATTCACTAGGTGATTGGAATTTAATGCTGTATATCACATTTTTGAATGGGCATTCATAAGATAGTGTCCAGAAAGGGGTGATCAGGATGGCAAAAGAGCTTTGAGATCCTACCAAGAGCACTGGAGGAAGGAAATAATGATGGTTAGCCTTTGGAAGAAAAGAATCAGACGGGACAGGAAGCTGCCTTTTAGTAGATGAAAGGCTTTCACTTGGAAGAAAGATTTGGCTTCCTTTTTGGCTCATCTTCTTGAGTTCAGATCTGGCCTCAGATACTTACAAGCTGTGTGACTCTAGATAAGTTACTTAAGCCTATTTGCCTCAGTTCCTTCATCTGTAAAATGAGCAAACCACTCTAGTATCTTTGCCGAGAAAACCTCCAATGAGGTCAAGAAGAACTGGATGCAGCTGAAGAACAACTGAACCAAAAAGAAAAATATTTCCTATTAGAGCTATGAAAAGAAATGGAATAAACTGCTCAGGAGGCAGGGTATTTATCCTCCAGCAAAGACTGAGCAAGAACTTATTAAAATGTTGGAGAGATCATTTGTGTGTAGGCTCGTGGAGTCAATCAATGGCCTCTGAGGTCCTTTCCAGTCCCCAGACTCTGTGGCTTTATTAAAACACAGGTTGGGGGTGGGAGTAACCAGGTGGCTCAGTGGTTTGAGAGCCAGGCCTAGAGACGGGTGGTCCTAGGTTCAAATCTGGCCTCAGATACTTTCTAGCAGTGTGACCTTGGGCAAGTCACTTAACTTCCATTGCCTAGTCCTTACCATTCTTCTGCTTTGGGACCAATAGTTAATATTGATTCTAGGACAGAAGGTAAGGGTTAAAAAAAACACAGTTGGGTATCCTTTAGGTGATGTTAGATTGCTTGATAGGCTCAATAAGGATGTGCTTGAGGGATTCCCAAGATCTAAGGTTCTCTATGGTTAGCAGAACAGAAATGGCTAACTAGCACATAATTTCCTCTTTTACATTCTTACAGGTGTCTTATGAGAGGAGTCAGAGATATAGCTCCATTCTTTATACCAGAGGTTCATTCCCTTTCTTGTGTCCTGGTACCCTTTGGTGCAGTGCATAGAGTACTGGACCTAGAGTCAGGAAGACTCCTCTTTCAGAGTTCAAATCTAATCTCAGACACTTACTAGCTAGGTGACCCAGAGCAAGTCATTTAACCCTGTTGGCCTCAATTTCCTCATCTATAAAATAAGCCGAAGTAGGCAATGGCAAACTATTCCATTATCTTTGCCAAGAAAACTCCAAATGCATTCACAAAGTCAGACATGACTGAAAAACGTCTGAACAACAATAATCCTTTGGCAATCAGGACCCTCCTATGGACACCCTTCTGGGAATAACATCTGTAGAGAATTAGAGGAGATGTTAAACTTCAGTTAGGATGAGTGCAAATAAAGATGTAATATTTTTTCCCATATAAGTCTCCCTGAAATCTCTCCCTAGACTCTAGGTTAAGAACCTCTGATTTCATCCATCCTCTCTTTTCAAAGAGGAGCAATTTTTACATGCAATTGAAAAAAATTAAAATTTTAAAAATTAAAAAAGTTCATTAGGGGAAAAATGAATAAATAAAGGAAAGGCATCAGAGGCCCAGACAAGCAATTTTACTTATGGTCACATAAATGATAAATAATAGAGTCAGGATTTGAACTAGGAACCTCTAATTTTAAATCTTGTACTCTTTCCACTCTGCCATATAGTTTCTAGGACTTAAAGGGTGTTTGATGAAAGACCATTTTAATGAAAAAAATCCCCTTTACTCTCCTTAGTAGTTCTCTATAGTTTGGGGCATTCATTCACCTCTTGGTGATGTCATGGATTTGGTGATGTCATGGAGTTTAAGCTGAAGTTGGCTGTCCTTAAGAAGCTGATAACTCTTTGGGACATGGGCACTAGACAAATTTAGCCTTTTGTGTCAGTACCTCCTGATTATATTTTAGGGCTTCAGTTTCCTCATCAGCAAAATGAGGATGTAATAATGATTTTTGTTACCAAGACCATAGTGTATCTATCACCTTCATTCGCAAAAGATTGCCATTGATCTTTCATGGGAAAGGTTGGTTAATTGGGAAAACTGTTGCTATTCCGAGAGCATGGCTGTCAAGGGCTATGGACAGATAGATTTTCTGCTTGGACTGGATTGATCAGGTTATGAGTACTTCATGCATTCTGGTGTGGGACTGGGGCTACTTTACAGAAGGACAATGCTAGGGCTCTTCAGGTTTCCTATTTACTAATGTAGCAAAGAGTGGGTCTCATAGGAGTAGTGAGGGGAAGGATCCACATGTAGTGAGAAGGCTGTCTTTGTGTGTTTTGAAGGGAGGCAGACTAGACATCTCTAACCTTTACTGCCCCCATCCTTCTTCAAGGGACACTTTCATTCTTGGCAGGAGGGGAAGCAGGAAGTTGGGAAGGGGTGCCAGAGACAGGAGGTACCAGGCTAGAAGTCTACCTATCTGCTCCCTTAAATATTATGGATATGACTGGCTTCCATCTAACTTCTGGTTGCTCTGTTATTTTGGAGGAAGGAGAACCCCATGCTCTATACTCAAGACTTGACCCCTTCCCCAACTAATACCAATTCCACAATGAGTGCACGTAGCAAATAGTAAAGAAGTCCATTTTTTGAAGTTATAACAAAACAGAAATCAAAGAAGGAATACATACCAGATAATGTAGAATAAGGGAGCTTTCTTTTTGGGAGCAAGATAAATCAGCTCAACCAAGAGAAAGGGTCCTGGATCTCACCAAAAGGAGCACTTAGTAGGAACAAAGCACTGTGCTAAATGCTGATAGAAATAGAAAAGTAAGACAGTCCCCACTCAAGGAACTCAAGTTCATAAGTCAGAAAACCTGGGTTCAAATGCAGTCTCTGATGCTATCTCTGTGATCTTGGCCAAGTCACTTCTTTTTTTAATTGAAAACCTTTATTTAATTAATTAATTTAGAATGTTTTTCCATGGCTGCATGATTCATGTTCTTTCCCTCCCCTCCAACTCTACTCTCCCTGTAGCCGATTCATGATTTCACTGGGTTTTACATGCATCATTGATCAAGACCTATTTCCATATTACTGATATTTGCACTAGGGTGATTGTTTAGAGTCTACATCCCCAATCATATCCCCATCAACCCATGTGATCAAGCAGTTGTTTTTATTCTGTGTTTCTGCTCCCACAGTTCTTTCTCTGGATGTGGATAACATTCTTTCTCATAAGTCCCTCAGAATTGTCCTGGATCATTGCATTGCTGCTAATAGAGAAGTCCATTACATTCTATTGTGCCACAGTATATCCATCTCTGTGTATAATGTTCTCCTGGTTCTGCTCCTTTCACTCTGCATCAGTTCCTGGAGGTCATTCCAGTTCACATGGAATTCCTCCAGTTCATTATTCCTTTGAGCACAATAGTGTTCCATCACCAACAGATACCACAATTTGTTCAGTCATTCTCCAACTGAAGGACATCCCTTCACCAAATCACTTCTTAACCTCCCTGGGTTTCAGTTTCTTTATCAATAAAGTGAGGAGATTGGGCCAGATGCCTTTTTTGAGTTCTAGGACTATGATCTGATGAGCCTATCATTCTTTGGGTCATACTTTGCCAGCTTAAATAGATTGAGTGGTAGGGGAAGACTAGATCCTGTTCCTTTAGCTTTGGTTTGTAGGACCTCAAGGACATTCAGCATTCTCTCTTCTTATTCTTCATTTTGATTCACTTTAGTCAAATATGGCAATTATCTGGTTGGTTTGCTCTCCACAGACATGTCAGACAGTCAGGGAGACCTGAGTTCAAATCCAACCTCAGATACTTAGTAGCTGTGTAATCCTAGACTCTGTTTACTTCAATTTCCTCAACTATAAACTGGGAATAAAAACAGAACTTACCTTCCAGGATTGTTGGGAGGATCATCTGAAATAATCATAAAGCACTTAGCAGTGTCTGGCACTTAATAAATATTTTCTTCCTTCTTAGATCAGATAAAAGATGTTTATATTTGGTGGAGTTACATTATTTCAATATCCTGAAGTAGGAGTATAGGCTTGAGAATTAGAAAAGATCCCCAACCCCCTCATTTTATAGATGAAAAAAATAAGGTCCTGATAGGTCAGATGGTTGGCCCAAGGTTGTTCAGCTAGCCAGTTCCAGCCATTAGACACCCGTCCATTTCACTCTGGTCTCTGGCAGAATAGCACAGGCTGTCCTTGTACTGCTGGAGTCTATCATGGGGCTGGCAGTCTATCTCCCTGGAGCTGAATCAGCCGGCTAAATGTTGAATAAGCTCACACTCTGCAGAACACCATATGGCCGCCCATCGAAAGAATGAAGGTCTTGTGACTAATGATTTTAAGATGAGATGATGAAAGCTTAAATACACATTTTAGCATGGAGAAAATGAGCCCTTGTAGAATAATACCATTATTCATTAGAGCACTTTTAGACTTCAGACCAGTCTCCAGATGGTAGGTTGTTCTTGCCTGACATGATCCATCCATCCATCCATGCCCTTGCTAGCTCAGGTTTGGATGGGAGCAGCATTCAAGAGCTGGGGTGGTAGGTAGTTGCTATGAGCCCAGGCAGGGTAGGACTTGCCACACTGCCATCCAAATATCATGCTTTTACTGGCTCATCAAGGCACAAATATTCTGGCCCAGTCAAATGGTGTGACAAGATACAGAGGGAATTTTCCTCATGGCATCCAAGTTTCCCTTAAAGTAGGATGGGAGAGGGAATATAGAGGGAATATTTCCCTCTGTGACTGCAGCATGGAAATGAAGTCAGTTCAACATGTTTTAGGGGATTCTGATGAAGCTGGAAAAGAGAAAGTTGGACATCAGGGCAAGAGAGACTAGATTCCCAACCCCAGCATTATCATTTCTTTCACCCCCATATCCAAGCTATTGCAAAAACTTATCATTCTATATTCACATTATATCTCAGTCTGTTCTCTTTCCTCCACTCATACAGCCACCAACCCAAGTTTAGACTCTTATTTTTGGCCTGGACCATTGTTGTAGCCTCTAAGTTGATCTCTTGGCTCTAGTTCATACTCCAAACTTCATACTTCATACTCATACTCAACTACCAAAATAACCTTCCTAAAGCAGAAATCTCACCATATCATTGCATTGATCAGGAACCATGAGTGGCTCCCTATCACCTCTAGATCAGGGGTTCTTAACTCTTTCTGTGTTGGTCATGTACCCTCCCTTGGCCAGTGAAATTTAGTGAAGCCTATGGACCCCTCGCAGAATATATTTTTTGAAACCCTAACCTCTTCCTGTCTTAGAATTGATATGGTTCTGAGGCAGAAGAGCAGTTAAGAGCTATGCATTGAGGTTAAGTGACTTGCTAGGACAGTGATGGGCAACCTTTTGAGCTTGGTGTGTCAAAATTCACCAAAAACTGAACGTAACTCGGGTGGTGTGTCACTTTGAGAAAAAACCCCATAATTTCACGATATTTATAGTTTAAATAACAAAAATGTATAATTGTAACATATAACTATTTAATAAACCAAAATAGGTAAATTAATATAGGTAGAATTGTCATCTATAGTGCACAGTGTTTACACTACACTACAGTGAATGTTTCATCCTTGGCATGAGGTCCCATACTTCTCTGTATGCGGCTGCATGTGGCCATGTGTCATCAAAAATGGTTATGCATGTCAGTGCTGACACACATGTCATAGGTTTGCCATCACTGTGCTAGGACTTACACAACTAGGAACTGTCAGAGGCCAGATTTGAATCCAGGATGTCCAAACTTTAGGCCCTGACTCTCTATCCACTGAGTCACCTAACTGCCCCTCAGAATGTTTTTAATTCTATATAATAAAACATAGAAGATTACAAAGGAAATTACTTATAGTGAAATAGTTATCTAACTTGCTAGCTACATAAATTTTTAAACTTCATAAATTCCAAGTTAAGAACATTTGAATCTTAAATAATATCAAAATTTTTCATTTTGTCACTTAAAACCCTTCACAATCTGGCTCTAATCCAAAAGTATTAGAGTCACTTGCAACCCTCAACCCTACTGAGCATGGCCCAAACCAGATTACACTGTAACTGAGAAATATTTAGCAAAATAAATAAGAATGCAATAAAATATAATGACTATCCCATTTAAAAACCGTCAAAAATATGACCCTCAGGATTCTTTATGCATGATTTAGTGATTCCCATTTCTGTTTGTGTTTAATATCATTACATAAGTCTTTTCCCACCCCACCCCCAACCTGTTATTCTGTTTCATACACTCTAGACCAGTTTCCCAAAGTGGGCGCCACCGCCCCCTGGTGGGTGCTGCAGCGATCCAGAAGGGTGGTGATGGCCACAGGTGCATTTATCTTTCCTATTAATTGCTATTAAAATTTAAAAAAAATTTAATTTCCAGGGGGCTAAGTAATATTTTTTCTGGAAAGGGGGCGGTAGGCCAAAAAAGTTTGGGAACCACTGCTCTAGACAAATGACCTTACTTGATTTCCATGGTACCCCTTCAAACCCTCCCCCTACTCAATAGGCCAATTCCTTTTTAGTGTTTTTTGACAGCCCCACCAAAATCCAACTCACGTGTCAGTAGAAGTGATGTATCATGATGTCACCAGGCTTCAAAAACAAAGGACCACCAACAACAAAGTTTGTGCTCCTTTCCTCCTTTTAGGAATTATCCTCTCAGGTATCCTACAGTTTCATAGCCATTGCTTCACCTGTGTTTGCCTAGGGAAAAGGGGAACTTCTCAGCCTCTTGGACACATGGTAAGCATCCTCTCAGGCTTCTTACAACTCCATAGCAGGTGCCTTGCAGCCAGTTGAGTCTCCTCTATTCTTCTCTGCCCCTTAGGCTATTCATAGCTGTCTGAAGCCCTGGAACAACTTGGCTCCCAAACTGAACCATTATGGACAATGAAAATCTATCTAAACTCATTTCTTTTAGTCTCACTCTGTTATATTCTACCTCTCCCTGTGATTCTGAACCCATCGCTAACATTGTTCAAAACATATTCTCTATCCTCCTTTGACTGTTTCCTTATTCCTATCTCCCCTTCAATAGTCTACCTTAAAATTAGCTATTTCTTTCACTCTTCTCTCCATAGGCAAACTAGTTTCCATCTTAAACCTTTTCCTTTCTTTCTCACTCCCTCATCTAATTCTCATTGTGCCTTGGCTTCTTTTTGATAACATGATTGTATTTTACTCATATGACTGACTCATTGGTCATGGCTGGGGAATTGTAGTATTCCTTGCTCCCCATTGCTACTTCCAGGTTCTCCCTTTACAACAATCACTCAGTAACCTCTCTTCCTCTGAGACTTATTTGATTCATATTTATCACCCAATCAAAAATCTAGTGACCATTTTCTACCTTCAGGACTTCCTTAGTGTCCAGCTCAAACTTTTTGTCCTCCCCAACTTTTGCCCTCATACTAGGGGATTTCAAGCATACATACTGATTGATATACTAATCTTTCAGTTCCTCAATTTTTTCATTTCCCATGCTCTGTTTCTCCACCCTACCACAGCTATACACAGAATTGGTCATATTCTTGATCTTGCCATTAACCATAACTGTTCTAATTCCATATTTATGAACTCTGAAATTCCTTAATCTGACCATCATGTCATCATTCTACCTCTTCTTTTGTCTTGCAACGCCAGTCTCTGCTATTTCTCCTTACCAAAACCTCCAATCCATCCATTCCTCAATTTTTTTCCTCCTAAGTCATCTCTGTATTGACTATACTCGCTTCCCTTCCCCCCCTCTTGAGCAGTTTAACTGTCCCTTTTCACCTAATCTGCAAACCTCGGTTTGGGATTTCTCCTACCACCTGATCCCTTTGCTTCTACCTACATGCTACTGTGTGAAACTGGAGAAAGTCAGGCATTCATGATGTCGAGGTCCACTAAAAATGAAATATCAACTGGATGAAGATCACCATCACTATCCTGCTCAAGACAGAAACTTTACAAAACCTTTTCTTCCCTCCTTAAACCTTCCATGGCTCCCCTTCCTTTCATCCTTTTGGCTGAGAATCTTGCCTCATATTTTACTGAAAAAAATCGAGACTATTGGCTAAGAGTTCACTTCCCCTACCCCACCTCATCTCTCATCATTCAGATGCGTGTCATCTCCTCCTTTACCTTTGTCTTAAAGAAGTAGATCTTCTCTTTGTCAAGATAAAAATTTCTGCATGCACAAATGATCCCATTTCATCCCACCTTCTCTAGCAAACTGTTCCCTCTATCATCCACACTTTTCTTCTCACTTCTCTTCAGTCTTTGACTGTTGGAGGCTTCCCTACCACTTAACAAATCTGTCCATGTCTCTTCTAGCCTTAAAAGTCCCTCAGTTGATCCATCTATCCCTTCTAGTTTTTGCCTTATATTTCTCCTCTGTTCTGGGCTAGTTTCCTTAAGAAGGCTATCTATAATCAGTACATCTGCTTCCTTCTCACTCTTTTCTTAATTCTCAGCAGTCTAGCTTTCTACCTCCTTATTCAGTTAGAATTTCTCTTTCTAACTCACCATATCCAATAACCTTTTCTCAGTTCTCATCCTTCTTCTCCTGACTTCAGTCTTTGACACTGTCAATCACCCTCTTCTCCTTGATGCTTTCTTCTCTTTAGGTTCTCATGACATCATGTTCTCCTGATTCTTCTATCTGACTGATTACTCCTTCTCGGTCTCCTTTGCTGGTTCTCTATCCAGGTCATGTCTGATAGCTAAGTACTGTCCTGGGCCATCTTCTCTTTCCCCTGCATCTTATTTCGGTTGCTGATCTCATTAGTTCTCATGGGTTTAATTAACTTCTTTATATCGATAAGTCCCATTTCTATTTGTCAAGCCCTAAACTCTTTGCTGACTTCCATTCTCACATCTCCAACTGCCTTTTGGACATTTTGAACTGGATGTCTTATAGATACCTTAAATTCAACATTTCCAAAACTGAATTCATTATATTTTCCTTAAAATTCTTCTCTCTTCCTAATTTTCCTATTACTATTGAGAATACTTACCTACCCAGATACTGAAGTTCATAACATTAGTGTCATCCTTGACTCTTCATTCTATCTCATCCCTTATATCAATCTGTTGCCAAATCCTATAATTAAAATTTTTTTAAACCCTTACTTTCTGTCTTAGAATCAATACCATGTTTTGGTTTCAAGGCAGAAGAATGGTATGAGCTAGGCAATGGGTGTTAAATGACTTACTCAGGGTCACACAGCTAGGAAGTATTTGAGATTAGGTTTGAACCCAGGACCTCTCATTTCTAGGTCTGACTGTCAGTCCACTGAGTTACTTGACTGCCCCCACATTTTAACTTTTGCAAACATCTCCTCTATAAGTCCCCTTCTCTCTTCTGACACTTACTGCTGTGGTGGAGGTACTCATCAATTCACATCTAGACTATTTCAATAACCTACTGTTTGCTCTCTCTGCCTCAAGTTTCTCTCCATTCTAGTCTATCCTTCACCTAACTGTCAAATAAATCTTCCCCAACTGCATATCTGACCCAACATCATTCAATAAATTCCAATATCTCCCTAATACCTCCAGGACCAAATATAAAATCCTATTTGGATTTTACCAAAGAACAAGACATTGGTTTTTAGACATAGCTAATATGAGCATTTGCTTCTCTTAGAAAAGCATATTTATTATAATTTATTACCTAAATATAACAAATCAGATGCATTATATTATTATTACATATTATGCCATCTATTTTTAAAAATCCTTTTTGACTTTTAAGACCCTTCATGACCTGTCCCCTTCCTACCTTACCAGTTGTTATACACCTTAAGTCCTTCGCCCTCTCCACATACATTTTGAGACAGTGGCACCGTCCTCATTCCTGAACATGACATCTCCAGACCCTGCATATTTTCACTAGCTGCCCCTCATACCTGGAAACTCTCTCCCTCCTCATCTCTGCCTCTTAACTTCCTTGGTTTCCTTCAAACCTCAATTAAAGTCCTACCTTTTACAAGAATTCCTTCTGAGTTTGCCTTAATCTTGGTGCTTTCCCTCTGAGATTACCCCCAATTTATCCTATATATATCTTCTTTGTATGTAGTTGTTTGCATGCTATCTCCCCTATTTGTACTATAAATTCCTGGAGAGCAATGATTATTTTTTGTGATTCTTTGTATACCTTGCATTTAGCACAGTGCCTGACACATAGTAGGAGCTTAATAAATGTTGTTATTTGACCATTTTTTGTTATTCTTTGTATCACCTATGTTTAACAGTGATGGTGAACCTTTTAGAACCTTTTAGACAATGTGTGCCATGCCCCATCCCCACCAGAATGGATGCTGTGCCCTGCCTGCCCAGAGACTGAATTCTCCCCCTCCTCCTGCCACTGCCTTATCCCAGATGGAGGTGAGAGAAAGGGATGGAAATGGCCCAGGTGCTCTGCTCAGGGGAGGAACTAAGAGCTCCCATTGGGCTGCTGGGCAAAGGGGTAGGGAGGTGTAGTGGAGAGGAGGAGGGGAGCAGCTCCCCCTGAGTCCCTCTGTCTTTCTACTAACTAACTGTGGCAGGCAATGGCACACATGCTCACAGAGAGGTCTCTATATGCCATCTTTGGCACCATCATGGCCATAGCACCTATTTTCAACACTGGGCTCTTATGTCACCTCCTATAATAAGACTTTATAGATTCCCCCCTAATCATTAATGATTTTTCCTTCTTTAAACAACCTTATGTCCTAGCAGGGTGGATAGAGGCACGGAATTGGAAGGCAGAAGAGTTAGATTCAAATTGCACCTGAAACACTGACTTTTTATAGCTGTTCCTTTTGTGATGGCAAAGAATTGGAAACTAAAGGGATGTTCCTCAATTGAGAAATGGCTGAACAAATAAATCATGGTATACGATGGTGATGGAATACTATTGTGCTGCAAGATATATTGAACAGGATGATTTAAAAAGAGCTGAAAAGACCTTCATGGACTGATACAGAGTGAAATAAGAAAAACTAGGAAAGCATTGTAAATGGAAACAATATTGTGGAATGATCAACCACGATAGGCTTGGCTACTTTCAGCAATTCAATGATGCAAGACAATTTTAAGGGACTTATGACAAAGAATGCTACCCATCTCCAGAGGAAAAATGGTTGGTGTTGGATTGCATTCACTTATTTATTGGGGGGTTTGGTTTTATAAGATTGTTCACTTACAAAAATGAACAATATGAAAATAAAAAATATAGAAATCTAATCAAAGAAATAAAAACAACAACAATAAAAAAAAGCAAAACCTGGCCAGGTAAGTCATTTATACTCTCTAGGTTTCAGTTTCCTTCATAGTGTAAATAGGGCACTGTATCTAAAAAATTCTAGGGTCCCTTCCTGGTCTGCTATATCTGTTATTTTATTTATCTGTTTAAGTGTTGCACTATGATTCCCCAACTATAGTAGAATGCAAGCTCCTTGAAGGTAGGTACTCTTTTTGGTTTTGTCTTGGGAGATAATTTTTTTGAATTTTGCTGCTTCTTTTCTTTTCCTCAAACTTTTTCTGTTTGACCAGAATAGAAAAATCTAATAACTTTCTGCCTTGCCTTAAAGTGCCCAGCCCCTAGTACATGTTTTGCACATAGTAGGTAGTTAATAAATATATATTAAATAGGATTGAGACTTTGCATTTACTACAGGGTTGAGGAGCCCTGAGTCCACTCAGTGGAAGAAAACCTGGGGGAAGCCTAGATTTCCATGTAGGAACTTTATTACATGCATCTGGTCTCAAAATTTCTTCAGGGTTTCCTTAGTTGACATATTTCTAGATGTCAGGACACAACATGTGGCCTCATGAGAATAAGACTTTTAACTTTTTTGGAAGGGAGAGGAGTGGTTCTCTTTTCTCTCTTATTGAGCTCAGGAGTATGAGGCAAACCCTTCTCTCATTTTTCTTCATCCAGTGGTCTGAAATTCCACTGATTTAATTCTCTTAGCTCAGTTTAAGGCTCAATGAAATGCTAGGATTCCTAGAAGGGATAATATTTACATAGTTATTCATTCTATAATATTGAATGAATAATTTGAGTTCTGTTTTTGATAGGGAAAAGTCTTGAGGTGAATGAGGATGAAAGAGGGGATAGATAGAATTGGACTCAAAACTTGGCTTTCATTTTTCCCACCTATAATTCTGATTTTCTCCTACCTACTTGCTTTCATCTTTCTTAAGCCCACCTCTCCTTCCAATTTATGTAATGCTTAGGGGCAGCTAAATCATAGAATCACAGAATTTCAGAGTTGGAAAGGATCTCAACATGGACATATAACCTGTGCTTGAAAAAGGATATTATTAGCTAGCATTTTGATAGCACTTAAGTAACCCAACAAGACAGGTGTTATTATCTCATTTTATAGATAAGGAAATTGAGGCTAAAAGAGAACATGAATTGCCCAGGGTTTACAACTATGTGTTGAAGGCAGGATTTAAACTCAGGTCTTCCTGATTCTAAGTCCAGTCTTCTCTCCACTATGGCACCTAGCTGGAGATGTCACATGGCAGCATGTGGCACAGTGGATAGAGCGCCAGAGAGTCAGGAAAACCTGAGTTCAAATCTAGTCTCGGACACTTACTAGCTATGTGACTCTGGTCAAGTCCTTACACTCTGTTTGCCTCAGTTTCCTCATCTATTAAGTGAGATAGAGAAAGAAATGGTAAACCACTCCAGCATCTCTGCCAAGAAAACCCCAAATGGGGTCACGAATAATCAGGAATAACTAAAACGACTGAACAACAGCATACTTCATAAGTGATCATCCAGCCTGTGCTTAAAGACCTCTGGAATGGAGTTAGTCCATTCCAGTCATGAATAGCTTTGATGGTTAGCAAAATTTTTCCTGAGTTCAAGCCTATATTTACTTCTTCTTAACTTAATTGAAAAAAATTCAACTCATGCATTTAAAGTCTGATAGAAAAGAATGTGCCTTTGGAAAGAACAATGAATTTAAAATGCTCTCACAGTTGCAAATCACCCAAGTTCCCTCATCCGCACTTTATGCTTATGTTGATGTCAATAATGAACGGTCAGAATGTCAGAATGTTTACAATGCCTACAAAACAATTTTATTTCCAGTTCCCTCTTAAAAGGCAGCCCCTTTCTTATGAACAGAAGAAACTAAACAGGCAGATAATATTACTGAAGAAATAGCACAGCAACTAGACTCTGAAATTCTGGGATGTGGAAAGGGCCTTTTGTGCTGTCCCTCTTCCCCATCCAAGGCTGAGCTTGGCACATAGTAGGCTCTCAGGAAATATTTCCTGAGGGAGCAGATGGCCTATCATTTAAATCAAAAGAAGCTGTTAAATCTTCCACCTCAGTGACTGTGACTAAGTGGCTAAAGCTGCTTCAGTCTTACTCTGCCTAAGTGCCTGGGTGGACCCTGGGAGTTGAGAAAGAGAACATGGTGGCTCACACAAGTTTGGCAACTGAAGAGTCCCTTCTGTCCAATTGGAAAAACAGAAGGCCTCTTCTGCACGTCCTGGGGGTTTAATTTAACAAAACCCTTGAGACTGAAATCATGACTAAAGAGGCGGTTTTAAGGCCACAATTAACATCAAAAGGTTCACATCATTTAAAATTGTAAACAACTCTAACCCTCCCACTAATGAGTTCCAAAAAAAGATATGATAATTGCCAGGCCTCCCTCCCTTTTAATGAATTTTGAGCCCCTAATTTATTTCTTTGAGGGACTTCAAGCATGAAGCTCAGGTGATTCTACTTTTCTAGATTTTCTCATCAGTTTCCAAGTTACTCTGAGACAATCCTGCTCAAACAAAAGATGGAGGCCTGACTGAAAGGCAGAGGAATAGAACTAGGGCCTGAGGTCTACAAAGGCATACAAAGATAGGCGAGAGTCTAGTTGACTCATTCAATAGGCATTTACTAAAGATTCACCATGTGCTAGGCATGGGCTGCTTGTGGTGTGGTTTGGGTGAGGGCTCAAGCCCAGAGGGGCCATTTCATTTATTATTGTTCTTGTCTGGCTGTTTTTTTCAGACCCATCTGACAATTCATGACTCCAGTTGAGGTTTTCTTGGCAAAGATATTGGAGGGTTTTACCATTTCCTTCTCCAGATCATTTGACAGATGAAGAAACTGAGGCAAACAGGATTAAAGTGACAAAGAATATATGCACAATTAAGTCTATAGCTGAAAATGTTAAGTGGAAGAAAAGGGGTAACTGAGAAGCCTTCCTATAGGAAGAAGCATATAAGTGGAAAAACTAGTTTTCTAAGAGATGGAAGGAAGGAAGAGTATAAAATGGGAATAGGGAACAGGCTATAAAGTAAGGAGGCAGAAGATTTAATGTTAAGTTTGGGGGAAAGCAAGCAGGCCAATTTGCCTTATCCTCCCATTTGCTAATGCCCTGCTGTTTCCCAAGTGGTTCAGTTGTTAGAGTTGGAATCAGGAAGACTTAGGATATTTGCTTCTTATTTGCTTTTTGTGAAACCAGGCAAGCCACTTAACCTCTACTTGTCAGGATTTCCTCATCCCTAAAATGGGGATAATAATAGCCCCTACCTCCAAGGGCTGTTCTGAGGATCAAATGAGATAATATTTGTAAAAGATTTTGTAAACTTTAAAGCACTATGTAAATGCTAGCTATTACTTTAATCAATAAATCTGAAAAGATAAGGTGTAGCCAGGTTGTAAAGAACTTTAAATGTCAAACTGGGGGGCAGCTGGGTAGCTCAGTGGATTGAGAGTCAGGCCTAGAGATGGGAGGTCCTAGGTTCAAATCTGACCTCAGACACTTCCCAGCTGTGTGACCCTGGGCAAGTCACTTGACCCACATTGCCTATAAAAAAAAATAAATGTCAAACTGAAGAGTTTGTATTTTATCCTAGAAAAGGGGAAATAGGGAGCCACCCTGAAGGCTCCTAATTGTTTTTTTGTATAAAAGTCTGTCACTCGCACAATTTGTTCTGGTCCTGATTTGTTAGGCAATTGGCTTGCATTACTTAGTAAACCAATTTGCTCAAAAGATGGAACTTTTGTTTCCTCGGTCATTTCATCTTTTGTTTGTTGCACAGGTTAGTGACATGTTGAGATTTGTAGCTAGGTAAAATTATTTTGGCAGCTGTATAAAGGATGGACTGAAGAAAGATAGAAGGGGGCAACTGGTTGACCCTAGACAAGTCATCTAATCCTCATTTGCTTAAAATAAATAAAAATAAAATATATTTATTAAAAAAAAGGTAGATCTGGAAATCAGAAGTCCAATTTGGAAGTTATCACAATAGTTTTGGTGAGAAGCAATGGTGTGTTTGCTGTATAAGTGTCAGGAAAGGGTTACATCCCAAGAGATCTTAAGGAAGTAGAATCAACAGGACTTGTCAGTTGGATATGATGGACCAGGAAGGGTGGAGAGTCATGGATGGCTCTTAGGTTGTGAATCTAATTACCTGCAAGGAAGATGGTGTCCTATACAGAAAAAGGGGAGTTTGGAGGAGGGATGATTTATTTATGGACATTGTGGACATTTAGAGCTTGAGATGTCTACAGGAATTCAGGTAGATATGTCTAACTGGTAGTTTTTAATGAAGAGTAATTAGGATCAGGATCAAAAAGATCCATGTTCAAATCTAGACACTTAGTATTGACGTAGTCACTTAACCTGTCTGCCTCAGTTTCCTCAACTATAAAATGAGGATAATAATAGCACCTATCTCTCAGGGTGGTTGTGAGGATCTGATGAGATAATATTTGAAAAATAGTTGTCACTTAATTAATGCTTATTCTCTTCCTTTTTCCCCTTATAGAGAGATCTTGTAGTCAACATTCTTTTCAGGGAAGGGATAAATGCATAGAAAAATGCACAAATAATTATACCAGGAAAAGTAAAAAGTATTATGATACAATGAAAAGTAACCCTAGAGTTCATCCTTGAAAGAATAAAGGAATTCAAAGAGTTGGCTGGTTGGTTGCTGTCTTTCATATTTGAAGAGAACCAAAATGACATCTCTGAGTAGTAATGACTTTTGAATCATGCACAAATTGCATTTAAATGAGGTAAAGTTGCAAAGTTGTCAAGCCTCTCTCTTTCTTCCAAAGTCATCAAAGTCCAGTGGGGAGACAATTAGGGATGCAGTGGATGGCTTTGGCAGCTTTGATCTCTCACCAAGTTCTAAGCACTCCACAATGTCCTTCTCTGCCACTTTTAGGACTGTTGGAACAAATTGTTCTCATCAACTTTTCTGTCAGGTCAAGTCTTTACATGACATGGGAAGATACTCCCAAACTCACTAATAGGTTTGAGCCATGTTGGTTACTCTTAACCTGGTTTAGCCCATATGCAAAGATGGTTTACAAGGGTATGGCTGCTGGGCACACTATAGCTTCTTTGAGCCATAGTTGAGAGCTGTATGCTTGAGGAATAAAGAAAGTTGTATGAATTCATACATGAAGATGGACATTGGTCTATCAAGTATGGAAAATGGCTAATAATCCAGTTTATCTAGAAAACTCAGTTCATAAAAAAAAAAGAAAAGAAAAAATGTGTTAGTGAAGGGAATAAGTATAGAACAAGAGCAGATTGTGGAGAGCCTTAAATGCCAGGACAAGAAATTTGTTTTTTATCCATGAGGCAAAAGGGAATCCCTGAGGTCTTTGATCAGAGGAATGACACAGTCAGACTATGCCTTAGGAAAATTATTTTGTCAGCTCTTGGGGATGGATTAGAAGGATGGAGACAAATTAGGATGCCAGGTAACAGTCTAGATAAGAGGAGATCAAGGTAGCAACCATGCTGGGAAGGGGGAAAAGAGACTAATTGTGAGGCTTTGGAGGTAGGACACCAGAATGCCCCAGGTGGAGCAAGAGTTAAAAGAAATACAAACTCCTTACAACAAATTAAGTTCCCTTGTCACTACTTAACTCCACCTCAAACTCTGTTTACCTACGCCTTGCTGTCCATTTACAAAGTGAATGTTGCCCAACAACCATTCTCTGGTTCTTGCCCCTTTCTTGCTTAGTACCTACCTATTGCATTGTCAGTTTACTAACTTATTATGATTTATAACTGCCCTACTTCTAAAAAAGTATTTGAGGCAGCTTACAAAGCTAAAGCACATATAAAATTGGACAATTAAGGATAAAATCAGAACAAAAAGCAGTTAAAAGTACCAGAGAAATACAGGAGCCACCTGGGATGAGTTAGTTGAGCGATGAATTTAGCTCTGGGCTTCCTGGCAGCAAGACTGAAAGGGAAACAAAGGTTATATAGTTCTCATTGTCTGGTGAATTTAAATGTACAAGTTGGTTGGGAGAGACAACTTTATCCTGGCCCTGAATTCATCAGATAATGAATCCAGTGGGAGCTTATATAAGGGTACCTGAATAGCATCATGGGCAATGTCTTCAGCTGCCATTTTGAAAATGACTATTAAGTCCACCCTGAAATAGAGATTTCTTGTGCTGATTCTTTATAATAGCTGAGAATATAACATTAAATTTTAGTTTAGCGAGGCCATTTCTACAGGGAGCCGAGCTTACATAAATACCCGTCTTTTGCTTTTTTGAGGACCTGGCAATTCAGAGAGAGTGCTTTGAGAAGCCAGATTTGGGATTTAGAGCTGGCAGAAGCATTCATCTAGGTGCTATAGTGGAACTGAAGTAAAAAAGACTTGAATTCAGTTCCTCCTGAGACGCTACCTGTATGAGAATGGGCAAATCATATGCCCCAGTTTCCTGATTTGTAAAATGGAGTTAATAATAGCAGTTCCCTTTTCCATCAGTTTCCTTGCTTTTTTTTAAGCCCTTATTTTTCATATTAGAATCAATATTGTGTATTGGCTCTAAGGCAGAAGAGCAATAACAGCTAGGCAACGGGGATTAAGTGACTTGCCCAGGGTCCCACAGCTAGCAAATGTCTAAAGCTGTATTTGAACCCAGGACCTCCTGCCTATGCCTGGCTCTCAATCCACTGAACCACCTAACTGCCCCATCCCTGCTTGGTTTTGACTATGAATATTATGATTTCGCCAGGATAAGCTCATCATCTGAAATCTCTTCATCATGGAGATTGGGTCAGCTTTGGGAATCAGTACCTACTTGGTATCATCAGATGGACAGGGACTCTTCCCAAAGCCTCCTTTATAGAACAATCAGAACATTCCAACTGTAACTCTTCATTTTCCACTTGTTCCTATACTTGGCTCTGACTCAACAACCATCATGCCCCTGTGCTGGATATCCTCTGTCAGTGCTCTTTCCTTTTTCAGCTTCCTTTTATCTATTGACTTTCCCCATCAGGTTACAAGCTCCTTAAGGACAGAGACTGCCTTTTTTTCTGATTTGTATTCCCAGTGCTTAGCAGAAAGCCTGGCACTTAATAAATGTTTATTGGACTGGCTAGGCTTTAAGGTTTGCAAAATAGCTTTCTTGTTAAGGAGATGGTGAAAGAGTTATAGAGCCCATTTACAGAAGAACAAAAGTGTGATGAGGCTTGTCCTGGATCACTTGGCTAATAAATGTCGGACAGATGGACCAGGATTTCTGTTTTCAAGATCAGAGCCGTATCTTTACCTCTGCCTTGTCACCCCATAGGTGTATTAGACAAGTAGGTTAAAGAGGATTCTATATTTTTTTATATGTTAAAATTGGCATCCTATTGTGAAAACTGGGAGCTTGGCTTACTGCCTCATGGAATTGAGGCTCAGCCCTCTTTCTGCCTAAAAGTGGTCCAAGGTGCTGATTAATTGAGCCCAACCTTTTCTCAAAGAGAGACTTCAAGATGGTCAATTTATTAATAATAATAACTAACTGTATAAGTGGAAATTTTGTAACTTTGGACTACGCTCCCCAGAATTCCTTTAGTACTTCCCAGAATCCCTTTTAATCTCTCCTCCATGTTATGTGGTCATGTTTTTGTATATGTGTGTTATGTGTGTTATTCCTGTTGACTCCTTAGGAGCACAGGGCCACAACCATCTCACGCCAGCCGACTCTGTTCTGGACAACTTCCCCCAGCGGGGCCCATGACATTCCGACAACCTTTGTTTCGTTTTCGGCAGATCTTCCCCAGGTCTGTTTTGGTCTTCTGACTTTCCTCCTCCCTGAAGGGTTCCAGCTCAATGCTTGTCTGGCTACGTTGTCTTCCGGTTTTCGTAGCGTATGTCCTATCCATCTCCACTTACGTTTCTTTATGTCCTGACTAATGGGATACTGGATTGTTCTTTCCCAGAGTCTAGCATTGGAGATCTTTTCAGGCCATCTGATGTTCAAGATGTGGCGTAGACATCTGTTAACAAAGACCTGGAGTTTGTTGGTGTTAGCGCTCGTCACTCTCCAGCTTTCTGATCCATATAGGAGGACGGCCTTTACGTTGGTATTGAAGATTCGGAGCTTAGTGACGAGGGACAGTGCTTTGGAGATCCAGACAGACCGCAGGGTGTTAAATGCCTGTCTGGCTTTGTTGATTCAGTTTCTGATGTCCTCGTCTGCGCCGCAGTCCTTACAGACGATGCTACCCGAATAGATGAAGTGGTCCATCTCCTTGATGTTTTCTCCCTGTAGTTGGATTGGCAGGTCCTGTTTGCTGTTGACTGTGATCACCTGGTCTTCTTCTTGTTGATCTTCAGACCAGTCTTCTCCGCTTCTTCAGAGAGATGTGCAAGTTTGGCTTGCGTATCCTGCTGCTTGTGAGAAAGGAGACAGATGTCATCCTGAAGTCAAGGTCCTCAAGCTGTTTGGTACAACGTGCAAGATCTAAAGACCAGAGAGGAAAAAGAAGCATTCAATTGCGAAATCAAGAACAAGTTCGCGGTCCTGACAGGACTCACGGGAGAGACAGTCGAGGACCACAGGACCAAACTCCAGCAGACCTGGAAGACCACCTGCGCAGAAGTCCTGAGAAAGAGAGAGAGAAAGCGCAAGGAATGGTTAACACAAAAGACATGGGCCAAGATACAACAGAGAAGAGATTTGAAACAGAAGATCAGCCAGTGCCAAGATCAGCAGGAGAAAGAAGAACTTCGAACACAGTACTGGGAAATTAACCGTCAGGTCAAGAAGAGCACAAGATATGACAAGAGACGGTTCATTCACGATATGACCGAGGAAGCAGAAACAGCAGCTGGGCAGGGGAACATGAAGAGGCTATACGAAATAACAAGAACTCTATCGAGAAAGAACTACAACCCTAGCAAGCCAGTGAAGGACAAGACTGGCAAGACAATAACAAGCGATGCAGGGCAGAGAGCCCGATGGGCAGAGCATTTCGAAGAAATCCTGAACCGACTGCCTCCACCAACTGTTCCGGACATACCACCAGCCGCCGAACTGCTTCAGGTGAACACGGGCCCACCTGCCAAAGTTGAGATCATCAAAGCCATCAAGACCATGAAAAATGGTAAGGCTGCAGGTCCAGACGGCATCCCCCCTGAGGCACTCAAGGCAGACCCAGAACTGTCAGCGGAGATGCTACAACCCCTCCTGCAGAAGATCTGGGAACAGGAACAAGTCCCGACAGACTGGAAACTAGGCTACCTAGTGAAGCTACCCAAGAAAGGTGACCTATCCCAATGCAGCAACTGGCGAGGAATCATGCTTCTATCCGCTCCCAGCAAAATCCTGACCAGAGTAATCCTAGAAAGACTGAAGAAGGCCTTGGACAAGAAGCTGAGAATAGAACAAGCAGGGTTTCGTCAGCACAGATCGTGCACCGACCATATCGTCACCCTAAGAATCATCATCGAACAGTCCATCGAGTGGCAGTCCCCCCTCTACATGACTTTCATGGATTTCGAGAAGGCATTTGACAGTGTGGACAGGAACATCATCTGGAGATTGATGCAGCATTACGGGATTCCCCCGAAGCTCATCAACATCATCCAGCGGTTATACGAAGACTTTACCTGCCAGGTCATCCATAATGGGAAACTGACGGCTCCCTTCACAGTGAAGACCGGAGTGAAGCAAGGCTGCATGCTTTCGCCCCTTATCTTCTTGATGGTCATAGATTGGACCATGAGAAGAATTACCAAGGACAGCAATGCGGGCATTCAATGGTGGATGATACTATTAACTACTAATAACATATACATATGTGTGTATGTATTGTTAAGGTTTATAGAATACTTTACTTGATTCTCACAATTATCTTGCGAAGGTATTTTCAGTTAAGTGATTTGCCCAGGGTCCCATGGCTAGTAATTGCTTAAGCATAGATTTGAGCCCAGCTCTTCCCAAATCCACTTTCCAATATACTATCCACTAGACCAATAGTGTCAGATTTAAATAGAAACTCTAACCTATATATCTGTGTTCTGAATGTGCATGTTGACTTAGAAAACCACACATGTTTGTATGTTTACTTTTTATTAATATATCAATACATTAAAATCAGATAGAAATGAGATTTTTTTTAAACCCTTGTACTTCGGTGTATTGTCTCATAGGTGGAAGATTGGTAAGGGTGGGCAATGGGGGTCAAGTGACTTGCCCAGGGTCACACAGCTGGGAAGTGGCTGAGGCCGGGTTTGAACCTAGGACCTCCTGTCTCTAGGCCTGACTCTCACTCCACTGAGCTACCCAGCTGCCCCAGAAATGAGATTTTAATTTGCTTCCGGACACAGTCAGGAGTATTGTGGACTAAAAAAAAGAGAGAAAAGAAAACTAAATCACTAGCATCAAAAATGAAAAGGTTGAATTTACCATTAATGAACATTAAATCAAAGTACTAATTAAGAGTTGTTTCATCCAATTATATGCCAACAAATTGAATAATTTCAAAGAAATGGAAGAATACCTCTAAAATATAACTTGCCTAGACTAGCAGAGAAGGAAATAGAATATCTCTATAAACCTATTTTAGAAAAAGAAATTGAGGGGCAGCTAGGTAGCACAGTGCATAGAACATCAGGTTTAGTTGGAAGAACCTGGGTTCAAATGTGACCTCAGACAATTCCTAGCTGCATGATCCTGAGCAATCACTTACTCCCATATGCCTCACCCTTGCCCTCCTTGTCTTAGAGTTGTTAGTAAGACAAATAGTAAGGGTTTAAAATGAAAAGAAGTTCACCAAGCCATAAATAAATTTCCTATGAATAAAAGTATCAGGACCAGATGGTTTTTCAAGTAAATTCTACAAAACCTTTAAAGATCAATGAATTCAAATATTAAATCAGTAATGCAGAATAATAGGTAAAGAAGGAATCCTACCAAAGTCCTTTAATGAAGCACATATGGTACTGATATCTAAACCTGGAAGAGCAAAAACAGAGAAAGAGCATAAACCAATTTCATTAATGAATATAGATGCAAAAATCCTAAATAAAATATTAGCTAGGAGATTACAACAATATATCATAAAGATTAAACATTGTCACCAAACAGGATTGCTACCAGGAATGGAAGGATGGTTTAAGACAGTGATGGGCAAACTTTTTAAAGAGGGGTCCAAAGGAAAGGAAATGCCTTAGAAACAGACTGACAGATAAGCAACTCTTTCAAAGTTTCATTGTATTGTATCCTACTCATTTTATTCATCAGATTAGGAATAATGTCCCAGCAAGATAGAACATTTCAGGGGGCCACATCTGGCCTGCTGGCCATAGTTTGCCCATCACTGATTTAAGAGAAGTAAAACCATTGGCATAATTGATTAAATCAGTCACAAAAGTAACAAAAGCCATATGATTATATCACTAGATGCCAAAAAATCTTTTGAGCAAATACACTTGTACCTATTAAAAACACTTGAAAGCAAAGGTATAAAAAGCTTTCTTTTTTTTTTTTTTAAATTAAAACCCTTATTTTCTGTCTTAGAGTCAACACTATGTATTGGCTCCAAGGCAGAAGAGTGGTAAGGGTAGGAAATGGGGGTCAAGTGACTTGCCCAGGGTCACACAGCTGGGAAGTGTCTGAGGTCAGATTTGAACCTAAGACCTCCCATCTCTAGGCCTGGCTCTCAATCCACTGAGCTACCTAGCTGCCCCTAAAAGCTTTCCTTAAAATAATAAAAAGCATCTACTTAAAGCCATTGGCAAGCATTATTTTTAAAGGAGATAAACTAGAAGCCTTCCCAATAAGATCAAGAGTGGAACAAGGATTCCCATTATCACCAATGTTATTCAGTATTATGTTAGAAATGCTAACAATAGCAACAACAGAAGAAAAAAAAATGGAAGGAATTCAAATAGACAGAGACAGTCAAACTATCTCTTTTTCACAGACAATATAATGGTATATGTGGAAAATCTTAGAGATTCAACTAAAAAGTTGATTGAAATAATAATATTAGCAAGGTAGCAAGACAGAAGAAACCCACACAAATCATCAATATTATTTCTGTCCAACAAAGTCCGGAGAGAAGAGATGGTAAGAGATACTTTATTTAAAATAACCATAGATACAATAAAGCATAATAAATAATAAAATAAATACATGGGAATATACTTACCAAAACAAACCCAGGAACTACAAGAACATAATTATAAAGCACACTCTAAAAGATAAAGTCTGACTTAAATAATTGGAGGAATATTAATTGTCCAGGGGTGGGCAGAGCTAATATAATTAAAATGATAATCCTACTTAATCTACTTAGTCAATGCTATCACAATTAAATTATTAAAAAAATTTATTGAGCAAGAAAATATGATAAAATTCATTTGGAAGAACAAAAGGTCACGAATATAAAAAGAATTAAAGAAAAAAATGTAAAGGAAGGAGGGCTAGGAGTACCACACTTTTAACTGTATTATAAAGTAGTAATTATCATCACTATATGGTCCTAGCTAAGAAATAGAAAGGCTGATCAGTGTGTGAAGAATGAATCAAATTCTCTTTGTCTATCAATCAGCAACTTTTTCAAAAACTTAAGTACCCCTACTTAGTACCTTACCAGTCACTAAGTATGAAAGTTCACTAGTCACTTGCTAGAATGGGTGACAACTCCAGAGGTCACTGCCCTCCCTGGGCAGTGCTAGGCAAATTGAAAGACTGTGATTCATTCCTGTAAAGTGGGGAAGGGACAGGAAGTGACTTGGAAAAAGGACTATAAAAAGTTCTGAACTTCCTGTCCAAGGGATTTCTCCTTGAGACTTCTCCTTTGGCATTCTTCTTTGGAGGATGGCTCCTTGGGGCTTTTGGACTTCAACTTCAACTTGGAGCTTTGGGCCTTTCAATTGGAGTTTT
This sequence comes from Gracilinanus agilis, assembly GCF_016433145.1. Taxonomy (NCBI): domain Eukaryota; kingdom Metazoa; phylum Chordata; class Mammalia; order Didelphimorphia; family Didelphidae; genus Gracilinanus; species Gracilinanus agilis. The sequence goes on along the minus strand of NC_058130.1, from coordinate 345,669,610 downwards.
TGGCTTTGGGACTTCAATTTTCAACTTTGGAGCTTCTTGGAGTTGGGGACTTTCTTGTTGGGTTTGTTGCTGCCTCAGTGAGCTTAGCTCACGAGGGTTTTTCTGCATTGGGACCTTGCCTGGATCCTGTTGGGCTTGCTGGTGAGTGACTAGGATTCCTACATAGAGATTGGAATTCCACAGGGGAGTGAGCTTCATTTCACCTGATCAGCATTTAGGGTAGGCTAGGCAGTCTCTTTACCTCTTTCCCTTCCACATTTCCCTCTTTTTACTAATATTCCAATTAAACAAAATTGTTAAAAGCTGCTAACAGTTTTCCTGACTTAAGGGATAATAATCGGTGACCACTTTTTTATAACTCTCTTATTTGGTCAAAACACCAATTTAACCTTTATAAGTGGAACAGAACAGACCTACAACAAACAGTAGTAAAAGGTTATAGTAATCTTATGTTTGACAAGAGTAAAGATACAAGCTTTTAAAATAAGAGTTTACTATTTGAAACAAAATTGTTGAGAAATCTGGAAAGCAATCTGGCAGAAACTAAGTATAAACCAGTATTTTACATCATTTACCAATGATTTAGATCAGTGATGGGCAAACTATGGCCAGCAGGCCAGATGTGGCCCCCTGAAATATTCTATCCAGCTAGGATATTATTCCTAATCTGACAAATACAATGAGTAGGATACAATGCAATGAAACTTCGAAAGAGTTGCCTTAGAAACAGACTGAGCATTTCCTTTCCTTTGGCCACCTCTTTAAAAAGTTTGCCCATCACTAATCTAGACATAAAGAGAGCTATCACAAGCAACTTAGAAGAATATGGAACATGTTGCCAATTGGATTTATAGAAAGAAGTTATATATAAGTTATATATAGAAAGAAGTTGTACAAAAGTTTTATACAAATCAAATTAAGGTAGCCAAGATTATAAGGAAGTAGGAAATTTGGAGAAAAAAAATTTTATAGACAATTTCTCAGAGAGAGGTCTCATATCTAAAATATAGAGAGAACTCTGTCAAATTTATAAAATACATGTTATCCCCTAATCAAAGGATATGAATAGGCAGTTTTTGAAAGAAGAAATCAAAATGATATATAGTCATAGGAAAAAATGCTTTAAATCATTACTAATTAGAGAAATACAAATCCAAACAACTCTGAGACATCATCTTGCACCTATCAAATTGGCTAAAATGATAAAAGGGCAGGACAAATGTAGGAGGGGGTATAGAAAAATGAGGACAACAATACACTGTGCCCTTAGAAGACAATAATTTGACAATAATACCAGTACCCTTACAGCTATACAACACTGTCTCTCAGTCAGTAGACCAGTGTGTTCAAAGTGAGAATTCATGTAGTGAGACATGTTCAGACAGGGTTATAGAGGTACTGAGAAGGACTTCTTGAATCGAAGACTTCTTGGAGTTCTTGAATATTAGACTAAGACCTTTACACTCCAAACTATCACCTATGGGGAATATTTGAAGATTGTTGTTAATTCCTGGAGCTCAGGGCCCAATTCACAGATTTCTTTTATATCCTATATAGCACATAGTACAGGGCTGGGCATCTAATAGGTGTTCCATGAAATACTTTTTGAAAATTCATGAATAAAAAGTTAATATACCACCCCCATTCACCAGTGGTAGGGATTTAAAAGTGTCCATAGTAGCACAAAACAACTGAGGCAAAGATGTGAATTAATTGACTTGAATGACTACTGATGTCAGCTCATGGGTTTAGGATGAGAACACTGATGAGTTTGTGGAGACTGAACAGGCATGTTAGGTGGCATGATGTATTAAGTAGGGGTTCTTACCCTTTTTAGTATCAACAACCCTTTAGGTGTTTGGTAAAGCCTGTTGACCTCTTCTTACAATAATTTTAAAAAATAATAATAATTTAGAGAAATTTCAGTTAGTGAAAATAAAGATGTAATTTTCCCCATACAAGTTAACACTCCTTGAAATTTACCTAAAGACTCCATGGGGGTGCAGGAATTACAGGTTCAGATTTTTGTGTATAAAGTATTGAACTTGGAAGTAGGACCTGAGTCTGAATCCTGTCTCAAACATTTAGTAGCTGTGAGACCTTAAGCAAGTCTCAGTCTCTCAGCCTGTAAAATATTTAATAATAGCATCTCTCTCACAAAGTAGTTATGGGGATCGAATAACATAAACATATGTAAATTACTTAATAAACTTTATAGTGCTATAAAAATGTTAGCTATGATCATTATTATTACTATTATTACAATGGAAAGTTAATATTAATTTGTACCTCTTTTTGTCACACCAAGACAACCTTTGGATTTTAAAGGAGAAAAAAGTTTGATTTTATGAAGCTACAAACTTCCTTGTCCCCTCTTGTTGAAAGAAGATAGAGAAAAGTTTTTTGTTTATTTGTAAATAAGCCTGTTGGCTAGTGAAGCAATTAAATAAGATAGGCAGAGCAATGGGGAGAAAGTGCACATGCACTGTGCAGCCATGTAAAACATTGTGTGGTGGTAACTCAGAAGATCTGCCTCTTGTCTGGACTGAGATCGGGAGACCTCCAATCAAAGAGGCTTTGGAAAGGGTCATCAAATAGAGCATAAATTGGATTGGGGAGTGGAAATAGCTTTCTCTTTCCTTGAAATCATGGACTGAGAAGGCTCAGGACTGGTGCAGCAGGCCTCCAGAGAAGGCAATTAAAAGAGTAGCCAACCACCTGTTGCTGGTGCTTTTTATTTCTCTGGCCTGCTTTTTATTAAACAACTAATTATCAATTAAGATATAGTCTCTAGAGAATTTTAATTATAACACTACCTGGACCTCTGACCCCAAAAGAGGATTTAGGGCCAAAACACTAAAGAGGAGACCATGCTTTGTGACCCAGTCCCTGGAGCAGTCAAACCTTACTCAGCCAACAAAGATATCCATGGAGCTCAATGTCAAAGGACCAGATTTGCTGCTGACACTGTCTGAAAAGGCTAGGACTCTGGCACCTGTCTCTTCTGGCCTTTGTCAGAGGGTGAAGTCCTCAGGAATCTTCTTCCAGACCACTTGCTCACCTATGTGGATTGGTGTTGGGAAAGGGAGAGGATGACAAAGAAATCGATTTTTTTTTTCTAATTAATTCAACTACAAGCTAGATTAGCCTGATGTGGAAACTGCTGATCAGACCCAGATGTCTGACCCATCCCAGCTGGCAAAACTGTGCTTGCCTGCAAATCTGGCTCTTGTTCCAGGGGAGAGTAGGACCAAGGGGATCCTTTTGCATGGAATCAAGGGCAGCATGCCCAAGCTTCAACTTTGGCTGTTTTTGCAATTGGGTAACACATTTCTCCCCAGATCATTATTTTGACCACAGCTCCAGACTATCAGGCCTCCTGAGTTTCAGCTTCCAAGAACATTTGAACATTGAGTTTTTCTGGATGCAAGAACTATCTTGTGTTCATAATCTCTTTCACCACCTTTACCCAACACCAGCCATAGATCTTCTGACCTATAAATCTGAAGGGGGTCCCAAGAAGTCAAGAAGAAACTGGGCAACTAGCTACTATTTAGTCTAGCACATCTCCAGGGCAGCTATGTGACTAATTGCTGCAATCCTTGGGTCTCTGGACTTCCTGGGAATGTGCCAAGATCAGACTAAATTATCTTCAGAAGGGCCACCCAGGATAATGCCTCACAGAACTTAAGCCAGAGTGAACCATATCTCAGCCTATAGCTTTAAGCTGCTATTTTCATCAATCAATCAATCATCAAACAAATAAACACTTATTAAGCACCTTCTATGTGCTGGACTTTTCTGCTCTCCTGGGAGAGATAACATGGCCATAAGCAAACTGATAACCAATACATAAAAAATGAATGCCAAGAAACTTTATGATGGGGTGTGCTAGCAACTGGATGTATCAGGGAAGGCTTCATTTAGAAGATAGCACCTGAGGAAAGTTCTGAAGGAGACAAGACTTTCTAAGAGGTGGGAGTACACTTGTGGAAAACAGCTCCTGCAAAATTATGGGACAGATAGGAGATGGAGTGTTATATATGAGATTCAGTAAGATAGTTTAGTTAAACTGCATGATGCAAGAGGGATATGTGACTAGGGTGTTGGGGGGTACTCTTTCTTAGTATCATGATGACAGCAGCTTACTGGGGGAAAAATAATGATGAAAAAGGACAGCTATCTCCTAACCAAAATAATGTATTTTAGGATAGCACCCATGCCCAACCCTCATATATACTCCCTCTGCCCACAGAATGCTAACCTCATTCAAAATATTTTGAGTGTGAGTCAGTATCCCTGTAAAACTATAGGTCATAAGCACATGAAAAAGTGTTCTAAATCCCACCTGATTAGAGAAATGCAAATTAAAACAACTCTGAGGCACCACCTCACACCTAGCAGATTGGCCAATATAGCAGCAAAGGAAAGTGATAAATGTTGGAGGGGATGTGGCAAAATTGGTATACTAATACACTACTGGTAGAGTTGTGGATTGGTCTAACCATTCTGGAGGGCAATTTAGAACTATGTCCAAAGGGCTTTAAAAGAATGCATACCCTTTGACCCAGTCATACCACTGCTGGGTTTGTACCCCAAAAAGATAATAAGGAAAAAGACTTATACAAAAATATTTATAGTCACACTCTTTGTGGTGGCAAAAAATTGGAAAATGAGGTGGTGTCCATCAATTGGGGAATGGCTGAACAAATCATGGTATCTGATTGGGATGGAATACTACTTTATTGAAAGGAACAATGAACTGGAGGAATTCCATGTGAACTGGAATGACCTCTAGGAACTGATGCAGAGTGAAAGGAGCAGAACCAGAAGAACATTGTACACAGAGATACACTGTGGCACAATCGAATGTAACACACTTTTCTACTAGCAATAAAATCCAGGACAATTCTGCAGGACCTATGAGAAAGAACGCTGTCCACATCCAGAGAAAGAACTGTGGGAACAGACATGCAGAAGAAAAACATATGATCGATCATGTCATTCAATGGGGATATGATTGGGGTTTTGGCATTAAAAGATCACTCTACTGCAAATATGAATAATATTGGAAATAGGTTTTGAACAATGATACATGTATAACCCTGTGGAATTTCTTGTCAGCTCCAGGAGGGAGGAGGAAGGAACCTGCAGAGAGGAGGGGAGGGGGGTAAGATATCATGAATCATGTAACCATGAAAAAATATTCTAAATTTAAAAAAACCCAAAAACTATAGGTCTTTAGTCCCCCACTAATGGCTTCTTTAACCAGCTAACCAGGGAGCACATTAGTTCAAAGTCAAAGACATTTCATTAAAAAGCACAGTAAGATAAGTGTTGAGAAAGATTTCTCCTACATACACAGTCAGATAAGAAGCATGTTAGAGGGGCAGCTAGTTGGCCCAGTGGATTGATATCCAGGGCCAGAGATGAGATGTCCTGGGTTTAAATGTGGCCTCAGACATTTCCTAGCTATGTGATGTGTGACCCTGGGCAAGTCACTTAATCCCAAGTGCCTAGCCCTTATTGCTCTTCTGCCTTAGAACTAATACACAATACTGATTCTAAGAGGGAAGGTATGGGTTTTTAAAAAAAAAGGAGAATCATGTAGGAAGTATTCACTATATGCCAGACACTGTTCTAACCACTGGGGATGCAAAGAAAGATAATGTCAGTTCCTACCCTGAAGGGTAGGAAGTTTACATGGTTTTTTTTTTTACAAGTTTTACAAGTTTACTTTAGAAGTTTCTAATGAGGTAAGCTCTTCACCACCCCTGGAGAGGGGAAAGACCCATGAAGGGACATGAATAACCAGAGAATTTACACAGCAGGAATTCTTGTTGACAGAGTTCACTTGAATCTAGTGCAACTCTGTAATATCCATGATCTTAAGTGGGGTGAAACTGCCTCACAGAATTCCATAGGACCCCCCAGAACTCCAGGAGAGGGGGCAGTTGGAGCAGTTAAGAATGTGACTATAAAAGCCAGGTCTCCCAGCTTGCAAGGACTTACTCTTTTTGGGGGTTCATGGGTGGCTGAGAAGGAGGGTAGGATTGCTCTTTTTGTTAGCTCATCTCTGACCTCAGGGAGCAGGGAGTTACTTTGCTGTTTACTCTATACAAACTAAACCAGGCTGTGTACACTGAGAAAAATACCTCACATGCAATATCTTAACTAATCTCTGATTTAAAGAGAACTTCAGTCAAGATTACCTTCACCATCTTAAACTTGATAACATTAGATTAAGAAAAAGTTAGTTTGTGAGGGAGATAGAAGTTAAATTAGTAGTAGTAGTAGATAGAAGTTAAATTCCCCAGAGGGGAATGTGTTTCCAACAAGTTACCTGAAGATATTAGGTAGTTTACCTCACACTTATCCTAAAGTTTATCTCCCCTTTTTCTGTTTTCCTGAAATTAATAAATCCCTTCCCTTGTTAAGTTTGAGAGCCTGCGTGAAGTTATATTTAGGTTATGCCAACCAATATCATACATTACCTAGGCAAAAATCTTCATCCAGGCAAGCACTGGAACAGCTGTTATCCAGAGAGCAAGTCTGCTGTAATAGAAGACATCCTGAACCTTTTATCTATCTCAGGTTTTGGGGAATAATCTTCTAACAGTGGAAATTGCTAATCTCAGTGGGATTATTTCCTATCTGTCTACCAATTTAGTCCTGTATTAGCCAAGCCTAAACAGCCTCCATTTCTTGATCTAAAGGGGATTCAGTTAAAACTGTTACCCCTTCTGCTTCAACTGCTTCAGGAGGGGGAGGAGAAAGAATTCTATTGACTCTCACCCCTCTCCATTGCTAGGATAGCCAACTTGAGCCTTTGCTCTGATTCCATTACCAATTATTACCAATCTGAATCAATCTTACAACTCACACATCCAGTGCTATAAACCACCATGGTCTCCTTGGTTTTATTGTGTGAGTCTGGGTAAGAAAGTTCTTTCTCCACTGAGCTGCAGTCTTTTGCTGCTCTCTCTTCATCTTTGTTGGGCTACTGTCCAAAGAGAAATACTGCACCCCAGGAGGAGCAGTGGAAAGATTCCATAAGAAGAGGACATGAGAATCCTGCAGTACTGGAAGCATGAACTGTCATGGCCTCATATGTTCTGGATGAGACCATCTCGCTTCCAGTTTATTCTTTAAATTCATGTCGATTTTTCCCACCTACTGTGTATAATGTAGGAAAATATTCCCTAAATGATAATTTTCTGAACTCTGTGATTACAACTGTGAAGATTCCTCTTGCATAGAAGGGGGAAATGTTTGCTAGTTTTTAGATTAATAGTCTGGGGGTCATCTTTAGTTCTTTTGTATTAGAAACTCCAACTAGCAAGCAAGACAAGTCTTAAGTATCTTTACATCTGGCTTTTTCAATTCACTCTTCTTCCCTAGACTCCTCTCTCTCAGTTTAAATCTTTTCCTATGTTTGGTCAGAAAATTATTTTTAATTCATATCATACTCCTGGTCTGGGCAAATCATAACAAAAGAACCAAGGAGAGCTCAATCACCCTATTTCCTTTGTCGTGTTATACATTCTTGCCTTTTCCCTCCCAGTGTTTTCTTGCTATCAACAAAATATATTGGTTTCCTAATTTTAGTTCTCAGTCTTTTAAAAGAGAAAAAATTGGAGTTACTAGCTCTTTTTGGAGATTGCAAACCTTTCAGTACTAATTTAATGGTGACAAAGGATCCAAAACAAGACTTGCCCCTGTGGAAAGACAATAAAAAAATCTTTTTTCCAGATGTTTGGTGACAAGTCATCCCATCATGGCTTCATTAGCAGGGATAGGCTCTCTTCTCCTGTCACTTATGAGGATGGAAATCTGGCTTCCAGCCTTTCTATTAGGGAAAAACTGATAATGGTGGGCCTTTTGTTGCATACCCTGTATCCTTCTTGTCTTCTCAAGACTAGAGCCAATTTCTGATATGCCTGATAATTTAACAGATTTACCAGGCACTTATTTTTAAACCCTTACCTTCCATCTTGAAATCAATACTGTATTTTGGTTCCAATTCAGTAAAGACTAGGCACTGGGGATTAAGAGCTAGGAAGTATCTGAGATGAGATTTGAACCCAAGACCTTCCATCTCTAGAACTGGCTTTCAATCCACTAAGTCACCTACCTGCCCTATTTACTGGGTACTTTCAGGGCATATAGGAGCTGTAGCAACCAGAGGTATAGGAATTACAACAGTCTTTAAGTCTTTTTAAATATGTCTAGAATCTAGACAAAGATGCACATTTTAGTGGTTGTCTAGGATTTGTTCTAAAAGAGAAAAGGAGAGGTTTCTTTGTTTTTTTTCCCTTTGATAAATTTGACTTTAATGAGAGCAATATGAAAGTAGGAAACTTGATTTTACAAGGGCATAATTAATACAGGACCTCAGTTAGCAATGTGTGGAAAAGAACACTCAACTAGAAAACAGGAGGCCTAGGTTCTCTTAAAAAAAACCCAACAACTTATTTTCTGTCTTAGGTAACAATTCTGAAACTGAAGGGCAAAGGCAAGGACTAAGCAAATGGGGTTAAATGACTTGCCCAGGCCCACACAGCTAGGAAGTACTGAGGCTAGATTTTTTTTTAATTCTATGTTTATTGTCATGCAAAACACACTTCTATATTGGTCGTATTGTAAGAGCAAAGTCACACATAACCAAAACCCCAAAATAAAACAAAAAATACACTGATGTGAAAGATTGACTCCAACAGTTCTTTCTCTGGAGGTGGATAGCATTCCCCATTCATTATAAATCTTTCAGGATTGTCCCAGATCATTGCATTGCTGAGAATAGCCAAGTTTTCACAGATAATCATCGTCCAATATTTCTGTTATAGTGTACAAGGGTCTTCCAGTTCTGTTTATCTCACTCTGCATCAGTTCCTGCAGGTCTTTCTAGCTTTTTCTGAACTCACCTTGCTTATCATTTTTTATAGCGCAATAGTATTCCATCACCAACTTATACCACAATTTGTTCAGCCATTCCCCAATTGATGGACTCAAGGCTAGATTTGAAACCAGGTCCCCTGACTCAAGGCCTGAGTCCTTAAGGCAATGCTCTGCCAGAAAATTGCTGAATGCCACAGAACAAATCACTCAGCCTCTCTGAGTTTTGTTTTTCTCATTCCGTAAAATGAGAGTATTGGACTAAATCCCTAAGGTCTCTTCAAGTTCTATTATTCTAAAAAAACGTACCTACCACTAAATAATTTCTCTTGGGTCCAGGTTAAAAAGATATAAATTCTGAATCTCTAAGGAGCAGAAAACTGAGGTCGTATGATGAATATTTGCTCGTTCTGTTGAACTTTAAACCATATTGGTTTTGTTGTTATTCATTCTGCCAAAGGTAGGGCTTTAATCTCATGATCTCAGATCTTTTATTTGGTTCTTTTCTTCCTTTTTTATGATGGAGAAAAGAGGAAGGAAGGTGCCAACTGGCATTAGGAAATAAGTCCTTCCCTGGGACAAGGGAAGTAGGGGGAGGACACTCTTTATTTTATTATTATTAATGCACTAAATCCTTGTTTAAAGGTACAACTCCACCTTCCTCTACCAATAGTCTGAACCCTTTCAGCTCATTCCTCTCAAACTTGTTTTCTGCAAAACTCTAAGTGGACCAGAGATTTGACCATTTGTAAAGTAAAGGAGATGTGATTAAGACATCCCTTCAAGACCTCTAAGACAGTTAGTAACTATAGATATGGTGCAGATAAGAGAGATAGCAAGGTTTTAATATGTTAAATGAACTGATAAAATGAGTTTTCAGTTGTAACTCCCTTGCTAACGTGTAAAGTTCTTTTGATAAAATTTGAGAGATGGTTTACCATTGACTGCTTCAGTATTAGAAGCCCCTGGTGGTCTTTTGACAGCTATCTTTTCAACTTTGGAAGTCAGTCAAAGCAGGAGAATTTATTTTTTAAAAACCCTTACCTTCCATCTTAGAACCAATACTAAGTATTGATTTAGAAGATAGGCAATTGGGATTAAATGACTTGCCCAAGGTCACACAGTTAGGAAGTGTCTGAGGCCATATTTGAACCCAGAGCCTCCTGTCTCTAGACATGGCTCTCAATCCACTGAGCCACCTCAAAGACAGTAGAGTTTTGTGGAAGTGTGATCTATAGAAGTCTAGAAGAAAGCCACTTCTTCTATGGTGAGAAGAATCCAGTTCTTGGGAGAGGTTGGCTTCACACCTTGTACTTCTTGCAGTAGACAGAATGAAGGGATTTTCTCCTTATTCCTCTATTGGTCATGACATCTGGCAGTGAGCTACTCACCTCAGTAGCAGATCAACACTCAGCAGGATTTGGATCCAACCAGTAGAAGCATTTATTTAGGGAATGACCTCTGGCATCAGTTTGTGAAAAGGAAATTTCTCCTCCCCACTTTTCCCTATGTGTACCTGGCATGAGTTTCCAAACACGAGCCCGGAAGTGAGGACTGTGTCAGGGAAATCACTGGATAAATTTAGTCATGAGGGTAGAACAGCCAGAAAAATGGAGCAATGGAGTCAAGAATATTGTGAGATTTTGTAGTGACAAAAAATTGGAAAGTGAGGGGATGCCCTTTGATTGGAGAATGGCTAAACAAATTGTGGTATCTTTTGGTGATGGAATACTATTGTGCTGAAAGGAATAAAGAACTGGAAGAATTCCATGTGAACAGGAAAGGCCTCCAGGAATTGATGTGGAGTGAAAGGAGCAGAACCAGGAAATCCTTCTGCACAGAGACAGATGCACTGTGGCACAATCAAATGTAACAGACTTTTCTACTCTACTAGCAGCAATGCAATGATCCAGGACAATCCAGAGGAATTTATGAGAAAGAACACTTTCCACATCCAGATGTGAAGTGTGAATCAGACTTTCTTTGACTAGCATAAGCAACTTTTAAATTGATCACCAAAACTGAAAGCACCCCTACTTAACACTTGCTAAAGTAGGTGATAATCAGTCAGAAACTTGTGAATCCTATGATTAAAAAATCGATACCTTTAGAAGCCTATGATAAAATTTTGACACTTTCAAAGGCCTATGATAAGAGTTAACACCTTCAGAGGTGAGAAATGGATCCTATAGACACTGCTCCTCTGGGCAGTGCTAGGCAATTTGGAAGCTGTAATTGGCCCTTGTGAAGAGGGGAAGGGACAAGAAGTCACTATAAAAGTCATGAACTTCTTTGGCTGGAGAAAATCTTCTGCAAGCAGTCTTCTGAAGATAGTCTTTGAGTCCTCTTCAGCTTGAATCTGGAGCTTGGAAGTAAATTGGGACTTGGATTGCCTCTTGGGTGAGTTAGTAGCCGGCCTTCCTTTCCTGGCTTCTGGAGAGATTAATTTTGGAAAGGCTTTCCCCTCTTGGAGGAGACTGTGTAGATGGAACACCTGGTCCTTCTGTGGAGGGGTTTTCTCTACTTTTCTCTACTTTCACTCTTTCCATCCTTTTGTAAGTAAAACTACTACTAAAAGTCATTTTGGCTTGAGCTATATAATACTTTAAATCGGTGACCACCATATTAGGAATTATCACATATTTGGTCAAACCCTTAATTTAATCCCTTACACAGATAAAGAACTATGGGGACAGAAATGTGGAAGAAAAACATATGATCAATTACATGGTTCAGTGGAGATATGATTGGGGATGTAGACTCTAAATGATCACTATTGCAAATAGTAATAATATGGAAATAGATATTGATTAATGATACTTGTAAAACCCAGTAGAATTGTGCATTGGTTATGGGAGGGGGTAGAGAGGAGGGGAGGGAAAGAATATGAATCATGTAACTATGGAAAAATATTCTAAATTAATTAAGTGCATAAATTTAAAAATGAAAAAAAAAAAAAAAGAATGTGAGACCATGTGGGCAAGATGATCTCCCCTGGGCAGCACAGACAAAATGGAAAGCCATGTTTGGTTCTTGAGACTTCACAAGTTAGTGGGTAGAGATTAGATCTGATAAATGGAGGCAGGAAGGGAGCTCACATTCTCTGGACTTCCATGTTTCCTGGTGACTGCTCTTCTCAGGGTCAGTATGGTAGGGGGCCCAAAATGTTGGCCACAGATTAGAAAGCTAAGTCCCTCTGTACTTCTATCTTGTTTTTCTGTCTTCTTCCTCCTATTTCTTTTGGTATAATAAAATTATTAATCTTCAGCCAGTCTTTTAAATTTAATTCTTACAAGTGAAGCCAGCCAGTTATGGAATGAAGAGAGAATTATCACTGAGAATTGAACTAAGATATCATAAGGAGAGAAAGGATGTAGGGTTCCTACAATACTGAAAGCATAAATTGGCATGGCCACAGGTATTCTGGACATGACTAAGCCATTTCCACTGTCCTCTAAGTCTGTGCTGACTTTTCCCTCTGACCATGGGAAAATGTGTCTTTTTATGGTTTATAGCCATTGTTCTTACTATACCTTTTAAGTAAATACTTTGGAGCCCATCCCCCCCCCCATACACATCTGTATATTTACATATTAGATACAGGTGCTGGGAAATAGTCATTTGGCCCCCTTCACTATATCACAGGGCTGGCTGCCCAGCCCTTCCCTTCCATACATACTTATACACACACAAGCATCAGGGGTACTCCTTCCAGGAAGGATGAGGGACAAATGATAAAAGTAAATACTGGTTGGTGCTGGTGAGTTATAGTTTTGGAAAGATAAGCCCACAGTACTAGCAGAACTAGAAGTACTCCCTAGGCACTCAGCCTGCAACCCATAAGTGCTTATGAAATAGTTTTCCAAAGGAGCTAGTGAATTTAGTTAATAAGATTAAATGTTAGTTGGCCTGCTTTATTTTGGGTGATCTCTAACACCAGTGGTGAAACAGTTGCTTCTGGGTCTCTGATAAATGGAATGTTGTAGAGAAGATTCATTTCCAAGGGAAGAAACTGGAGGCAATGGCCTCAGAGGCTCCTTCCAACCCTAGGCATCTACATTATAGTGGAAAGGGAATGAGACAGCGACCTAGCTCTGCCACTGACTTATTGATCCAACTGATACAGTTCTAGGATTCACTTTCCTTCCTTATAAAATAAGATCGTTAAAAGAGATGATCTCTAAGGTCCTCCAGCTTTTACATTCTATGTTCTTAAGTTTCTTCCAGCTATTAAAAGGCCTATGAACATCATTAAAATAGGGATTGGATGAAATTTTTTTTCATCCAATGAGGGATGAGGTCCCTCTGAAGGACAAGTAACTTTCTAGGTATGATGCAAAGGAAAATGAGTACATCGATCAATCAACAAACATTTATTAAGCACCTACTATGTGCCAGGTATTGTGCTAAGTGCTAAAGATACAAAAAGAGGGAAAAGGCAGTCCCTGTTCTCAATGAATTCACTATCCAATGGAAGGGAGAAGGCCAGAAAAAGTACAAGGAGGACATTTTATCCCACTGATGAAGCCAATTTTGAATATAATACATAGAGTTTAAATAAGGAAAGGCTGAAACCCAAATGGTTGCCCTCTCTATTATCTATGTCTTTTTCTGTCTTTGTTATGCAACACTGAGATACTTTAATTTTTAAGATCTGGTAGGGTACTTGGCAAGAACCAAGACCTTTTCCGGGGTAGGTAGGTGGCCCAGTGGATTGAACACTGGGTCTGGAGTCAGGAAAACTCATCCTCCTGAGTTTAAATCCAGCCTCAGACACTTACTATCTGTGGGATTCTGGGCAAGTTACTTAACTCTGCTTGCCTTAGTTTCCTCATCTGTGAAATGAACTGGAGAAGGAATGGCAAACCATTCCAGTATCTCTGCCAAAAAAACCCAAATGGGGTCACAAAGAGTCTGATCTGACTGAAACAACTGAACAATAATAAAAATATATCTGTAGGGGGAAGCTGGGTAGCTCAGTGGATAGAGCTAGGCTTAGAGACTGGAGGTCCTAGGTTCAAATCTGGCCTCAGACACTGTCCCAGCTGTTTGACCCTGGGCAAGTCACTTAATTGCCTACCCTTATCACTCTTCTGCCTTGGAACCAATACACAGTATCGATATCAAGATGGAAGGTAAGGGTTTTAAAAAAAAAGATATCTGTAATGGGCAAAATGGAGCATTTTCTTTTCACAAGAATAAAATGTAATCATATTGTCTCAGAATCAGATTTTATAACATCTACCCTTTCATTATATTCTTAAATAAATTTTTTTTCTCTCCCATAGGGCAGGTGAAATGACTGTGCTTCTTTAAGCAAAGAAGATAATCCCTAAGAAATCAAAGACTTCTATGCTGCAAATCTAGGCAGACCATTGTTTCTGGCAGATAATGTAATATGATGTGCTTAATAATGAGATAATTAAAGCTTCACTTTTGGAAGCTTTTCTTTTTGAAAATGGAGACATAGTGTTCCCTGTAGCTGAGAGTAACTCTCTGTGGGAAGCCAATAAGAGAATAGATAAGAATCTGAGACTCCTCTTTTGACCCCTTTTGTGATCCTTGTGATTTCTTGTTGAAAAGTATTATGACCTTATTGAAAAGCTTTAAGTTCCCAGCAAACCTGAATTTAAAGGGTTAACACTGTTCCCCTTTGCCCAGGAATGCAGCTACAGACAAGGCCAAAACTTTAGCAGGGGCAATTCAACCCTGAGAAAAATACTCCCAACTTGGCTTTCTGATAAGAACCAGTCAAAATTCAGCCTTGGCCTTGGTCTGTTCTGAAGCCAATGTTTTGTGTTTTGATGTGACATAATTTGTAACTTCTGTGCATCTGCAAAGTTTCAGGGGGGTTCTTTTGTGTGAAATGAGTCTTGAAATATATGAAGCATGAGGTAAAAGATCTTCGTGTCTGGTTATTTCCTTATCAACTAAACTGTCCTTATCAGATTATCAGAGATGATAAAGAGATCTTGAGGACTCTCCCTGGGATTCCTTGCTCTCTTAGGAACTTCAGGAAAAGGAAAAAGGGGAGTCAGGCTAGATCAGTGATAGGCAAACTTTTTAAAGAGGGGGCCAAAGGAAAGGAAATGCTCATCTGTCAGTCTGTTTCTAAGGCAATTCTTTCAAAGTTTCATTGTATTGTATCCTACTCATTGTATTTGTCAGATTAGGAATAATATCCCAGCTGGATAGAACATTTCAGGGAGTTGCATCTGGCCCACTGGCCATAGTTTGCCCATCATTGGGCTAGATGGTTTCTGCTGTTTAGTATAATCAGTATGACTTAATCAATCTGGACATGCCAATGGGATCCACAATGATATTATTGGACCTACTGAACTAGAAAGTCTGGCTGATTATGAGTCTTTTCATTCTGTGGGTTCAGTCTCAGACTCATGTGGTAGAAGAAACTTTCCTATTTTTCAGATTATCTGTACCAGTAGAGTTGAACTGAAATAGAAAGAGGATCTCTCTATATGACATATTGACTTTTAAAAAACCACACATTCACATTATTTATGTGCTATTGTACTTATTAATTTTGTCAAAGATTTCCCAATTATGTTTTTTTTTATTTTAAACCCATAACTTCTGTGTATTGACTTATAGGTGGAAGAGTGGTAAGGGTAGGCAATGGGGGTCAAGGGACTTGCCCAGGGTCACACAGCTGGGAAGTGTCTGAGGCCGGATTTGAACCTAGGACCTCCTGTCTCTAGGCCTGACTCTCACTCCACTGAGCTACCCAGCTGCCCCCTCCAATTATGTTTTAATCTGGTTCTAGTGGCACTCTGGAATGTCATGGACCTCATTCACCTCTACTCTATATCACCCTCTTTTTTTTTTTTTTTAAACCCTTACCTTCCATCTTGGAGTCAATACTGTGTATTGGCTCCAAGGCAGAAGAGTGGTAAGGGTAGGAAATGGGGGTCAAGTGACTTGCCCAGGGTCACACAGCTGGGAAGTGTCTGAGGCCAGATTTGAACCCAGGACCTCCCGTCTCTAGGCCTGGCTCTCAATCCATTGAGCTACCCAGCTGCCCCCTCACCCTCTTTTCTTAAGGCCCTTGCCTCTTTATCTTATAGCCAATCTTGCCTTAGACATTGCTCCCATCATCCACTGCCTTCATTCTCATTCTCTTGCTGCTGAACAGAGTTGCAGAAAATTACAAAACTGTACCAACTGGGTCCACTACAAATACATAATCTCAACAGGGTTCTCACTACAGCAAGGCAATCTTTTTGTACCTCCCTGTTCTGCTCACCATGGTGGCTCTACCAAAACTTTTCATTCCTCCTCAAGCCTTTCATAGCTCCCCTTTCCCCTACTGTCTCAGAAGAGAACCTTCCCTCAAATTTCATTGGAAAAAAAATCAAGGTCATTGGCTGAGAACTCCCTCTTCTCTTCTCCTTATCTCATATCATTCAGATGCTTCCACTATTTCCTCCTTCACTCCTATCTCAAATGAAAAGGTGGTCCTTCTTCTTGCCAATGCAAACCCCTCTAATGTACAACAGAGTGCCACTAGAACCAGATTAAAACATAATTCTAATGTACAACAGATTTCATTCTATCCCATCTTTTCTGGCAGATTCCTCACTCTATCATCCTCGATCTCTCATTTATCTTTAATATCTCACTTTCTACTGACTGCTTCCCAATTGCTTCAAACATACCTATATCTCCTCCATCCTCAAAAAAACCCTCACTTGATCCAACCTCCCTTGGTGGCTATCATCCTCTATCTCCCCTCTTTTTCATGATATATCCCTTAAGAAAGCTGTCTCCAGTCTTTTCTCTCACTTACTTTCCTCTAACTCTCTACTTTCTGCAATCTGGCTCTCTTCTTCATCATCCAACGGAGACTACTCTCTCCATCATGATCAATGATTCCTGAATCACCAGATATAATGACCTTTTCTCAATCCTCACAACCTTCTTGGCCTGTCTCCAGGCTTTGAGACTGTCAGTCACTCTCTTCTTGATACTCTCTGTTCTCTGCTTCAGGGCTTTTTTGAGCTGCTCTTTTTGAGCTAATTCTGGGGGTCTGCAAATTTTTAGTGCTTCCAAAGTAGTACAATCTGGGAAAAGATGTGGTCACCACTCTCCTGGTCTGCATTCTGGTCTTTACCCAGTAATAGCCCCTCCTCCCCTACAGCTGCAAGAATTATTACTCTTCTTGGCCCAGGAATTGTAATCAAGTCCCCTATTCCCTTGTGAGTGATCATAAGTTTCATTCTTTGCCCTGGTAATGAGACCCAGAACTGCATATGGGCATAGAGTTGCCAATCAGCACCAGCTGTACCAGTGCCTACAATGAATCTCCTATAATCTCTTTCTCATCAGTTATCTGACCCCCTTTTCATCTCTGAGCTGAGAGCTCCTGAAGCTGCTGTTGCCACCATTGCCACATATGTGTGCTCTGGACAGATCTCTATTCTGGTGTCACAGATCTCTCCTGCAAACCTCCCAAGCTTTTTTAGGCTGGAAAAATGTTTCATTATGACCTTTTGCTGGTTCTGCCACTCCAAAAATTTATTTAAAATATTATATTAAAGTTGTTTGGAGGGAATATTAAGAGAATTCAGCTGGGATGCTGCCATATATCCACCATCTTGGTACTTCCTCTTGTCTACTCTTTATACCTTCTTCTTCTCAACATATTCTGTAATTTAACGACACTGGTCTCCTTGCTGTTCCTTCAATAGGACACGCCATCTCCTGAATCCCAGCATTTTCACTGCCTGTCCTCCATGCCTAGAATGGTCTCCTTACTAGTTTCTGCCTTCCTTCATGTCTTGGCTAAAATCCCAAGAATTTTTTCTTACTCCATCCAACTCCTACCCCAGTTCCTTTTCTTTGAGCTTACCTCCCATTTGTCTTGTATATATATCTTGTATAAACACAATTGTTCAAATATTGTCACCCCCATTAGACTGGAAGCTCCTTGAGGGCAGGCCCTATCTTTTTTTAAAATTCTTTGTATCCCTAGCACTTAGCAACAATGTAAAGGCTTAATAAATGCTTGCTGACTTGATTTTGTTAAAACACAGTTAAGTTTTCTTTCTTTCATTCTGGGATTCAACATACGGAAAGAAAATCATCAGGATCTTTGGTGAAACAGATGTGATCTGCAGTATCTTTATCCCTTTCCGGCTCCTCTTCCCCTCCCTGCTTTTATTGTTGGTCAGCTCAGAACTTGGAACAGGAGCTAGACCCTTGCAAAATACATTCCTCTTGCAGACCCACCAAGCTTCGAAAGCTCAGTTTCCCAGCTCCTTGGGCTGTCTTCAAAGAGGAGCAGTTGATGTGATTGTTTTAAAAAACAGTCCTTCCACAGAAGCCATGAAAGACAGAAAACAGGAAATTAAATGAATTACTGTGAAAGCCTACAGATGATTCTAATTTTGTCCTTACAGCTAATCAAGGTAATATGTCTGGAAAATCATAAAATAATGGTATTAAGGCAATAAGATCACAGTCTAATAGGCACATTTTTGTTTATAATTGGTTCAGTGTCAGGATTCATATTGTTAAAGAAGCTTTTTCCCCCTCAAGGCATGTGACAGACAAGGAGAAGGAGGAAATCTTGCTTCTTTCTTGTCTCAGGAGCAGTCCAGTAAAGTAGTTTCTTGTGACCTTTTTAAAGAGCTGGTAAGTATCTTTAATTGCTATTGGGAAGAAACATGCAGATTAGATAAGAAATGAGAAATGAAATGTGTTTGGACCAAAACTTATTTGACAAACACTGTTATTGGATTTACCTATAGGAATGGCTTTTAGTGGTGAGGGACAAAACAAAGAACAAGATCCTACTTAACAAATAGTTCAAGGGAAAGAGGTTTTGAAGCTGAGATGACAAAAGGCAGAGTCTGGAGGCCAATACACTTTAGAATCAAAGAATCACATTAACAAGAGATAAAAGGGATATTGGAGGGGGCAGCTCAGTGGAGTGAGAGTCAGGCCTAGAGACAGGAGGTCCTAGGTTCAAATCTGACCTCAGCCACTTCCCAGCTGTGTGACCCTGGGCGAGTCGCTTGACCCCCATTGCCCACCCTAACCACTCTTCCACCTATGAGACAATACACCGAAGTACAAGGGTTTAAAAAAAAAAGGGATATTGGAAGCTATATGAGCTGACCCATTTACTTTACAAATGAAAAGGTATCTAGTGAAGTTCAATGACTTGCCCAAAGTTACTCAAGAAATATGTGACATCAGGATCTGAGCCCAGCTCCTCTAATTCTAAACCCATCATTCTCTCCACCTCAGCACTTTCCACTTCAGCATAATAATTTTGTAATAACCTAGTCAGACATGACTGAAATGACTGAATAACAACAAAGTATTAGAGAATGGCCAAAGCTTTTGAAATTTCAGATGCTGTTGTATGAAAGGAGAGAATATCTGCCACATTAGCCAGAACCTTAGCCCATTTGGAGGGAGTAGATACTCCCTTACTACACAAGTTTTGCACCTACCTATTGGGATGTTCTAAAAACCAGTATGCCAATTTAACATGTTGAGCAGGACAAAAGATTTTATTTTTTTAATTCAAATATATTTTATTTTCTCAATTACATGTAATGACCATTTTCAACATATGTTTTCTGAAATTATAAGAACCAAATTATCTCCTTCCCTCCCTTCCCTTCTCCCTCTAGAAGCTGGTAAGCAACTTGATCTGGGTTATATGTGTATTATTATGCAAAACATATCTCCATATTGGTCATTGTTGTAAGAGCATCCTCGTATAAAACCAAAACCTCCAAATAAAACCAGAAATAAACTAATGTGAAAGATAGTATGCTTTGACCTGCATCTGACTCCAACAGTTCTTTCTCTGGAGGTGGATAGTATTCTAAGTCATAAGTCCTTCAGAAATGTCCCAGATCATTGTATTTCTGAGATTTCACGGTTGACCATCAGTACAAAACATTGTCAGGTGTCATTATATGATCTTTGTTTCCACTGATGAGCATTTTGTTCATTTTAACTACTCCTTACTTGTTCAGACTCTAAGAGATCCTAGTCTGAGAAATTACTAAAATTCAGAGGTGTACCTTCTCTCCACCCCCCCCCCCCCAACACACACACTTCATGCTTCCCAGACACTAATTGCTGTGAAAATGGGAACTAATGGAAAAAGTGACTGCTAGCTTTGGTCACTCCCTTCAGGCTTGGAGGAAAGATCTCTAAGCGAAAACAAAAGCACACTCAACTCTCTCCCACAAACTGTACCTAAATTTTTTCCCCCTTTTTGGTCCAACCTGTGACTTCACTGATCTAGAATCCCCAGAGAAGAAACCTCCTTCCACCAGTGCAGATCAGCAATTGTTTTGTAACTTAAGAGATTTAGAGATGCATAAAGAGGTTCAGAGCTGGAAGAGACCATGAAAGCCATTTAATCCATCTTCTTCATTGTAAAGGTGAGTTATTGAGTCCAAAGGATGCTAAATTATTTTCCAGGGTCATAGATAACTGGAATATGCCAGAGGCAGGACATGAAACTATGTCTTTCTTTTTTTCCTTCCTTCCTTCCTTCCTTCCTTCCTTCCTTCCTTCCTTCCTTCCTTCTTTCCTTCCTTCCTTCCTTCCTTCCTTCCCTTCTTCCTTTT
>NC_058130.1:345566924-345644159 GCF_016433145.1 Gracilinanus agilis | reverse complement strand
TCTGAGATCTCCCAGGGCTAACCACAGTTTGTGCTAACCCTTAATGGAGTCCCTCTCAGAGCACAAGTCACTTCTTCCTGCTCCTTCATTCCATCTTGGAATTCCCAGCTCCAGCTCCTTCCTGCTAGATACACCTTAATTCTTAATTACTAACTAATCTAATCATCCTCACAACAATATTCTAAAATATTCATAGTATCTGTGGTGGTGAAGAAATGGAAATTGAGGAGATAGTCATCAATAGGGGAAAAGCTAAACATGTTGCAGTATATGATTGTGATGGAATACTACTATACTACAAAAATGAAAAGCAGGCTAATTTGTAAAAACAGGGAAAGACATACATGAAATTTTGAAGGATGAAATGAGCAGAACCAAGAGAATATTGTATACAGCAAGAAAATATTGTTTGGAGAATGACTTGTGCGTGTCCTCCTCCAGAGAATGAATTGATAAATAGAAACAAGCAAGGCATAATTTTATATATCCACAAATCTTGAAAAAAAATCCTTACCCTCCAACTTAAAATCAACGCTGTATTGGTTCTAAGGGAAAAGAGTGGTATGGGCTAGGCAATGGGGGTTAAATGGCTTGCCCAGGGTCACATTGCTGAGGTCAGATTTAATATACAGACAACTTTTGGTCAAATGATGACTTCTCTGTGGGGAGAGGGCAGAGAGGGAGGGAGACACCTGGGAATTTTAATATAACAAATATTATTTAACTAAAAAAAAGAATAAAGAAATGAGTGAATTTTCATGTCCTGTGTCTTATGGTCACTGACATCTCAGATCCCATATAGTTTCCTGCCCAAGAGAAGAGGAAAGGGCTGACAAAGCCTTCCTGATCTTGTGACCAAGATATAACTATCCAACTTTTTTATATATTTTGCATCTCAAGACCTCCAGCAGCTATAGTACAGTCCTCTAACTAAGATAAGGAAGGATACAAATAACAAAAGGAAAGACACCCAGATAAAAAATTATCAGACTTGTATTTTCCTTTCCCATAGAGATATCACCTAGCTCACTTGCCCTCTCCTGTCTATATTGTCAGCACTGAAGACTAACAGACGGTTCAGGAGCATGGGTCTGGAAACCTAGGCTAGCTCTGATTTATTTGACTCCAGACAACTTCAGAAAAGGAGAGAGGGCATCATCAATTGGTACTAGTTGTTGCCCTTCTGTCCCACAGCTTGGTTGCCCTGACATCCAAAACATGATATTAGCACCCCTCCTCTAAGAACACATACTCTCCTCTCCTGAGGACCCCCTGATTTGATTTGCTTATCAGTACCTACAGGAAGTAGCTCACACAGACCAGAACACATTCTCCCACAGTCTATTGGTGTGTGGTATCATGTCTGATGGCACTTAAGCTGAGCTTTGAGGGATTCCAAGAGAAAGAGGTGGGAGTGGAGAATAGTCTAAGCATGAGGTGGGAGTGGGACAACCTGAGCAGAACAGAAAGATGGGAAAGATGTATGTAGGGAAGCTAGCAGGCTAAACTAGACCAAAGAATGCACAAAGTGTAATAACATGACATTTTTTTATGTTGTTTACTTCCATTCTCTACCAAGTATGCAACACCCTCTTACTCCTAAACCCTCCCCACATTCCAACCTTAATATTGCTTTACTAACAAAAGGGTCTGACACAACATTTAAAATATGCTTCCACGTTTGGGTATTTTATAATCATTGAAAAGGAGCCTATTGCGCATTATGTTTGAATAATAAATCTTGTCAATATGATGTTTTCTTCCCCATTTATTACAATGTGAATTTTCATATAGATTTTGCCATTGATTTTTCATTTGCCACAGACATCAAAGCCAGTTCATCTGTATTTTGTATATCGTGGATATGTTACTGACTAAAATATCACCATAGTAATAATAATAAAACATTTATAAAATTCAAAAACCAATACCAAAAATAACAGATGGTCATAGGACATAAAATCGAATCTGTTGATATGCTCCTTGGCTAAGGTGCTGCCCAATCAAGGTAACACAGTACATTAATCCATTTAAACAACCTCTTTTGAAAAGATCCTAAACAGGTAGTCACGCAGTTCTTACGGTGGAAATATCAGGCATCGCGACCATCTGGGAAGAAGAGGGGAAGAGAAATACCTGCTCTGGTGTCCAACACACATGTAGATTTAAGCAGTGGTGGGAGGTTTGCTATTGACTGACCTCTTACATCATGCTTTCCTTCAGAATGAAAAACTCTCTCACTAACTAACCACTGAATGGTTTCCAGCAGAAAACGGAGTTTTTGGCTCTCCTTGACTCTTACAATACACTCCATTGAATTAGTGGGTGGATCCAATGATTACTGATAGAATACAGGTGCATAAAGGAAAGCCCGAGAACAACAAAATATTTAGTTAAGAGGTACCAAATATCTGGGCACTAGGACCAGTAGAGAGAAACATCTGAAAGGGGTCAGAATATCATGTTCCAGAGAACAGAAGAAAAAGTAACATTCAAAGAAAAGAGGTTTTAATGAGGACATGTTAACTCAAAACCAAACAAACAAACAAAAAACTCCCAAGAGGTAAGATCCATGGGTCATTTTGGCTCTTTACAAAGCAAACCTCAAACCAGAGTCAGTAACTGGAGAAAAAACCCAAATCATTTACTCCAGACACACTTCAGGGACTACACACATGGCTCCCCAATAGCAGGTGGTCTTCTGAGTATCACAATTCATCACATCCTCTCCCCCTCCAAACTGCTTTTGGCAGACACATCCTTCAGGAATCTTAGCACCTGGTTCTCTCTTTTTCAGCTGTTGGGATGACTGGTTTCCCCCACCTACACTCAGTCAACCCTTTATAGTAAATACATAGACATTCACTTCCAAGAACAGCTGGAATGAGTGAGACTGTTTCCCTTCTCCCTAGCATACTTTCCAAGTGATAAGGAGATGTGAAATATATGTTACTTCATCTGGTGAATCCTCTAGGATTTTTGAAAGTGGAGTGAAGAAGACTGCCAAACCTCCTCTCACAGTTATTGATGAAGTCTTGTCTGGGGTGGGGCTGAGAGTATAGTAATTAAGGGATAAATTGAACCCTGAAGGAACAATCTTATAATTCTTTTTAATTCAATTAAAATATTTACTGATGTAATCTATGCTGGAGAACCTGCAGCTTGGTTCTTATAAACTGGGTAAAATCTAAGGAAGGCTCTAAATGGAAGTTCTTAGGTGGGTCATATCCCCATCTAGAGTTATTCCTGCAATATTCAAATTTGGATCATCTCCACCCCAGGTCCTCTTGGTGTATATCAGTAAACCCCAGGGACCTATAAAGTTGTCTCAGTTTATAGTATTGTTGGTATCATTCATTCCCACCCCCATAACAGAAATAACTTGAGGTTGATAGAAACTTTCCTGAATTCTTCTCTAGTTTAAAAAATATATATACAAATATATATGTGTATATATGGTTATACATATACATATTGTGTTCCCTAAACACAATAATAGGATGCCTTTGGATGAACTAACCTGCAGCCTCAGCTCTGGCTGTTTCTCTGGGAACCTGGAAAGGCTCACAATATTAGGCACCTTTCCAAGTTCTTCAGAATCTTTCTTCCCAATTTCCTTCTCCAGTATTTTATCCTTTTCCACGTAGTTTACAAAATAGTGTAAATGCTTTTCACTGGCAGCTTTGTCACAGTCCATAGGCACCCCTAAGGCACTTGCCTTGGTGCTTATAAGAGTTTATTTAAACCACAGATTGCTAAACTGGGGACCATGAACTTGTGGTTTTTAAAAAATTTGATAACTATAGCTTAATAGAGTTGTTTTCCTTTGTGATCTTATGTATTTTATTTTTTGCATTTGAAAACATTCTGACAAATGTGGTGCCCTGGAAAATACTACATGGCTATGAAGATTTTTCACAAGAGAAACAAGTTCATGTTTGGGTCTAGTAGCCAACTGTGTTTCTCTTTAGGTCTTTTTTTTTTTTTTTTTTTTTTTTTTTTTTAAGATCAAATCCAAGGTCATCCCTGAAGTATGTAAACTAGCCATGACTGATTAGGGGATGGAGGAGGGGAAGAAAGCTCAGAATAGAATACCAGTTGAATGAAATTCTGACATGAGAATATACTCTGGTACCATGTATTTATATCCTACTGCCTTTTTACTCTTGAAAGGACAAATATTAAATGGTAAGGAAGACCCACCCAAGATATTTCCTTGTCTAGGCTAAGTCCCTTTATAATCACTTTTCTCCAGACACTTTTTTTTGCTGTTGTTATAAATATGTAATAAATTATAATAGATATGGCATGGGATGTTACACCCCCAAATTATAGAAGTGTTTCAGGTCAAACTGTAAGCAGGAAAATTCCTTTGTTTCCTCGCATCCTTGCAACTATTAACCTAAAATATCAAAAACTCCTGATAAGACCCTGCTGCATGAAAGGGAAAATCCCCTGAGAGGATTGTCCTTCTTGGATCCTCCTTTAGGTTTTGAGAAGGACACAGAGATACACCTCCAGCTATGCTTTGATATCATCGGGTTGTATCTAAGATATCTATTTGTCCCCTAAAATCTGAGAGTCACCCCCTATGTCTTCAGGACATAAGGAACCACTCTAACCCCTGGCCAGATGACCAACCCCCCACCCATCACCACCCCTGTACCTGAGTGCATACCCTCCTCAAGTCACATATAGCCTGTTGTAAAGAGACCCCAGAAGTGATGTATTCTGGGAGGCAGCTTTCCATCTATGCTGTTCTCCTGGCCAAATTCAACATTACCTTCTCAATGAATAGATTTCTTTTTTTGATTTTAAGCTAAGTTTTGAAGTCTCGCATTCTTGCAAAGGATACCCTTCCTGAACCCAGGGGGTTCACCTCAAGCATCCCCACAACAGATATGCTTATCTAAGAGAAGCAAATTCTCACATTATCCATGTTCAAAAAATCTGGCTGATTCTTTTTTTCTCCTGTACGCCTACCCTTTCCCACTTCTTGCTCCCCAAGAAGGCAAGTAATATGTTATATATTATACATATGTTATCATGTAATCCAGATTTCTCCATTTATCATGTTGTGAAACAAGAGACTCATTGCTTCTTACACTATAGAAAAAACATGGAGGAAATAAAATGAAGAATAGTTTGTTCTAAGCTACATTCAAATTCTGTCTGTTCCTCTTATGGTAGTGGATAGCTTTTGTCATCCCTTAGAGTTGTCCTGGATTCTTGCCTTGTTGAAAATAGTGAAGTCATTCACAGTTGGTCATCATACATTATTTTTTTTATTTTATTTTATTTTTATTTATTTATTTAAACTCTAATCTTCCATCTTGGAGTCAATACTGTGAATTGGCTCCAAGGCAGAAGAGTGGTAAGGGCTAGGCAATGGGGGTTAAGTGACTTGCCCAGGGTCACACAGCTGAGAAGTGTCTAAGGCCAGATTTGAACCTAGGACCTCCTGTCTCTAGGCCTGGCTCTCAATCCACTGAGCTACCCAGCTGCCCCGGGTCATCATACATTATTGCTGTTACCATGTACAATGTTCTCCTGGTTCTGCTCACTTCATTTTGCATCATTTCATAGAAGTCTTTAATCGTATACCACAACTAGTTCGGTCATTCCTCAAATTCCAGTTTTTTGGCACCCCAGTACACTCTTAAAGAAACTCATTAATAACAATAATCATTCCCAGTTTCTTTGAATGTATATCAGGTAACTATATAAAAACCTCAACATTTGATTCCATTTAATAAATACTGGTTAAGTTACAACAATAGTATTGAAAGGCACAGTTCTAGGAACCAAAGACACAAAGACAAGAACCAAACGGTCCTTGAAATCAAGGAAATTGCACTCTCCTGGAAGGATGTAACATGTTGAAAGACAAATAAATAAACATAGAATAATCTCAAGTGAAAGAAAGCACTCACTAACTAGAGGGTTACAGAAAATAATTGAAACTGAGCTTTGAAGGCAGTTAGGGACTGTAAGAGTTAGAGGTGAAGAAGGACTGCATTCCAGACATGGAAGATACTTTGAGCAATAGGCATGGAGGCAGGAAATGGAATTTCAAATCTGAAAGCCCTTTCTCTCACCTCTACTATTTTTCCTCTTTTTGCAAAGCTGTGATAGTCAATACTGACCAGAAAGAAACTTGTAGGGAGCATTTCAGCACTCTAGGATAAGTTAAGAATACTTTTGAATCTTCTTATGTCTCCCCAGAGAACTCTGGGGGAATCTCAGGGTTACCCCAAAACACCATTTTCCCTGAGAAGAGCACTAGGGAAGGGAAGACTGGGAAGGCAAGAGGAATTCGTAGTGTTTGTAAGCACTAAAGCAGGAATCAGAGTGGCCTGTTCTCTCAAAACCAAATGAGTTAACTGCTCCCTGGGGCAAACTGGCTCAGAATTCTTCCAGTTCTGTCTTTGTTTATTATTATGTCCTGTTTCTTCTCTCATATTATTATGTCCTGTTCTCACTGTTGGCTAATGTTGCTATGGAGAGTGGCTTTTCAAAGACATAAACCTGTCCCTTGTATCTCTTTCCTGAGCTATTGAAATGGAATATTTAACTAATATCCACTTTTCCTAATAGGATTGCTTCCCCTGGACCCTGTCTAGAAGAATTAACCTACTTCTGTCTAGCTTCAATATTAGAGAAAATGATACTGCATTGAGATAGCAGAGATTGCAACTATTCGCTTTTGCTCTCTGTCTCTGTCTTTCTTTCTCTACCTCCCCTCTGTCTCTCACTCTCCATCACTGTCTCTGTCTCTGTCTCCATCTCTGTCTCTCTCTGCATCTCTCTGCCTCTCTGTCTCTCACTCTCTCTCTATCACTATCTCTGTCTCTCCCCCTCTGTCTCACTCTCTCCATTATTGTCTCTGTCTCCATCTCTGTCTCTGTGTCTCTTCTGTCTGTTTCTCTCTCTCTTTCTCTCTCTCTCTCTCTCTCTCTC
This sequence comes from Gracilinanus agilis, assembly GCF_016433145.1. Taxonomy (NCBI): domain Eukaryota; kingdom Metazoa; phylum Chordata; class Mammalia; order Didelphimorphia; family Didelphidae; genus Gracilinanus; species Gracilinanus agilis. The sequence goes on along the minus strand of NC_058130.1, from coordinate 345,637,199 downwards.
TCTCTCACACACACACACACACACACATACACGGAGCATGAAAAGTATATTATTTTCTCCAGAATTAGTCAAATAATTGAAGCAAAAATATGTTGTCTATATTTGGAGTCTAGAAGCAGGGATGGAGGAGGACTGGCACTGGAAGAATGTCTAAATTATCTGATTATTTGCCTCAATTTTCTCCAAACTGGGAGCAGCTGGGTAGCTCAGTGGATTGAGACCCAGGCCTAGAGAAGGGAGGTCCTAGGTTCAAATCTGACCTCAGACACTTCCCAGCTATGTGACCCTGGGCAAGTCACTTGACCCCCATTGCCTACCTTTACCACTCTTCTGCCTTGGAGTCAATACACAGTAATGACTCCAAGATGGAAGTTAAGGGTTAATTTAAAAAAAAAATTTCCCCCAAACTCCTAGATACACAGTCAGTATAGTATAGTGCTTCTAGCTGAGATATTTGATTGGCCAAGTCTTTATATTATTCTTCCAGTTTCATATCATAGTCTGAACAACAGGCATCACTTATCCACTTGGTTTTTCCTATATTAATTATTAGGCTGAACTCTTGAGCAATTATTGATTTTGTTTTAGAGCTTTTTGTATATATTTTGGGTCCTAGTGCCAGCTGCCCAATGTCATATACAAATAGCAGCATCTTTAAGACTTCACTATCTATAGGGAATCCTTCTTACATTTATACTTGTCACTGGATATCTTTCATGAGAATAATAAGTACCTTTGCTGAGTATGCCTTTCTGTTTCTCTTGATATAAATATATCAGTAGATTATTGGGAGGGAAAAGTACCTCTATTGTTATATTTTTTAAGGAGTCTTGGTTGATTCAGACATAAGTTTTTAAGGAAAGTTTTTAAGTCTTTAAGATGGTATTTTTCTTTCCCAAATTAAAGTATTTCATATCACTAAAATGGAATATGTAAAATAGGATTCTTCATTCTCAACGACTTTCACTATTTGTAGGACTATAATCATACAATGCCCTAAAGATCACAGGGAAAGTCTAACTGTTCTTCCTTCATCCCTATAGCAATTAGTCCCTTGATGTGGCATCAGAGTACTGATATGAATTGGTATTATATGTTATCATGGGTGTACCATATACTGCCTTCACTAACATGTTGTTTACCTGGCAGGTGGGTAAATGTGAATTTTCATGGCTAATCATAACATGTATTCATAGGATAAGATGAAGGTGTTTATCAAATGCTTATCAAATTTGGTATAATCGACTTTGCTACTAGTGGCAATGCAATGATCCAGGATAATCCCAAAGGATTTATGAACAATATGGAAATAGGTATCAAGTGATAACACATGTATGACCCAGTGGAATTGCTTGTTAGTTCCAGGAGGGAGGAAGGAAAAGGGGAGGGAGAGAACATGAATCATGAAACCATGGGAAAAGATTTAAAAATAAATGAATAAATTCTTAAAAATGCTTATCAAATTTGGAAATGGCACAGTTAAGACAAATTCAAGGTCCAAAAAAATCTTGACAGGAGAGAACATTGGGCTAAATCGAATCAAATTAAATGCAATAGGGATAAATGTAAAAGTCTTACCTATGGGTTCAAGAAAACTTCTTTGCAAGTATGAGATGGAGGAAGCATGATTAGATAGTAGTCTGTCTGAAAAAGATCTGGAGGTTTTAGTGAACTGTGATTTTCCTCAATTTTTCTCACCCAGCAAATCCAGTCTGTTGCCAAGACTTGGCAACTTGTTAATTTTACCCTTATAACATTTCTTGAATATACCCCTTTCTCAGCTCTGATGCTGTAGCCAGCCTAGTACAGACCTTCATCACCTAGTGCCTGGTCTACTGCTGCTTGGTCCCATTGCCTCAAGTCTCTCCTCACTCTAGTCCATCCTCCATTCAGCTGTCAAAGTTATCTTCCTAAAGAGATCTGAGCATGTCACCTCTACCCTGTCCCCCACCCCCAACTCAATTAATTCCAGTGGGTCCCTCTCCCCTCCTGGTATAGAAGTACAAATCCTCTGGCTTTCAAAGCCTATTATAACCTCCCCAAACCCCCAACCATTCCAGGCTTCTTGTTCCTTTCAATCCCTTCCTCTTAGTAGTCTTCAATCCAATGATGCTGGACTTAGAACAAGATACTTGCTAGACTTAGAACAAGATGCTCCATACCCCAACTCCTTTTCTCTGGCTGTCCCCCATTCCTAGAATTCTCTCCCTCCACATTTCCTGGCTTCTCTGGCTTTCTTTAAGTCCCAGCTAAAATCCTACTTCCTACATGTAGCCTTTCCTGATCCCTCTTAATTCTAACATTTTCCCTCTGTTGATTGTTTCTCATTTATCCTGTATATAAATTTTTGGGGGTACACAGTCATTCACATATGGTCTCCTTCATTAGACTGTGAGTTCCTTAGGAGCGGAGACTACCTTTTACCATTGTCTATACTTCAAGCACTTAGCATAGCACTTGGAATATAGTAAGCACTTAATAAATGTTTATTGACTGATTATAAGTGGAAATTACATTAAAGAAGTATTAATTGCTTTGTCCCTGCACCCTGAGGACCATGGGAACTTTACATCTGACTTGCAGCTAAAACCTTCCATATATGTTGCCTCGTTTATTACTCAGTGGATTGAGAGCCAGGAAGTCGTGGGTTCAAATCTGGCCTAGCTTTCTGTCCTTGGGCCTTAACCCTCATTGCCTAGGTCTAACCACTCTTTTGCCTTGGAACCAATATACAGTATTGATTCTAAAACAAAAGTTAAGGGTTAAAAAAAGAAAAAAGAATCTGAATCCTTGAGAGCAGGAATTGTCTTACTTTTTATTTGTATCCCTAGCAAAGTACATATTAACATATATTGATTTTGATAAATTGATAAATGTTTTTTCCACTCCGTTCATTTATTCAATATGGATCCAAAGTATGATATGGCAGCCTTAAGAGGCTAATTTGCATTGAGAGTCATAATTTTCAAGAAGGAGATGGTAGACTTGCTATGGACAGCTAGGTGATACAATGGATTGAACACTGGGCTTAGAATCAGGAAGGCTCATCTTGTTGAGTTCAAATCTGGCCTCAGATACTTACCAGCTGTGTGACTTTGGGCAAGTCACTTAACCCTGTTGGCCTCAGTTTTCCTCTTCTGTAAAATGAAATAGACAAGGAAAAGGCAGGCCACTCCAGTATCTTTGTCAAAGAAACCCCAGATGGGGTGTTAAAAAGGAATGAAGAGTATGGGAGATATATATGATCTTCTTTCTTTCTTTGTATCTCCTCCTATTACTACTATCTCCCTAGAGATCTTCCTTCTAGATTTTAGAGGATGGCTGGTATATAGATCTTAGGGATAATATGGATGAAGGCGGGATCAGATGCCCAAGGCCTAAGCCAGCTATATTTGGTGAAGGAGGAACACCCACTCCTCTCACAATAGCTATTGATTTGATCTATCCCTTTTCTCTCTCTGACAGGCTTGGTTGGTTAAGCCTGTCGGTTGCTTCCTTCAAACAGTTGCCCAGGTTGGGACCTCTTGAGAGTTTAGGTAGATGGTTAACCTCACTAGGCCCAACCTGAGGTTGGATTAGTTGTCAATAGGCTATTGATTGGCTTTGGAAACTGTTGTCTGACTGCTATTGATTTTCCCTTCCTAAGGGCTGTGATAGAATAACCACTCAGGAAGGTACTAGTTAAATCACTGTATTAACTATTGATGAGGAAAGGATAATAAGGTAATAGTTTTGGGGATTGCTATTGTTTGGCTATTAAGGTAATTGTTGATCAGGACTGGAGATGGCTAAGCTGGCAGAGGCTTGAGGTCTTCACCCTCTCACTAACTCTGACCTGACCTGGCCACAGCCAAATCAGAGACTAAGGAAGGTTATTGATATAGATGTTGATTGATGATCTGTATATTCTCTCAGCTCTACTACCAATAATATTGATAAATCACTAGCTCTCTTTCAGTCAATCACAGGTTACGGGTTCAGGTTCAGGCCTACCCTCTTCTTCTTTTCTACCCTTCATCCTTCACCTCCCTCTGTCCCAGTTCTTGTTCCAAGAGAAGTTTGTTCAAGTCTCAGCTCTGAGTTCTGAGACTTCAACTGTCATCCTTAGGGGGTATTTATAGGGTGGGGCCAACTAACTTTTGCTCCTGGCTCAAGGCACCTGGGAACATTCCAAATCTCTCAACTGCCATCCTTGTCAGTCAAGGTGGCATCCATTTTATCCCAGATAATGATTTTAACAGGGGTCATGAAGAGTCAGACACAACTGAAAAATGACAGAACAATAATATGTAATTGATTATAGCTGTGCTGCAGGGGTATAGTTTACCTCAAAAGATCTTGGGCATCCCTTCATTGGAGGTGTAATAATAAAAGGAGCCAGTCCTGGATGTTTGATAGAAAGGGAGATAGAGAAAGTCAGTAAGGTGAGTCTCTCTCCCAGCTCTCCCCTAGGGCTGAGTATACACTGTGAGACTTTAAGGGGGTGTCACCCTGAAACTGGGGTGACCTGGATGGTCGTGCCACACCACAGGAGTTGGGGGCAAGGCTTCCCTATAAGAGGAGGTATGTGGTACCCCAGTCTGATTCTGAATAAGGATGGGGTTCACACAAACCTCCCCCCCAATTCAGTTACCTTCACAGCGGGTGGTCCAGCTTCGAAATGGAGGCAGCCAGACCAAGCTGTAGTTTCTCTCTCCCTCGTTGTCTCTCAGGCACACTGGAATGCTATCTGACTGATGAATGGCTTTTATTATTTGCAATTCAGGGATTGGGGAAAGGGATGAAGGGCAGAGGGATTTGGGGGTGCCCTCTTCTCTATTTCTATGGGGTCTGTCACTAGGGTGGGAACCTAAGATTCTTCCCCTGCCCCTTCTCCTTCTGTTTCTATTTCTAGTTTTCTGTAATTGTAAGTTTTGACTGAAAGGGGGTCTCTCAGCAAGGTTGGGTAATGGGAGAAGGAGACTAAGGGATCACTCCCAAAACAGAGTCCAAAAACTTATCTCAGGGGCAGCTGGGTAGCTCAGTGGAGTGAGAGTCAGGCCTAGAGACAGGAGGTCCTAGGTTCAAACCCGGCCTCAGCCACTTCCCAGCTGTGTGACCCTGGGCAAGTCACTTGACCCCCATTGCCCACCCTTACCAATCTTCCACCTATGAGACAATACACTGAAGTACAAGGGTTTAAAAACAAAACAAAACAAAAAAAAAACTTATCTCACTCGATGATTGAAGTCTTGATGGCTTTGATCAGGGAATCAGAGTTTCAATTTCCAAAGAAAGATCCTCAGGAAGCCCTCAGTACTGGATCTGCCCAGAATTCTCTCTGGTCTCAACTGTCAGTAACTGTCAGCTACTGCCTTCTTCTGGCTTCTTTTGTCCCATCCCTCTAGCACAAATTCCATCCTTATAGAGGTCTTCGAGCATAGGCTGGATGACAACTTGTTCAGTATATCATAGTGGGGGGATGGTTCCCCTCTGGGTACCACTTAGCCTAGGTGATTTCTGAGGCTCCTTCTAACTCTGAAACTCTTTGTCTAAGTGTACTAGTCTCTTCCATAGGGTCCTAAATGAGACATATTCCTGAAAGCATCCTTACATATTATAGCCATCTGTGTGGGAACATTCAATCTACCAACCAATAAACATTTATTAAGAGCCTACTATATGCTCAGTACTGTTCTAGTTCTGAGGACACAAAAAGAAGCAAAAGACAGTCCAAGCCTTCAAGGCAGATGGTAAGAGTCTGAAGACACATTTAAACTCAAGTCTTCTTGACTCCAGGCCCAACAGTTTATCTTCTGTGCCACCTAACTGTCTCTAAGCAACTATAAATCTTTTAGTTGGAAAAAGGAGCAATATTTGAATAGACAAGCAATATATTAATATTTTATGAGAATTGTTTTGTCCTTGACCCCTGAAAGGGTCTTGTATTCCTCCCTAGAGTCAGAGGACACACTTTGAGAATTGCTGTGATGGACAATATATAGACAATTCCACTGTCTATCTGCTCTTAGATTTGCTAATATGCGTAGATCTTGTGTAAAACCTAGGACTTCTGATTTTCAGTCCTCTGTTTTTCCTAATCCAAGTTGATTAATTTATCAAGCCTTGCCCAAGCCTGGGATTTATTTTCATTTCCCAATATCTCTTCCCCACTCCCTATACAAGTGCCAGTTCTGAGGTCTGGTCCATGGTGGTGGCTTGAGCACAATTAGATTTTTACCATAGGCCTTTCCTTGTTATTTTTCAACTACTCAAATTTTGTAATTGGATGAACTGTGGTTAAACACTTCTTGAAAGCTCTAGACCACAGCATTTTGATGATCTTAGGATGTTTCCATGGAATTATGTGTCACTTACAACCTAAGGATCTGTAAGGAAATCCAGACTTCAAAGCGTAGTCCCCAGTGATTTCAGTATGAAAGGCAATACATCTGTTTTTCAAACGTCTCAAAGTCATTGGAATGTTTACTGGAAATATTTCTAGACTAGATTTATTTTTTGGGTGGACCAGTTTAGACTTCTATTAAATTATATTGAAGATACAATTATCTCAATAACTGTCCTAAGCATTTCATTTCAATGTCATAGGTAGATGCTCTGGAAAAAATATCAGACTGAGATAAATAGGTTTGCACCCAGAGAAAACATTGTCATCAAAAGAGTATTCAATGGAAAAGTCCAAAGAACATGAAAAGGAAATCAGGGTGATGGGGATTGTATATCTATATGTTCAAATAATTCACAGATACTACCTTACATCCATTAGATTGGAAAAAGTGCAATAAAAATGATAATATGAAATATTGCCAGAACTTTGTACAGATACATATACTGTTACACTAAGGGCAGACCTTGAAAATGATTTATTTTGGGAAAGCAATATGGTACAATAAATTGCTTAGTCATTTTGGTTGTTTTTGACTCTTTGTGACCCCATTTTGGGTTTTCTTGGCAAGACACTGCAGTGGTTTGCCATTTCCTTCTCCAACTCATTTTACAGATGAGGAAACTGAGGTTAACAGAGTTGAGTGACAAACCCAGGGTCACACATCTAGTGTTGGGGAAAGATATGAATTCAGGTCTTCCTGACTCTGGGCCCAGCCCTCTATCCTTTGAACCACCTGGCTTCTTCATACAATAAATGAAGAACCTGTTTTTATTCCTTTTTAAAATATATATATGCATATATATATATATTAATGGCAATCCTATTTCTTACTATCTCAGTGGATGTGGAAAGGTTAAAGGCAGGATGAGAACTTTGTACAGAAAATAAAAATAAATTTTAAAAAAGACTTCAGTTGGGGGGAAAAACTTTCCAATTTAAGGTGACTTTAACTAAAGTCCTTCTCTGATCATGGGGTGTTAATGGCCCTGAGTTCCTGGACGCAATGCTAGAAAAATGTAAGCTCTGCCAGGTTCTTCTCAAGCTGGAAAACTTAACGAAAGGCTGGGTTGCCTGTTTCCTTTTTGAGGAACAGTCAAGCCCAAAAGTCAGCCTTGAAATAACAATGTTTTAAGGACCCCTGCCATTCCGGAAGCCCACCTGTTAAGATATGCAGAGATTCCAATATTCGGAGGTATTGAAGATACTGAGGTATCCTGGGCTGTTGTAGAAGAATGGGCTGTTGGGGAAGATTAAGATGGAAGTAAATTGGTTCATGAGAGACCTCAACTCCAGTTCTGACTTTTCTATTCACTGGTTTTATAACCTAGGCAAAGCCCATCCAATTAAATTTAAGTCAATACCACATTTATTAAATATTGCTGTGTACAAAGCACTGGGTTAGGCACAGGGGAGCCAAAGACAAAATGGCTAAAGCCATCTTTACTTAAAACAGCTATGTGACACAGTGGATAGATAGAGTGCTGGGCATGGAGTCAGGAAGACTCATCCTCTCGAGTTCAAATTTAGCCTCAGATATTTACTAGCTGCGTGAATCTGATCAGGTCACTTAGCCCTATTGGCCTCAGTTTCTTCATCTATAAAATGAGCTGGAGAAGGAAGTGCCAAACTATTCCAGTATCTCTGCCAAGAAAACCCCAAATGAGATCACAAAGAGTTGGACACAACTGAAAATGACTGAACAACAAGCAAGGTGTCAAAATGAATAGAGTGCCAACCTCAGAATCAGGAAAACCTGAGTTCAAATCCAGCCTCTGACACTTCTTAGCTCTGTGATCCTTGGCAAGTCACTTAACCTCTGTTTGCCTCAGTTTTGTCATCTCTAAAATGAGGACAATAATAGTACCTACCTCCCAAAGTTCTTGTGAGGACCAATTGAGATAATAATTATAAAGCATGTGTGTGACACATAGTAAGCGCTACCTAACTGTTAGGTATTATTATTATTATTGATTGAATAAATGTTTTTTAATGGAATTGACTGTAGATATTTCAATCAATGCAGACCACAATCTTTCTATCTTTTAGCATAAACTACTAAGGCTAAAAATAAAAATCACTGTTTCATGGCCAAAAAATTACTCAGTTTGAGATGTCCATTGAACATCTGTTTCAAGATTCAAGACTATAGTTCTGAAGAGTTGTGGCTCACTACCAAGATCTGGGAATCATCTGCATAGGAAGGATAATTGAATCTATCTAGGAGAATACTCTAGAGGGGGAAGAGAAGAGGGTCAAGGAGAGAGTCTTCTGTGCTTTATCACATTGTAAATACACACAGTTAATGGATGTGGCATGGATGAAGATCCAGCGAAGGGGACTGAGAAGGAACAATCATGAAAATAGTGGAATCAGGAGACAGTAGTGTCAAGAAATGCTTCCACAGAAAAGATTATCTAGGAGAAGAGGGTCATTGACATTACATTAAAAGTGGCAAAGAGGTCAGGATGAATGAAGATTAGGAAAAGGCCATTTTGTTTGGAAGGGGGCAGTTAGGTGACTCAGTGATTTAGAGCCAGACCTAGAGATGGGAGGTCCTGGGTCCAAATCTGGACTCACACACTTCTTAGTTGTGTGACCTTGGGAAGTCACTTAGCACCTCAATGCCAACCACTCTTCTGTCTTGGAACCAATATACTATACAGATTCTAAGATGGAAGGTAAGGGTTTGTGAGAGAGAGAGAGAGAGAGAGAGAGAGAGCGCTAAATAACTTTGGGGAGGGTAGTTTTAATCAAATGATGACATCAGAAGCTAAATAGTACTTTTTGTTGCTCCTCCATCTCCCATTTCTATTCCTAGAATTCATGTACTCCACATCTCTACCTCTTAGACCCCTTCAAGGAATTCCTCTTAGATTCCTCTTAGATTTCCTTCAAGGCTCAGCTCAAGCATCACCTTCTCCACAAAATCCTTCCTGTTTGCCCCAATGTCTTCTGCCCTTCCCATGCTGATATCTTGTATTTATTTTGTCTATAATTTAAAAGCACTAATTTCTGTGTGTGTTCTCCTTCAATGAATGCAGGTTGCTTGAGGACAGAGATTATCCTTTTTTTTTTTTTTTTGTCTTTGTGTCCCAGGCACCTTGCATGGTGCCTAGCATGTAGTAGGCTCTTAATAAATGCTTGGTGAGCAATTGATTTGTGGATTGAAGTAAGTAAATACAAAATTTTATGTAAAGTAATTTCAAGAGGGAAAGGGTGCCAAGAAATGGGAGTGATTGAGGAAGTGGCACTTGAAGCATGCTTTGAAGGAAGCTAGGGATCCAATGAAAAGAAGTTCAATCAGTCAATAAACATTTATTAAACACCTACTATGTGTACCATTCTAGGCCCTAAGAATACAAAGAAAGGTAAAAGTCAATTCTTGTTCTCAAGCAGCTCACGGTCTTCTAGGGGAGGCAACATATAAATACTGTATAAAGAAGAGAGATTCAGAATAAAGACATTTGGGTAGTGGGATAGATAAGAGTACTAGGCTGGGAATCATGGAGGCTCATCTTCCTAAGTTCAAATCTGGCCTCAGACACGAAAGTCACTTAACTTTGTTTCAGTTTCCTCAATTGTAAAATGGGATTGAAAAGGAAATTGCAAACCACTCTAGTATCTCTGCCAAGAAAACCCTAAATGAAATCACAAAGAGTCAGACACTGATAAATGACAGAAGAAGAACAAAATAGGATAAAATAGAATTGACCCAAAAAACTGAGAAAAGGCACCACCACTAAGGAACATCCTCAGGAAAGGCTTCATGCAGAGGATAAAATTTAACTGAGACGTGAAGGAACAGAAAGTTAGGAGGCAAAGAAGCATAAGGAAAGTATTCCATGTATGAGCAATGGTCAGTGAAAATGCCCAGTCTAGAGATGGAATTTTTTTAACTCTTACCTTCCATCTCTGAATTAATCCTAAATATGGGTTCCAAGGGCAGAAGAGTGGTGAGGGCTAGGCAGTGGGGGAGTCTCCAGGTCTGGATCTCTATACACTGAGCCACTTAGCTACCTCTGGGGTATCTGTTGAAAAGAAAATGAGGCCAGTGGCACTGGAGAGCAGAGAATTGAGGCAGGAGGTGAGATGTAAGGTGTAGAAAGACTGTAAATGTAGAAAGGGTCCAGATTATGAAGGGCTTTGAATGACAGAGTATTTTTCTTTAATCTGAAAGTGATAGGGAGCCACTGTAGTTTATTGAATAAGGGCATTCCAGCCTATGACTCAACTACTTGAATCACTGTAAATGCAGCTTCCTTATCAGTAAAAGGGAAATTAATACATGCCCAACAGAATCTTATAAGGTTGTTGGGAGGAGTCAAAAACATAACAATTCTTAAAAGGCTTTGAAAAGGTAGAAGAGTTATTTTCTTAGTTAGAAATAGGTAGAAGAGTTAAATTCCAGGTATTCTCATGGCTCTTGCATTTGAAGAGTTTAGAGGGGAATGAATCTCAGAGGCCAGCGTGTGTAGAAAAAAAATGGAAATTTACATTAAATTGTCTGAGCCTTTTCAGGATGTATATGGGGAGAATGCATGGATTAGAGGAGCCTAAGAAAATAACATAGGGGCACAGGGATGACAGGAAAAACTTTGAGGGGAACATAATTATTTATTGAGTTGAAACCTGAGGTGACAGAAGCTTCTTCAGATTATTAAACCTTGGATATGAAAATGAAGCAGGACAATGGTGGCACTCTAGAACTATTATCCATGCTGAGCAATGGAAAAATATTGGGAATCATTGTAATATTAAGTTGTACTTCCTGACACAGAAGTCTGTTGATTGGTTTAAAAACTTCAGAGCTCACTGTCCCTCAAGATGTCTAAAATATCTCAGCCAAATTGGCAAAGGCCCTAGGAAATATTACATACTGCCGGGAACAATCTGTTTTGGCAGACCTTCCTCAGTCAATTGTGCACATACCACCACAGGCTTAGCTCACTAGGTACAGAGCCAAGGAGCCTGAAATTTTTGGTCCCACGATTACCTTTGGGTCCTCCAAAGGTCAATAGTAGGCCTAGCATCTCTATTTGGGCCTATGAAGTCAACCATTTGGCTTTATTGTTGATAAGGCAATGGGGCTTTTAATTAGTAAGTAGAAATATTTTTAGGATTGTCTCGATAGAGACCAAACATCCATAACATTAACATGTGAGTAATTCAACACACCTAAGTGGGTTAAACCAATCCTGATCACAGGAGGACCAATCTAATTCTCTTCTAAAACTCTCTGGATTGAAATAAGCCTTATTTCTGAAGCAAAGATCTACCTCAAAACTTCATATTGCCAAAGGAGAGGGGACTTAGCTTGAGGGAGGGCCAGAAGTGGTTCGGAACAGACTGTCTTCTTCCTCTCATTTCTGCCTCCTTTACAGAATTCCTCCTTCATTCATCCATTTCTCCTGTGGGCATTTCCCCCTGTTATGTGCAGGTCTCCTAAGGCAAGCTGAATCAGTAGACCACATCCATTGAAACTCCCTCAGAATTTTTAGATCATGAGACTTTCACCCCCTGGGGCTGGCCCTTCCTCAGCTGTAAGGGAGCCAAATGGATGGGATTGTAAAGCTATTTTACATCCATCCTGTTTTCAATTGGTTTCACAGCAGGGAGGAAAAGAAGTATCCTTATGGAAGATCTCTTCTGATAGTGAAATAGGTCTTGGGGACAGAGTGGAGAGTAGCCAGGAAGTTCTCAAAGTACCTTCCCTCACTCACCATGCCTCACCTGGCAATATCCACATCATTTTCCTTTACCTAACAATAGTGCCAAATACTGAGGCTCTGCTGCCATTTTTCTTTCCATTGATACAGCTGCTCAGAGAATTCTATCTTTAGGCAATGCAAACCTTCTGTTCCATCCAGGTCAGCCTCCCTGCTATACTTCTAGAGTCATTCCCTACTCCAAACATTTTCTGGCTATTCCTTTGCCCAAGAGAATTCTATCAGTTCTCAAGTTCAAGTCCGATTTTTCCATGAACCTTTTTCCAAAGGTTCCAGACCACAGAGATCTCTGACTTCTTGGAAACTCTAGAAATAACTATCACAGGCTCTTCATAGAGTTATTTAACTTTATTTTATGTTTCTATTATAACTAACCCTCTCCTACCCTTTCCAATCTTCTTACACCTTATTCCCCAAAATGAACTCTTTGATTCAGTGACCCCAGACTCCTGGCTGTCCTAGAAACAAGAAACCCCGTTTCTTGGCTCTGGGCAGTTTCTCTGGCTGCCCTCCATGCCTGGATCATTCTCCCTCTTCAACTCCAACAATTCTTCTCCCTGGCTTCCTTTAAGTCCCAACAAAAATCCCACCTTCTATAGGAAGCCTTCCCTAGCCCTTCTTAACTCCAGTGTGTTCCCCCTTTTATTTCCTATTTATTCTGTATATAGCTTGTTTTGCAAATATCTGTTTTATATGGTGTCCCTCCCCCCATTAGGATGTAAGCTTCTTGAGAGCAGATATTGTGTTTTACCTTTTTTTTTTTTTTTGGATCCCCCAACACTTAGCATAATACCTGGCATTTCGTAGGTTGGCGCTTAATAAATTTTGATTGATTGACACCTCACTGTCTTGAGGGCAATCACCATATCTTAAACTTTGTATCACTTAGGGTATCCAGGACAGTATCTTAATGAACGCTTAGATTCATTACAGCATACGACTGCACCAGTATTGCCTTCCTGCTGGACCCCTCTCTTCTACATGGATCCTCCCCTCTCCCTTCCTGCCTTCTTCTGGGAGTTGTTCAATGCAACCGTACCTGGTCAGGGATAATTGTGCTCTGTACTCCAGACCTTGACACTTGCCCTAGATGCCAACATTTCTTGCTTTAACCTGCAGCCAGACCAAAAAAAAAAAAAACCACTCATAGCTTTAGACTTAACTGACCAGTAGTGGAATGGCTGTGGGAATCTTTAATGACTGGGAGAAGAAATCAGCTAGAAGAAGGTTCCAGCAAAGAAAAACAGCAGATAAGCAGAGTTTTAACAAATATCAGTAAAGTGAACTCCACAAGAGTAGCTCACAAAGGACTCATTGTATGAGAAGATATTCTCCTGGGACTGAAAATGGCTTGGAGAAACACTCATTACTCAGCGTTAGACCAATCATTTTTCCTCTCTGAATCTCAGTTTCCTCATCTCTAAAAATTGGGAGATTAGGCTAGTTTATCTCCAGCTCCTTCTAGCTCAGATAGTCTATGATTTTACTTTTCTTTTAATAAAAAAAATTTTTTTAAGAAAATGTATTATGTCCAACATGCTTGCTGGGAGTTGGTATTGGCCAACTCACTAGGCTGTCCTTTGCAAACATTTTTCCAAATTTCTGGTTGGGACTTAGATCAAGAAGAGTGTGATGATGTCCACAGGAAGTAACCCAAAATCTTGGTGTCTTAGAGCACATGTTCATAAGAAGCCAATTTATCTTGAAAGGTACTGACTAAACACAGCAGTAGGTAGGGGATGGGGAGAAATGAATATTCTTTATTGAGAAAGAAGTATGTCATTCACATATTCTGCATAGATTTTCTAAGTAAGTTGAGGGGTGCCTAGATCTATGATTTCATTATTATAGGCAACTCCTATGTGAGGAGTTCTACAAAGGAGCTCTGCAATTGTTATGTAATTTTTGTAATCCTTGAAAGTTTTGCTAGGGTCCTGAGGGAGTAGGTGACTTGTCCAACATCACACAGCCAAATTGTCCAGTTTTGCAAATCAAATTGCAAATCAGATATTTGCAAAGTATTTAGCACAGTGATATATAAATGCTTATTCCATTTACTTCTTTTTTAAGTTCTTACCTTCCATTTTGGAGTCAACACTAAATATTGCTCTAAGATAGAAGGGCTAGGCCATTAGGAGTAAGTGACTTGCTTAAGGTCACATAGCTAGGAAGTGTCTGAGGCCAGATTTGAACCCAGGACCTCCCATGGCTCTCTATCCACTGAGGTACGTAGCTGCCCCTTCTCTTCACTTTTGTTGTAACACCCTGGGTCAGCTCTGTATCCATCTCCTCATGCTATGCTGCCTTTCCATGTTCACAAAATATAAAAGTGTTTTTTTGTTTGTTTGTTTGTTTGTTTTATCAAAAGAGAAGAGGATGGGGCAGCTGGGTAGCTCAGTGGATTGAAAGCCAAGCCTAGAGACGGGAGGTCCTGGGTTCAAATCTGACCTCAGACACTTCCCAGCCATGTGACCCTGGGCAAGTCACTTGATCCCCATTGCCTAGCCCTTACCACTCTTCTGCCTTGGAGCCAAGGCGGAAGGTAAGGGTTTAAAAAGAGAGAGAGAGAGAGAGAAAACTACTTTAGTCACTTTGCTCCCATTTCAGACTTTGCCACAGTTCATCCTAATTGCTGTTTCCTCTCAACTGAAAGAAGAATTTTCTTGAATAAAAAATGTCCCAGTTAAAATGGAGCAATGAGATTTCCAGCAAGTGAAGTTTCAGAAAATTGTTCTCAACAAAATTGGGGCATTATTTAGGTGAAGTGTTTTCCACAGCAGTATCAGTGGTCAACTCCTGTTCCAGGATAAGGGAGGAGATAGTCAGCCAAGTGGTACAGTAGATAGAACCCTGGACCTGGAATCAGGAAGATCTATCCAATTTAATCCATTTATTAAGCACCTACTATGTGTCATGTGCTGTGCTAGGGTATACTTAATAAAAGAAATGCAGTTCTTTCCCTCAAGGAGCTTACAGTGTAAAGAGAGAGATAACACACAAAAAGAGGCAGGAAATTAAGGAGGAGAAGGGAGGAATGGGACAGCAGAGGGTACCATGTATATGTGTGTTTCGAGGGGCATCTTATGTGGAGTTGAAACAGGCAGAGCAACAGATGTAAACACTTATGTTAGCAGCATGGGGGGTGAGTTTCAAAGAGATGAGCTTATCCTGGGAAGGGTTTCTTTTTCCTTGGAATTGAAACCAGACAGGGTGGCAGATGCAAAGCAGAAAGAGCTAAGACTCTAGTTTCTACCCCTTATAAAGGAAGGCATTAAGAGGAGTTTAGAACTCTGTCATTTCAGAAGCTAGTGAATTAAGATACATTCAAATCCAGCTTCAGATACTTTCTAGTTTCATGACCCTGGGAAAGTCACTTAAAATTTGTCTCAGTTTCCTCAATTGTAAAATGGAGGTCATAATAGCACCCACCTCAAGAATTGTTGTAAAGATCAAATGAGAAAATATCTGTCAAGTTCTTTTAAATCTTCAAAGTATCACGTTAAGTACCAGCTGTAGTTTTTATCTACTCTGCTCAGACCACATCTCAAATACTGTATTCAGTTCTGGGCTCTCCATATTTTAGAAAGGACATTGTTAAGCCAGAGAGTCTCCAGAAAGGGATAACCAGGATGGGCTAAGTCTTCAAGATCATTCCATATGAGGTTTGGTTCAAACAACTAGAAGAAGGCTCAGTGGGGCCATGATGGTCCCGTCATGAACTGACAAGGCCTGACCTGTGAAAGAGGGCTTAGACTTGTTCTGCTTGACACCAGAAGACAGAACTAAGAACACCTGGTCCAGGTTGCCAAGAGACAGATTTAGGTTTGATGACTAGAAAAGCTCTTTGATAATTAGTGCTATCTGAAAGTAGAAAAGTCTCAAGAGAATTCAGATTTCCCCCTCACTTGGAGGTTTTTAGGAGAAAAAGCTAGAGGACCAGTTGTGGTGTATGCTTCAGGAAGCATCTTTTTTCAGGTACCATTGGTCTAAATGGACCTCGAAGTCCCCTTCAACTCATAAATTGTGTGATTCTGTGGAATACCTGGGAAAGCACAAACCTACTAGGCCTGGCCCTTGAATAGCTTAGCTTCTAGCACTTCCTGCCATCTCCAGAGAAAAGAAATTACGTGTGAGGAAGAATTCTGGCTGCTGAAGACAGTGGCACAGGAAATGATACTGGGCACCTGGCCACACTGAGTCAGCCTTGCTCACCAGGCACTTGGATGCAGCCCCTGTCCAGCAAAGGATCATGGAATTTGGAATCTCACCATCAACTGCTTATTGAATGCTCCCAAAGGGCACCGTCCTGTACTGACAGGATAACTCCTGTTCCTGAATGCTCAAGATAATCCTAGCCCATGGGTTCTTAACCTGAGTCTGTGGACTCCCTCCTTCCCTCTCTTCCTTTCTTCCTACTTACCTCTCTCCCTCCCTCCCTTCTGTTTATCTGCCTATCCATATATCTTCCATATCTATATCTAAATATATCATCCTCTATATAGCTATAGATAGATGGATGGATGGATGGATGGATGGATGGATGGATGGATGGATGGACAGATAGATAGATAAAGATAGTCCACAGACTCAGCTAGGGTTTGGATAGATATATAGCTAGACTAGATTTGGATTCCATCCTAAAGGCTCTGGTCCCTTGGGATAGGTATCTGGGACTTATTTGAGAGAGTTATAGAGCATAGATATTGGGAATGGATGGGATATCCTTGACATCTAGTCTAGTCCCCTAGTTTCAGTCATTTCAGGCTACCATTATCTCCTTTAGACTTACAAGACAAAACGATTATTGGACCTTTCAAAACTAATCAAGAAGTCATAGCAATAATTGGTCTTTATACAGAACATAAGGTTTGCAAAGTCTTTCTATTACATCACTCACATTGAGCCTCACAATGAATTTACGAGGCAGATCCTACAGGTATTTATCCCCATTTTACCAAAGAAGAAAGTCAGATTCAGAGATGTGAAATATCTTATTTCATAGCTATGGTCACACAACACATCAAAGTCAGAGATGGGATTCAAAACTAGGATTTCCTTACTCCAATTTCAGAATTCTCTCTAATGTTCCCTGATTAGCCTTCTATTGCACTATGAGGTGAAAGGAAGGGCCATGCCTAAAACAAAACCACAGAAGAGGCTGTCTGTTCAGTCATAATAACAGCTTGTATTTACTTAGCACTGTAGGCTTTGCAAAGCATCTCTTCATGAATTCTTACAACCACCTTGTCAGGTAGGTGCTATTATTATCTCCATTTTATAGACAGAAGAGAGAGGAATGTGTGAGTTACAATTACAGTTGAGAGATGCTGTATGTTTGTTGTTGGTTTTCCCCCCCAAAATTCAGACTTAATGAACATCCTGTGAGGCTCTTATTAGATTGGTGCAATTCCTGAGAACAATGAGACCTACTAAAGATATTTTGTTGTTGTTTAGTTGTTTCAGTTATGTTAGACTCTTCATAAACTCATTTGGGGTTTTCTTGGCAAAGATACCAGAGTGTTTTGACATTTCCTTATCCAGCTCATTTTACAATTGAGGAAACTGAGGACAAATGACTTGCCCTGGGTCACACAGCTAATATGTGTCTAAAGCTGGATTTGAATTCATGAATATAAGTCTTCCTGACTCCCAGTGCAATGCTCTGGTCACTGTACTGTGCTTCCCCTGAATACATGTACCCATATCAAACATGAATGCATGCATCTTGCTACACACACATCTCCCTTCTGCCATTTAGCAACCGTGAGATCTTGGCCAAGTCCTTTCAGTGTCAGTTTCCCAATATGTAAAATGAACGTGATGGACTAGATGACCTCTAAGATCTGTCAGCTCTAACTCCATGAATCTATGGCCTAAATGTACACAATGTATATGCTTCTCTTCAGGCTAAGGTGTGCAGGAAACTTTTCCTGTTCCCTAGTGCCCTCCTTTCTGAGAAAATCTTCCATCTACTTTGTATGCATATATATGTATATATGCATATATATGTATATGTGTATGTATATATGTATAGGTAGATAAAATGTATATGAATAAAATACTATATATGTGTGTATATACATACATGTATATATATATATATATATATTTTAGTGTAAGCTCCTAGAGGACAAGGATCATGATCACCTTTCTTTTTAGCACTTAGTGCAGCGTCGGGCACTAGGCAGTACTTAATAAATGCTTGGTAATTGATTATCTCTGCCACCATACTATATAAGGCAGAGCCTAAACTAGTGGTGGGAAGTAGTTAGGTGGTGCTGTGGATAGAGTGCCAGACCTGGATTCAACTTCTTGAGTTCAAATCTAGTCTCAGATACTTATTAGCTGAGGTGACCCTGGACAAGTCATTTAACCCTGTTTGACTTAGTTTCTTCATCTGTAAAATGAGCTGAAAGAAGGAAATGGCAAACCACTTCAGTATCTTTGCCAAGAAAATCCCAAATAGGGTCATGAAGAGTCAGACAAGACTGAACAACAGACAAGAAGCCAGTGGGAATTGAGCTTGGGAAGAGAGGGGAAATGGGGACTAGGGCTATGGGAAGGTAAAAGAAACCAAAGATTTGACCCATCAAACCCAAATGGCCATGCTCTGCTTTCCCTCCCATTCAGGTGCGAAAGTGAAACTGTTGGGTTTGGCTGGCAGAATTGGCTCCTGGTCATTGAATTTTCAGAATCCAAATCACAACTGACATTATCTCTGGGCAAATCAATGTGCCCATTTACCATTTCAATTCTTTGAAAGTTTCCTCTACAGGGAACAAAGGAGACACAGTTCACTCCCAACAACCCATCTAGCCTAGGCAATCCCTCTTTGAGATTCCTGTCCCTCCTCCTGCCCTCTACACAGCACGCAGACCAGCCTCCAGCTAGGTGAGGCGATGGGGAGATGTGGGATGAGAGAGGCTACAGGTCGGCAGAGAAGTTAAGATGAAATAAATACAAAAACGATTTTAATAAAGGAGGGAGGAAGGGTTATATTCTCTTCTCATCTTCCCCAACAGACAGTACAACTCCCACATCTCTCACTCCTGAAAGAGCAGCCACTTGGGGATAAATGGTGAATGAGGGGAGGCTGAGATGTAAAAATGTCGAGCTGGCTCCCGTCCTCCCTCTAAAGCACCTATACGAATGTATAAAAGGTACACAGGCATCACATCGGAATATATAGAAACATTAGGATTGTATAGAATCATAATTTACATTTCCGAAATGAATATATACATAGGGATGTATAGAAACATAAACACATATGTAATCTCTTGCATATATATTATTACCGGTTTCTTCGTCTGTAAAATGGGAGTAATAATAATAATATCCACTTCATAGGCTTGTGAGAATCAAATGACACACGTGTGCGTAGCCACTGTGACCTTGGCCACAAAATAAACCTGTTCCTTTAATAGGAAAGAGCCACACTTCTCTGAAAAGTCATCCCTTTCTCTCGGAGCTCCATCCCCACCCCCAAATTGCAGCTTAGCGGGAGCCTGACCAATTAGCATCCATTTAGGGAGATTTTCCTGGAAATTATTAGAAAGGTGAAAGGGGTTTTTTGTTGTTGTTGTTGTTTTGACAGCTTGTTCCTTAATTTAAGTGCACTTAACCAGTTCCGCAGGCCAGGGAGGTCTCCGGTTATGATTGTTCTCATTTAGTACCTAGAAAATGGCCTGCGTCCTTAAGGGAAAGCATTCTGGTCCGCAGTTACCAACTGGGTCTCCACAGTCTGCTGAAGACTCTGCAGCACCAGTCTGAGCTTGGGGAGAACAAGGGCCAGGCAAGAGCAGGTCTACGTCTCTCCAGAAGAGGGCAGTGTTGTACACACCCTGGGGCAGAGGTTTGAAAGCCGCCGTGCATTTTGAAAAATTCCTGTGCTTTTCCATTTGTCGTATTTCCCCCCTTTAAATGATTTATCCTTAGAGCCTCGGTGTCATTAATCCAGATGTTCCCCAACTGGCAGCATGTGTTCTCTGGGAATATGTTCTCTATTTCTCGATTGCTCGCTATGCTCTCAATCTTCATCTCTTGTTCCACCTGAACCCGGTTGTTATTATTTCTCTCCAGGGAGGCTGGGAGCTTGGGATGCTCTTATTCAGGATCACTCTGTAATGGGATTCTGGACAGGTTACACTGGGTCAGTCTACACCAGAATCGGATTTCTCTTTCCTTAACATTCTCCACTCTTTGACAAATTTTTGTATTATATATAATAA
Source organism: Gracilinanus agilis (assembly GCF_016433145.1). Lineage (NCBI taxonomy): Eukaryota > Metazoa > Chordata > Mammalia > Didelphimorphia > Didelphidae > Gracilinanus > Gracilinanus agilis. The sequence continues at coordinate 345,616,854 of NC_058130.1, read as the reverse complement.
AAATATACATTATTATAACATGTGATTATATAACATTATATACAGCAATATATTAAAATTATATATAATAAATAACATATAGTACAAAAATAAATATTATATATGTATAATTTACCAAATAATATATGTAAAATACATATATTATGATTTCCATGATATATGGTTTTTTATTTTGTGATGAGCCAAGTCAACTGAAAGCCTCAGGTAGTAAAAAATTGTTTGAGGTTTCCAAACCGCATGCGCGGGTGTGTTAGAATGGAAGGGAAATCATTACCTTCTGGTTTTAGTTCCTATTTCTAATCTTTTTCTCCACTGTAACAGGAGAAATTAAGTTAAAATAAGGGTCAAAAGATTATAGATTTAGATCTAGAAAGAGTCCTAGAGGTTATGTAGTGCAATTCTTTTGCTTTGGCAACTTTTTGAAGGGGAGAAAATGAATGAAAAAAGAATTGAATCATTGGATCATAGAGTCTCTGCATTGGAAAGAGCCTTTAGTAGCCATCTATCCAATCTGGATCCAAATTAGGATCTCCTCTACAACATCCTAACAAAGGACCACCTGACCTTGAAGACCTACTCATATAACCCATTATACTTTTGGACAGTTCTAACTGTTAAGAAATTTTCCCTTGTGTAACCAGCAGGTGGCTATTTAAAGCAAGGTTTGGTTGTTTAGGAAAGATCCTACCTACCCTTCTGAACTTCTTTCTTTAATTTCTTAAATGAGGCTACTGTTCCTGGACCACATCTTCCTTCTTTCACCAGAAACAAAGGTTTCCTTTTCTCTACTTGGCTTTACAGCCTTGTCACCTGTTACTTCTGCAGATCTGAATTCTTGCCAGTGGAGCCACTACTACCATTACCCTCTGCCTTAGAGTTTTCTGCTCCAAATCAGTGTTTCCCAAACACTGTTACAGTGTTCATTCTGGTAAATACCAGAAATTCTGCTCTGTCTTATAGAACTTCAGTTCTTGTCATGCATGTCTCCATGTCCCTGAGGCACTTGGGTTATATCAAGCCTAAATTCTCTTCTCTGTAATTTCTACCCATGGCTCCTAGTTCTTCCCTCTGGGCCAACTAGAACAAATACTATCCCTTTCCTATGTGACAGCCCTTCAGATATTTGAATACAATTATCATATCTCCCTAAGCCTCCTCAAAGCTAAAAATGCCCAGTTCCTTCATCCAAACCTCATATATCATGTTCTCAAGCCCCTTCATCATCCTGGTTGCCCTACTCTGTCCATTCTTTACCTTATCAAGAGCCTTTCTAAGATGCAGTGCTCAGAATAATCGTTAACATTTACTAATACTTACTTTGTGTAAGGCACTGTGCTAAATGCTTTACAATTATTATCTCATTTGATCCTCAAAATAGTGAGAATTTAGTTTGCATCCCTTTTTCTTGGTACCCTAAGATCAGTCTTGGGGTTTTGAAAGGAAAGTTTTATATTGAATTTGAAAACTCATTCTCTAGTGAATTGGTTTTTGGTTCATCCCACTCCACCCCCACCCCCACCCCCAGATCGTATTAAGAACAAAGCCTGAAGCTTATCTGTATAAGGGGGACACATGTAAACTCTGGGATGATGCCAGAAGTCTCATGGCTCCCTGACACCTGGAAGATGCTTGTCTCTAATCCCATATGGCTCCTGGCATCCAGAAGGCCAGCCTCTGACCTGGCCTGAGGTCAAGTCCAGCCAATCAGAGAGGTCCAGAAAAGTGACATCATGAGGGTATAGGTTTTGGATTGAAGAAGGGTGCTTTCTCTTTCTGGATAAGGAACCACAGAGAGCAGAGGTGTATCTTTAGGGAGACTTGTGAATCAAGCTCAAGGAAAGGGTTGGCTAGGAATGGAGGTTTGAGAAGGGAAATAGCCAGCCAATGTGACTGGTGCCTTGTCTTTCTCTGACCTACTCTTTGTATATATTTAATAAATAATTATAAATTAAGATAGTCTCTATATAATATATTTATATATATAATAAGTCTCCAGAGAATTTTAATCTCAATAGCATGGAGATGACAAAAGGACTGCTAATAAGCCAGTGATTGAAACATATTGATTCACTGATCTATTGGTTAATGTATTAATCAGAAAACTGCTTTCCTTTGTGAAAGTTAGGCACCAGAATCTGCTTTCCTGTGGGAAAGTCAGTCACCTATGAGGAAACCCAGAGACCAGAGTTCAAAATAGCATATGGTTGATGTATGTGAGGAAATGACCCATATTAACAATGAAGAGCTAAATCTAGTATAGGTTAAATATAATATACAATAGACAATATGGTATATCCTGCACGCAAATGCTAACGGCGCATCTGGCTTCTGTAAGATGAGGCTTGCTTGCTTTTGTCAATAAGGCAATATATCATTCATGGTATTGTTTAAGCTTACCTTACATCTTGCACGTATGAAACCCTATAAAAACTGTCTGTTACTTCAGTTTGGTGCATCTTTCACTAGGAAGGATTGCCCTGGCCAGAAGTTCATTTATTAATCAATAGATTAATAAATAAATACTGGTTCCATTAATGTGAACTTTTGGGTGTCTAGACTCGCTTATGAAGTCACCCCACTTCATGATCAAGGCTATTAAGTTGATGATCATGGATGTTAACATCCCCTCTGGGATAAGTCATTGCCAAGATGGAGAGAGCTGTCTCAAGGGAGTGTTGGAAGAGTTGACTATTCAACCAAAGACTGAGGTAGGACTCTTGACTTAGTCTGGTAGGACACAAGAATATTCTCACTTAGCTCTGACTCCCTTGCTTTCCTATGGCTCTTTATAAAATAGAAATCAGACTAAGGAATCACATTCTCCTTTTTGTCATCCTTCTGTCCCTCTTTTTTTCTTTGGTATGACAACTTTCTTTAATGATGGCAGATGGAAGTAAAAGCAATATTGTTTCACTCCATCTATATGCTTGTGTCAACTTAATTTTTAGGAGCCCCAAGTTTTCCTCTTTCCCCTCACCTTTAAGGGCAGTCCCAAATTGACCTTGTCTTAATCTGAACAAGGGATCACAAAGTGTTCTGAATAGGAGTGATAGAAATGCTCAAATCCTCAGGCACCCTTTTTGTCTTAGAAATCTACCTCATTGTTGAGATCGATTTATCATCTCTGATAATCTGGTAAGGACAGCTCAGTTGATAAGGAATTAACCAGGACACAGGAGACATCTTGACTTAACTCATAGCTGCTTCTCCGAAGAGCCATTGAGTCACAAGTTTATTATATATGAAAATTCAAACTCCCTTTCACCCACAAGCACAGAGAGAGTTTTACAGCTCCATAGGCATTGCAATTAGTTTAGACAATACACAGAAACTCAGAAACTTCAAGGTGAAGATAAGCACCAGGCTGGACCTTCAGCTGAGTGATTATCAGCAAGCTAAGTCTGAGAATACTTTTCTCAAGGGCAAATGCCCCTGCTAAACTAGGGTTTTGGCCTTGGCTGCATTTCTAACCAAAGGGGAAGAATGTTAACCTCTTAACTGTTGGTTTGCTAGGAACTTAAAGCTTTTCAATAGGGCCATAATACTTTTCAACAAGAAAGATTGTGGATCACAAAAGGAATCAAAAGAGGAGTCTCAGAATTTTATCTGTTTGAGACTCTGTTTCTCTTATTGGCTTCTCACACCTCATTATATCAGAGATCCATTCCCTAGAAGACTCAACGCTTGGCAGGAACCATCCTTTTTGTAAGTTAGGCCACTCCCTGATATCCAACCTCTGGCTTCAGCCTCTTTCCCTAGTCTGCTTGTAACCTGTCAGTATATGTTTGTTGTACTATATTCTCCCAAAACTATATAAGTCCTCAAGTTCTATTATTTTTTGGAGAATCATCTTTGGTGGTGATTCTCACAGAGATGCTATCCCTAGAGCCCCAGAGTTTTGACTGTGTGATATTTAGCCCTTGGCTCTGTGTGGTGGCTGAATATTAAGGACTTGCCTCTTTTCCTTATTAAAGATTTGGTTTTATGACTACTTTAGTGATTCTTTGTTTTTTCCAAGTTGATGCTTGTAAGATATAAGCTATCTTCACTAGACTTTGGATAAGTATTGGAGACTTGTTATAATTTATAACATATACATATATTATTTATGTAGTTTATAATATATACATATATTCTCTTATTTGGGGGAAAGGTGGTACATACATTATTTCAGTGACTTATTTAATGCATTCTTAAATGTAACAATACAGAATCTTGATTTTAAGACAGAAGGTGAGGGTTAAAAAAGAAAAAGCCAGACAGGAACACAAAGGATCATTATTAGTACAAGGCCTCAGGGGGCCAGAGCTCCGGAAAGTTTTCTTATCCCAAAGGAGGAAAGGAGGGTTGGCCAGCAATTTGGGCTTGGGAGAGCCCTGATAAGAACCTCCTTGAGTTCTAAAACTCAGTCCTTTTTTCTGCCATGTCTGACCCTTTGGAACCCCAACCTTGGCGTTTTCTTGGCAAAGACACTGGAGAGGTTTGCCATTTCTTTCTCATTGTACAGATGAGGAAACTGAGGCCGTGAGGGTTAAGTGACTTGCCCAGGGTCACATGGATAGGAAGGGTCTGAGGCCAGATTTGAATTCAAGTCTTCTTCCCTATCCACTCCACCTAGCCATATATCCTATACTATGTCTATTATTGTCCTAAAATAGTATATACTATGTTAGCACATTATATGTTGGATTGAGGAAGGACATTTTCTGTTTTTTTAAACATTTATTAATATTCATTTTTAACATGGTTACATGATTCATGCTTCTACTTTCCCCTTCACCCCCTGCACTCCCCCCACCCATGGCTGATGCACATTTCCACTGGTTTTAACATGTGTCATTGATCAAGACCTATTTCCAAATTGTTGTTAGTTGCATTGGTGTGGTAGTTTCGAGTCCACATCCCCAATCATGTCCACCCCAACCCATGTGTTCAAGCAATTGTTTTTCTTATGTAAGCAGGAAAATTCTTTTGCTCCCTTACATCTTTGTGACTCCTAACCCTAAATATCTGATAACTCCTGGTAAGACCCTGAGAGGATTATCCTCCTTGGAGCATCCTTTAGGTTTTGAGATGGATATAGATACACCTCCAGGCTACGCCTTGATATCCTTGGGTTGTATCTAAGATGTCTATCTGTCTCCCAAACTATGAGGGTCACCCCCTATGTCTTCTGGCTAATCCCTTCCCCCCCCCCCCCACCCATTATGCCTGAGTGCATACTCCTCTGAAGTAACATATAGCCTGTTGTAAAGAATATAAAGACCACAGAAAATTTCTCTTTTTATTTTTAAGCTAAGTTTTGGAGTCTTGCATTCTCACAAGAGGTACCCTTCCTGAACCCCAGGGGTTCACCTCAAGTGCCCCACAGCAACATCAGGAACCTATATAACATTCATTTTCTATGCCCATGCATGGCATTTGCCACATTAGGGCTTGAAGAAAGAATTAAGGCTGCTTCTTCTACTCTTACTTTCTGACTCTGGTTTTGTAATTTGAATGGGTGGTCATTTTTATTCCACTGAAACCCCTACATTATGAACTCTGTTCCTGAATTTGTTTTGAATTGTTCAAAATTATTTAGAACACAAGCTGTGCAACTCTCTAAGACTGAGGGTTTCAGGGCAGTGCCAATTTGCACTGGTACTCCCTAACAGAAAATTCCTCACATCATTGAAATTACACATCCAGTCACCCTAAAATTAAAATGATTTTTGCCAGTCTATTTTTTTTCTCTCTTCTACAAGACAGTAAGCTCTTTGAAGACAAGGATGTGGGTTATTCAACTTTGCATCCTTCATAGAACTTAGCAGAGAAACTTGAAATGAATAAGTAGTCAATAAATGTTTATTGAATGAATGAATCCAATATTCCCTGATCCATGGAACCCCTCTGAATGTGACTTCGTTATTTCCCCCACCACCCTTGAGTGCTTGCTTTTTGAATTTATTTCTGGATTTTGCATTTGTTTGGGAGTGTTTATGACCTGTGTTTTGCACAGAACTCTTAAATTCACTAGGGAATTTATAGTGAAAGATAGTTGGTATTACTCTTGTGTGCCTAAGGTCCCAAATCAATCCTTATTACCTTTATATCCCTGAGTACACATTTTACAAAAAATATAAATGCTTCTCTATTTTTCCAGGGAAGAATTCAAATGCAAATTCATGGAAACTCTTGGAGAGCGACCCAGTTTAGTAATGATGGCTCCTGCCCCATCTGGACTTCCTCATTCGCCCTGGAGTTCATCTTTCTTTCTCTTTTAGCTGATGGTTTTCTTACTTTAATAAGATTTGGTTGTATTTTTGTTTGTTTTTTAAATAAGAACTAAAGGCTCAGACCCACAGTACTTGAATTACAATGGTGAATCAGGGAATAATTGTCCAGGTTCCTTCTAAGAGCCTTTAGACCTGTGGCATTGTTGTCTGGGTCTGACTTTTCTGTGGAAAACTTGATAATGAAATAATCTTCACTTTTCCAGAAACAAATAATCTGTCTAAGATAAGTCCTCTCAGTTTTTCTTATCAAAAACATTTCAAATAAACAAACAAACAAAAGCCATCCTACAATACCCTTCACTTCCCCCCCAGTCTGGTAGCTCTCTCTGTCTAGACATTTCCTAAGTATTTATCATTCTGGTGACTATGCTGGTAAAATAGTCCAGATGTTAGAGGCTTGCCCTGAAAGGCTTACCCATCCCCTACTAAAACATTACTGTATTAAGCGGGAAGGATTTCCACTCACAGTTTCATTCTTTCCTAACAACATTCAAGTGTCAAATAGACCCCTTCTGTGTCTCTTATTCTGGTAGGCTCTGAGGACCAGAGCTTTGACTAGGGCAGAGGGACATGGCAGTCCTATAGAGCTTTGCCCTAGTGTTCTCCACATAGAGGATACTTAAAGAGATTTAATAACACTTGCAGCAACAGCATAGAACCCACTGAATTTATCACTTAGTTAACAAAAATAACTAATTAAAATAAGAAGCAACCAGATGGTAGGCTGGGGTAACTTGCTCTGAGTACAATTCACAGATTTGCTGAAGTCAATGACAAAGATATGGAAGCTGCAGTTCTTGACCTTCAGGAGTCCCTGTGAGGGCAGTAGTGTAGTTGAGGAAACAAGAAATACACCCAAGGAATAATTTTTTTCTTGTTGTTTAGTAATAACAAAGGGTAGGTTTTTTTTGAGAAAAGAAGACTATAATCTGCGGTTCTTCACAGCACCAGCATCTGGGTACTGGAGTATCCATGAGGGACAGGAAGAACAAGGTTTAAGTACATTTGGGAGGCAGCTAGAAGGTACAGTGGATGGAATGCTGAACCAGGAGACAGGAAGACTCCTCTTCCTGAGTTTAAATGTGGCCTCAGATACTTACTAGTTGGATGACCCTGGGCCAGTCACTTAATGCTGTTGGCCTCCGTTTCCTTATCTGTAAAATGAACTGGAGGAGAAAATGGCAAATCACTCCACATATCTTTGCAAAAAAAAAAAAAAAACAAAACCCAAATAGGTTTGAGAAGAATTGGACACAGCTGAAATGAACAAACAAACAAAAACAAGGACAATCAGGAGTTTGTAGAAGAGTTCAATGGAAGATGGAAAATCCAGGGAAGGCTTTGAGGAGGAGGAAGGACTTAAACAAGGCCCTGAAGAGATAAACTTTGGAGAAGTGCAGAGTGGAAGGAAGGGCTTTTCAGGCAGTAAGAAAAGCATGAACCAAGGCTCTGTCTGGGAATGAATATTGTATATTTGGAAGACAATGAGGAGACCAACATCATAGGGTAGAGGATACCTATTATGAAGCAGTATGAGCTAAGATTAGATAGTATTCCATTACATTTCTAAGAAAACACACCTCTCTCTCCTTCTCCTCTCTCTTTCCCTCCTCTCTCTCTCCCTCCCTCTCCATCTTCCTCTTTCCCTCCCTCTCTCCCTTTCCCTCTCCCTCTGTTTCTCCCTTTCTCTCTGTCTCTCTCTTTCTCTTTTCTCTCTCTCTCCCTTTCCCTCTCTTGACCTTTATCTCTCTGTCTCTCTCTTCTCTCTTTCTTTCTCCCTCTTTCTTTCTTTCTTTCTTTCTTTCTTTGCTTCTCTCTATCTCCTTCTTTATCTCTCTGTCTGTTCCTGTCACTCTGTCTCTGTCAGTCTCTCTGTCTCTCTCTCTCTCATACACACAAAGAAGGAACCTGCTAATATACAATTTAGAGATGTAAAGGAAAAAGAGAAGGTGAGTTCCCTAGCTCTGGGAACAGAAGACCTGGGTTGATAGCTTTTTTCTAATGCGTACTCCCTATGTGACCTTGTGCAGATTATATAACCTCTCTAGACCACAGTTTCATTTGCAAGACAGGGAGGTTTTAGCACAATTCCTGGCACATTCAGGTGTTTCTCAGTTGTGTTCAACTCTTCATGACCCCATTTGGGGTTTTCTTTTTTTTTTTTTTAAACCCTTACCTTCCATCTTGAAGACAATACTGTGTATTGGCTCCAAGGCAGAAGAGTGGTAAGGGTAGGCAATGGGGGTCAAGTGACTTGGCCAGGGTCACACAGCTGGGAAGTGTCTGAGACCAGATTTGAACCTAGGACATCCTGTCTCTAGGCTTGGCTCTCAATCCACTGAGCTACCCAGCTGCCCCCACATTTGGGGTTTTCTTGACAAAGATACTGGAGTGGTTTGCCAGCTGTTTCTCCACCTCATTTTATAGATGAGGAAACTGAAGCCAATAGGGTGAAGTGATTTGCCCTAGTAAGTGTCTGAGGCCAATTTGAACTAAGGAAAATGTCTTCCTCACTCTAGGCTCTGTGCTCTATCCACTGTGTGATGTAGCTGCCCCTATGTCCTGGCACATAGAAGGAGCTTAGTAAATATTTATCAACTTGACATTGGAGACTCCTTAAAAGAAAGTCCAAAATGGGGCAAGATTAACCAGCTACTTTTGAGAAATACTAGAGTCATTTGATAATCCCAAATTTGTGCCTTATTTGTAAAATGAAGATATTATTTGCACTACCTACCTCACAGGGTTACTGTGAAGATCATGCTAGATGTATTTACCTAAAATAAGTTTTACATATGACATCTTGTGAGTTCCTAGTTTCCCAACTCACAAACCAAGATGTCACCAATGACTCCTCATCCAATGTGTTGCCTTGTCCTGGCATTTCTACCCCTATAATATCTCTCATATAAGTCACCCTTCTGTCCTTTGAGACTGCCACCATCCTACAGGCCCTCATCATCTCACACACTGACTATTAAAAAAAAAATCTTATCTTCTTGTCTTAGAATCAATTGGTTTCAAGGCAGAAGGGCTGTGAGGGCTAGGCAGTTGGGGTTAGCTGACTTGTGTAATGCGTGAATTTGGGAAAGGTGTTAGGTTAAAGGGGATTTGGAAGGGATGTTGTCAGGGCCTTGCTAGGTAGGTAATATGAGTTGCAGGTAGGATGTAATAGTGAGATGCAGGATATAATATGAGGCTGAAGTCAGGGAGTATAACACTGAGGTAACAAAAAACTCCAGGGAGAGGATGACTCAATCTAAACAGGCAAAGAGCAGCAGGGCTTATAGACTAGGACTTAGACTAAAGACAAACTGAGGGAAATAGACTGAACTGAAATTAACTACAGGCTTTAGTTAATTTCATAGGAAGGGGCTTATTTTGAAGTTACACCTTCCTTCAAGATGGATACCCCGGCTTCCCTTCTAGCCCAGAGTATGTTGATTCTATTCCTCTTCTTCCTTTTTTTTTTATTAATTAACTGACAAAGTAACTAACAGGTCTGTTTAAACACAAAAGTGGTTTTTTGTCTTCTCAGGTTAAATTGTCAGGTGAAAGGAATTAAAGGAAGCCCTAACAGTTGCTTAAAGAAACCTCAGGTGGGGAAGGGAAAACAGGAATTGAGTTTAAGCAAGGTCCAGCCTTAACTCAGCTCTCAAGGTGATCTTGAAATCAAAAGGAATTATAATGATGGCTACCAAACCTCTCTAGATAAAGTACTGCAAGAGTATATCTAAACTCTCACAGATTTGAAACTACTCTCTGATTTAATCTCCTTATTCACTCCTCACAGACATTTAGGTAAGGGAAAGGAAGGTAGGGAAATGAGGTAGAGTATGGAGATTCAAAGGGTTTATCTAAATTAACAAATCTCAAATAAATACTCCAAAACTAGGCTAAGTTTCAGTCTCAAGCAGGAGAAGAAGCAGCTCAGCTGGCCCTGGTTCTCTCTCCACGAGGTCCCAGGTCCAACTGAAACTTTCTTCCAAGATTCTAAACTCCTAACTGACATCAGAACTCAGCCAAAGCCTGCAAAACTGCTATGACCCCCTCTCTCTGTACTACACTTGCCCAGGGTGACCCAGTTAGGAACCCAGGACCTCCCATCTGCAGTCCTGGCTCTCTATCCACTGAGCCATGTGGCTTCTCCTCTCACCTGGACCATTCCTTGCCTTGCCTCAAGTCTCTCTGAGCTCCAGGCCATCCTCTCCACTCAGATGTCAAATGGATCTTTCTAATGTAGAGATCTGACCATGTCACTTTTTTATTCAATAAAATTCAGGGGACTGTATTTTCCCATCATGGACCTGCTTATAGTGAAGTTTGGAAAGACAGAACATAATTTATATGGTTTAACCAACCTGGGTCTCAGTCTGCTCATCTGTAAAATGAGGGGGTTAGACTAGATGTCCTTGAAGTTCCCTTCTAGCTCTACATGATTATCCCTTGATCCAATTTTCATCACAGGATGATGAGGTTTTGTTTATTTGTTTTTGACTTTAGCAACTTACAAAGACCATCCACTGAGATATGGAGGAGTCCAGTCCCCACCATTGGAAATGGCACCCATACAATCGAGAGCTCTATTGTTGGAAATCTTGAAGACTGATTTAGCATCTATTGTGAAAATGGGGATACAAAATCCCCTTCAATCAAAGCAAGGAGGATTTGACATCCAAGGACAGACAAGCTTGGGCACTGCAAGTGGCGAGATGTGTTTGGCTTCTCTATCTTTTACATTTCACCACAGTCATCTTATTCAGCCAACATAAACTGATTTATTTAAAATATATTCTAATCTTCACTAACAGGCAGCATTCTGAGCCAAAGTCTGTGGCCAGGACCCGTCTGAGGTGTGATCCAAATGATTTCTGAAAGTACGCTGCTAGACTTCCTGATTATTAGGAATAATCATAGGAATACATATACAGATATATGTGTCTGCATATGTAGAGGTAAGTACACACATACATACATGTGCACATATACACACATGTGGGCACACATGTACATGTGCGTGCATGCACACACAATTTAAATATATTTATTATATATTAAATTATACAAAATTTACTGGCAGAACAAGATAATATATTTAGAGTTGCAAGTGCCCTTGGAGGCCACCAAGTGCCATTGCTCATTCTTTTATAAATGAAGAAACTGAGGCCTATAGAGGTTAAGTAATAACCATAGCAGATATTTATACTTTTTTAAAACTATAACATTTATACACTTCAAGGTTTGCAAGGTGTTTTTATACATATACATTATTGTATTTAATCCTCCCAATAATCCTGTGATATCGGTACTCTGACCTCATGTAATAATCACATATACTACTATTTATCTCTATTTTACAGGTAGGAAAATTGAGACTGAGAGAGGTGAAAGTGATTTACCCAGAGTTACCCACCAAGTGTTTTATGCAGAATTTGAATACAAGTTTTTCCTCTCTTCTGGCTCAGTGCTTGATGGCTACAAAGAATATCCTTCAGTATCTTTAAGACACCCTAAGCCTTGTTATCCATCCAGCTATCCATTGAACCCTTAGGACCTTCAGTCTTTTTCATCCACTCTGCAGCTGAATCATCTTCTGTGTGTTGTTCTTCCAATTAAAAAGGGAACACTCACATTTTCTGCTTATTTTCCCAGCAATTAACTCAGTGCTTGGCACATAGTTATTGTTGTTGATTAGTCATTAGTCAACTCTTTATGGTCCTGAGGACCATAGTTATCTACTGTGTTTTCTTAGCAAGGATATTGGAGTGGTTTACCATTTCCTTCTCCAGTGAATTCTTTTGTCAATCAGATGTTAAGTGACTTGCCCAGGGACAAACAACTAAGAAGTGTCTAAGAGTAGATTTGAACTCAGATCTTCCTGACTCCAGGCCCAGTGCTTTTAACCTTTCCCACAGCTGCCTCTTGGCACATAGTAAGCCCCTAATAAGTGCCTGCCTTCCTTCCTTCCTTCCTTCCTTCCTTCCTTCCTTCCTTCCTTCCTTCCTTCCTTCCTTCCTCTTTCTTTTTTCTTTCTTTCTTTGCCCCTAATAAGTGACTCTTTCTTTCTTTCTTTCGTTCTTTCTCTTTCTTTCTTTCTTTCTTTCTTTCTTTCTTTCTTTCTTTCTTTCTTTCTTTCTTTCTTTCTTTCTTTCTTTCTTTCTTTCTTTCTTTTTCTTTCCTTCCTTCCTCCTTTCCCTCTCCCTCCCTCCCTCTCTTCCTCCCTCCCTCCTTTTTTCCTCCCTCCCTCCTTTCTTCCTTCCTTCCTTCCTTCCTTCCTTCCTTCCTTCCTTCCTTCCTTCCTCTACCATTCCCTTCTTTCACCTTCAGTCATTCCCAACATCAGGGTCTTTTCCCATTGAATCCTGTCTTCTCATTATTTGGCCAAAGTATTTAAGACTTGCAGGTTCTGGGATAGCACAGAATAGCAATTAGTGGGAAGGCTAGGAGACCATCTGTATTTGCTCCACTTCTGCTTGACTTATAGAGACAAGCCTAGGTGGGTTCCAAATCAAGCTTTCCACTTGATCTTCCCCTGACATTCAGGGGATGGGGGCAGGTTATTTAGAACTTTCCCTTTGATCTGATTACTCACAAGGCAAAAAAAGGATGAGGCTTTAGGAGATGGTGACACAGAATATAGAAAGATGAGAATGCTAAACAATTTTTTAAAATTTAGAAATGGCCCTAGCCAGGCAATACTAGAATGAGTCCACCAGGGCTGGCAACCTTTGCCAGTCTCCGTCCTCTCCCTGATCTCATGGCTTGCCTTAGGCTCATTTCTCTGGGGTTGCCTGTCTCCTGAGTTGGAAAATATGGCTCCCCTGTGCCTCAATTCCACTCCCACCTCAGATTCCTAAGGACTAATTCTATTTTGGGCTCTAGTCTAAAGGGTCTCCCTAAGTAGCAAAAACAAAAAAAAGTGCCCAGTATATAAAAAATGAATCAGGCATGGACCAAGTAGTTTTGTTCCTTCACGAGAAGCAATAATCACAGAACAACTATAATCAGTATGAAGCAAACCTTGCTGAGACCTTTGTTCATTATCTATTTTATGTTTCATTCCCCACTGGGTATGATCAATGCAAGCCAAGTAGGCTCTTTTCTATTCAGTGCTTTCTCTTTCTGTGTGGGTGACTCTTTCCCTCTTTAGTCCTAAATCCTGATGATTTAGGTGCTTGGGAAGGGGAATAAATAGGCTTTATTCCAAAGGAAAGAAGATGCAAATATGAGGCATCTCCTTCCCAGACATAGACATAACTAAGAAGTGATGCACTCAGAGTTGAGGAAAAGACATTCCCTGCCCCCTCACCTCCCACCTGGCCCTTGAGAGCTCCAAGAGTCATCTTTACATCCTGAGGCCAGAAGGAAAGAGAAGCTTGAGAAGCAGGAAACTCCACAGAATGAGCTGGGTCAGGAGTCAATTAAAAGTGTCTTCATGAAAGACAGGGAGCAATGAGAGGATATCTATACCCTCTCTATTAAATATTTGCTATATTTAACAAATTAAATGATTTGACAAAGTAGATTGCCTGTGTAATAATATAGATGCTGAAGGTCATGATTGAGAAGGGGAGATCTCAGAAGTGAGGATGGAGATGCTGAATCTCAGAGGTCATTTAGAGTCTTCTTCCTTCCTCCCTCCCTTCCTCCCTTCCTTCTTTCTCTTCTCCTTCCTTCCTCCCTTCTTCCTTCTCTTTCTCCCTTCCTCTCTTCCTTCCTTTCAAATCCATACCTTTTTTCTTAGAATGATAGAAGTATCAATTCCAAGGCAGAAGTGTGAAAAGGGTTAGGCAATGGGGGTTAAGTGACTTGCCCAGGGTCACACAGATAGAAAGTGTCTGAGGCTACAGTTGAGCCCAGGACCTTCTGTCTCCAGATCTGGCACTTTATCTACTGAGCCACCTTTTATAGTTTTCTAATAGTTTGGAGCAGTATTGAATTTTTATACCTTTTTCAGGACCTAGGCCAGCAAGGTTTTCCTTCTTCAGTTCTTTTCCAAACTGAGAGTTGGCAGTTTGGTGCTGCTTCTATACAAGAATAGAGAAAACTTTCCTCCCTGGTTAAATAAATGGTCAACCTGTCTCTGTAGGTTTACAGAAAACAGGATTTGAAATAGGTTCATATTGCTTTTGCAGAACCTTTAGGATAAATTGAGAAACCTATTGAGTGTACAACTTGCCCATACCCACAATCCCACAATGTTAGCCAAAGAACCCAATGCAACATTAAGTGTGCCAGGTGGCACATTGGATAGAGTTGCTGAATCTAGAGTCAGAAGGTCCGAGTTTGAATTCAGCTTAAATATGTATTAGGCATGATCAAGTCACTTAACCTACCTGCTTCAGTTTCCTTAACTGTAAAATGAGAATAATACCTACCTACCAGGATCATTGTGAAGATAAAATGAGATAATAATATTTGTAAAGTGTTTAGTACAGTACCTAGTACATATTCATCACTCAACAAGTGCTTTCTTCCTTCTCTAATACGAGATAGCTGGGTTCTCATATCAAATTCTGCATTTAATCAGCTGCAATATGTTGTTTTGGTTGAAGTAAGTGAAGAAAATCCAGCCTCACACAAATGAATTGAAAAAGGGAAGAATATTTTAATCTTAATGTTATTATGAAAATAGCTTTGATCTGGAGAACTTCCTGAAAGGTTCCTGGGGACTCCCAGGGGTCTATAGACCACACTTTAACCCACTGCCTTACATCATAATTCAAATAATAAATGCAAGAATCAGTAACAGGAAAAATGCTCCTTTGCAGATCACTCAAAGGGTGATAGAGAGGCACATGGTAGGTCTGAGTAGGCTATTGCACATTAATCATCCCTCCCTCCCTAAAAAAAACCAACTGAATAAATATTACAAAAGATATCATCAAAGATATATATCAGAGACCAGAAAATGAGATAAACTGGGCATGTAGTGAGAGCAAGTGATCACCATTGAATAGCTCTTGTATGCCAGTTAATTCCCTACACAATGTCCCTTACCCTCCAGGATACAGGTTTCTTGATTTTCTCCAAACATCTGATTTCTTTTCATGTAATCAGAGCTCACTTAAAGGAGGGAGGTCTTCAGGATGTAAAATAGCTTTTCCTTTAGAAAAGATATCTAATACTCTACTTATCTGCTAGTGTTCTTGATCCCTATGTAAGAAATATTTAGGCATTTGTAATGAATATTTTTAATCTTATTTTTCCCTTAACTGCATGTAAATACAATTTCTAACATTTCTTTTTTAAAATCTGGAATTCCAAATTCTCTCTCATTTCTACCTCTCCTCCTTCCCTGCCTCCCTGAGACGGTAAGCAATCTGATATAAATTTTACATGTGCAATTATGTAAAACATTTTTCCATATTAGTCATTTTGTGGAAGAAATCTCAAAAAAAGGAGAAAAATGAAATATAGTATGTTTTGTCTGCATTCCAATTCCATCATTTCTCTCTTTGGAGGCAGATGGCATTTTTCATCGTGAATCTAAGATTGTCTTGGATCACTGAATTGCTGAGAATAGTTAAATCATTCATAGTTGTTCACCAAACAATATTGCTGTTACTGTGTACAATGTTCTTCTGGTTCTGCTCATTTCATTTTGCATCAGTTCATGAGTCTTTCAAGTTTTTTTTCCAAAAGTGTCCTGCTCAACATTTCTTCTAGATAAAGATATTCCATTACAATCATCTACCACAACTTGCTCAAGCCATTCCCCAATTGATGGACATCCCTTCACTTTCCAGTTTTTTGACACCACAAAAATTGAGGCTATAAATATTTTTGTACAAATAGGTCCTCTCCCCAACCTTTTTTAAATCTCTTTGGGATACAGATCTAGTATATGTAATGAATTTTTAAAAACCCTACCTTCTGTTTTAAAATCAACACTAAGTACTATATTGGTTCCAATGGAGAAGAGCAGTAAGGGTTAGGCAATTGGGGTTAAGTGGCTTTCCCAGGGTCACCCAGCTAGAAAATGTTTAACTCTAGATTTGAATCCAGGACCTCCTGTCTTCAGGCCTGGTTCTCTATTGACTGAGCTACCTACTTTCCCTTATAATGAATTTTTGAAAAATAAAATTGAATTAAGAAATTCTGGTGTTAAAGCTTACTGTTATCATCACTATCAGAACTGAACTTCTTGGTGTTTATGAATAATAGCTATGAGGAAGATATGATGCATCAAGTTACCACGTTTATTTTTTATGGATCATATTTATGCCTTCTGGGGCTCTGGGAACGGGGAAGAGGAATAAAGGAGAACAGGAATTTAACACTAGAAGGCAAAGGGAAAGAGAATTACATTTGCCAACAGAAGAACAAGTTTCCAAACCTTAAGTGGGGAAAGGGAAGGAAAGATACATTTATTAAGTGACTGCTGTGTGCCAGGCACTGTTCTAAGTGCTTTTCACATATGATTGCATTTGATAACATCTGGGAGAGAAGCCTAGAGCATTCACACATACTGGAAGCAGTGTGGGTTTATACCTACAGTGTTGGATATAGAAGCAAGAAAATCCTGAGTTCATTTGCTATTTCCATCATTTATTACATTTATTACCATGGATGAATCTTATAGCATAATATAAATTTTGCTTACTAGTAGTATAATGGTACCAACCTACTATCTGTGACCTTAATTAAAGGTTCTCCCCCCATTTTAATAAGAATCCACATTTAAATGATAACCTTGCAATGTAGGTAGATAATATAATCATTATTATTTCTATTTTACAAATCAAGAAACTGAGATTCAGAGTGTTTAAGTGGCTCAGTCACATAGCTGGCAAGTGTCTGAGGCAGGATTCAAATCTAGGTCTTATGATTCTAAGTCTTGGGGAAGCTAGGTGGTATAGTGGATAAAGCCTCAGGCTTGGAGTCAGGAAGTCTCCTCTTCCTGAGTTCAAATCTGACCTGACACTTAACAGCCATGTGACCCTGGGCAAGTCACTTGAGTCTGTTTGCCTCAGTTTCCTAATCTGTACAATGAACTGGGGAAGGAAATGGCAAACCACTCCAGTGTCTTTGCCAAGAAAATCCAAAATTGGGTCACAAAGAGTTTGAAGCAACTGAACAACAACTCTAAGCTTGGAGAGCTTCGCACCGTGCCAAGATATATACCATAATTAGCCTCTCTGAATAAAATTCTCCCTTTGATTCTAGAAATAATCTTTTTAGGTGACAGGATAAGATGGTTTGATTCCAACATTTCTCCCATTTAAATGATTACTTTGATTATTTCTCTTGTTCTGTACAAGTGGTTATCCTCCTGGGGATAATTAAGTTGGAATAGGACTTTTTGATTCTTGAGCTCTGTGGGGAAGAAGAGAGCTTCTTGAACCCCAAGGTGAGTCCTTATATGATCTTGTCACCTTGAAGTGAAGTCACAGGAGCTAAAAATGATCTTTGGGATCCAGCCTCCCCATTTAACAAATGAGAAAACGGAGGCCCAGAGATGTAGTGTGATTTGTCCTGAGTCAATTGGCACAGTGGAAAGAGCAATAGACCAGAAGTTAGGGAACCTGGCTTTGAATCCTAGTTGAGGCAATTAGGAGGCATAATGAATGGATAGAGTGCTATAGTTGGAATCAAGAAGACCTGCATTCAAATCTGACCTCTTATACTTAGTAGCTATGTGACCCTGGACAAGTCACTTAGCTTCAGTTTCCTCATCTATAAAATGGGGATAATAACAGCATCTACCTCCCAGGGCTATTGTGAGAATCAAATGAGATAACTGTGAAGAGCTTACCACAGTGCCTGCTATCGAAATGTTGGCTATTATTATTAATCTTTGTGACCTTGGGGAAATTGCTTAATCCATCTGGGCTTTGGATTCTTTGTTTACGGGAACTAAATGACCTCTAAGATTTATTTCAGGTCGAAACTTCTCATCTTATGAGTCTTTGATCAAGTACCAGGGCTGGAATAGAATGACTGACTAACTGAGCTATTTGAGGAGATCTTAAGAGAGATTCAGCCATACATCCTCACAGAAGGGTAGCAAAGGGACCATTTCTGTACATTATCGGCCAGGCTTGTGTCCTGAAAAACAATTGGTGGATGCTGAGCATTGCTGAGAACATGTCCCAATATGATAATTTGCTTTTTTTCATGCATCTAAAATTCTATATTTATTGCTGATTGGTATGACCATCAATGTAGCTGGCACTTCTTTTTTGAATTGTTGTTGTTCATACTTGTTAGTCCCTGGAAACCCTAAAAGACAACGTACTTCAGTGTCCTGCAGGGAGCCTGTTCTGCTCAGTTATCAAAAAAAAAAAATCCCAAACCCAGAACATTAGGGGGCTGTGAGTTTTTTTCTTTTTTAACAGTATGTAGGCTTTACTCAGGAGAAGATAAAAGGAACAGTTACCAAGAGGCTTAAATTAGATTTGACATCATTACCAAACAGACATGAGGTTACCAGGGAGAGCGAAGTGTAGAGGATGTGAATTGGGGTGAAGGGAGGCCATGAAGGAGGAAGGTACCGGGAGAGGACCTAGAGAAGAGGAAGTCCAGAAGGCTTCCACTGCTCCCCAGTAGGGTGGAGTGTTGGAGATCATCCCCCAGACCATGTATGCCTCAGTTGTTTGCATAGTGGGAGGACCACAGTCCATTAGGATTAGAACAATCAATCCACCCTCTCATCTGCACCTACTCTGTCCTATCCGGCATTATCTTGCCCACTCCTACCTCTGGATCACCAATTCTCATTCAACTGAGCAACTTGTTTAGATGATGGCATAGCCCGAAGAGTATTTCCACTTTAATCTGGTCACAGATACCTACTAGCAACTGTCTCCTGTGGTTAAAAACAACAACCACCACCACCAACAACAACAACAACCAGTTGGAAATCCTAATTATCCACAATTTTCAGCGATAACAAGATCACAGAAATTGGGGCAATACTCTGGAAATATCGAGGCAGGGGTCCATGTGCCAGGGCCAAGCCCCAGCAAGCTGGATTTTCCCTGGTTTTCTTTTATTTGCACCTGTAACCCTCTCCACTGGCATGACTGATGAATCAAAGGCTAATTTAGGAAACCCCATATGGGATCACAAAGAGTCAGACATGACTGAAATGACTAAACGACAGATTTTATAGTTGGGGTAATGAGGTGGCGCTAGATAGATATATAGAATGGAGAGCAGGAAGACTCATCTTCCTAAGTTCAAATCTGGCCTCAGACATTAACTCTATGACCCTGGGAAAGTCATTTATCCCACCACTTTGTCTCCATTTTCTCACCTGTAAAATGAACTGGAGAAGGAAATGGCAAACCACTCTAGTATCTTTGCCAAGAAAACCTCAAATGGGGTCACAAGGAGTTGGTAATGATTAAAACAACTCAACAATAACGAATTTTATATTTAAATCACTTTGGCTTCTGATATCATATTTTATTATGTTGTATATTCATATGTATTATATTAATATTGCCATCAACTTGCTCCAATATTTGACCTGAATACAAACATTTCTATAATTTGCACATATATACTCTAATCCTTCAGTGAAGTTATGGGACTCTGTTCAACACACGATGTGAGGAAATTCAACAGTGAAAAAGGCAACCCACTCAGCCCTTTTTGGCCAGTGGGACATCTATCCATATCCTCCCATATGTCTTTCACAGGGAGTCCATCCAACAAACTAGGAGCCTTCCTTCCAAATTTCCTAACCTTGTGTGGTTACCAGTGGAACATGGGAGCTATTTCTTATTTAATAATAATGATAAATAGTATGTATGTAGCCCTTTAAGGGTTGCAAATTACTTTACAAATATTATCTTATTTTATCCTTACAACAACTCTGGGAAGTCCATGTGTTTATTATCTCCATTTTACAGATGAGGAAATTGAGGCAAATAGGAGTTAAGTGACTTGTCCAGAGTCATGCAGCTAGTGAGTGTCTGAGGATGGGTTTGAACACAGGTTTTCCAGATTCTGGGGCCAGAGCTTTATCCACTGTGTTGCCTTGTTGTCTTTCCATTGCTTTCATTTTTTATTTCCACAAACTTTCCTTCTTTCTCATTACATGACTGACCTATCTTCTTTTCTGGTCATATGTCTTATCTTTTAGGTCAATTCTCCTGCACAATTTTTGGCTAATGATAAGATACAGCCAATTCACTCCTCTTCTCATTTTCTCTATTACAATTTGATTGACCTGCAACTGAAATTTTGGGGAGACTGTGTTTTTCCATGACTTGTAGCTATATAATATCAGTGGAAGAACACTAATGTTAAAAAGATGGGCCTTTGGGGAGAAGTTCCAGGTCATAAAAAGCAATGAGCAATTTCCCAGAGGCCTTCCAGGTTACTCATCTCTTTGTATTCATTTCTGGTTCCTGTTCATTGTTCATCCATGACGTCTGTCTCAGAAACATGTATTAATGAATTAGATCTTTGGGTTGTTCAACATGCTATAAAAAATCACTTGGTTTTCTTCTTTTTAACTTTTCTTTTTTTTAAAGGGTTTTAAAAACCCTTACCTTCTGTCTTGGGATCAGTTCAAAGACAGAAGAGTGGTAAGGGCTGGGCCAGTGATGGGCAAACTTTTTAAAGAGGGGGCCAAAGGAAAGGAAAAAAACTTTAGGTGAGTCAATATAACTTATTAAAAAAATAACAATGATACATGTTGCAACATTCTTGTATTTTTTTGATACTAGGCCCTATTAATGACTGAAAGATTATGAAGGAGAAGGGTCGCATCTGGCCCATGGTTTGCCCATCACTGGGCCATGCAAATGGAATTAAGTGACTTGCCCAGGGTCAAGCAGCTAGGAGGTGTCTGAGGCCAGATTTGAACCCAGGACTTCCTCTCTCTGGTCCTAATTCTCTGTTCATTGTGCTATACTTTTTTCCCCTTCTGAGTGCTTATAGTTCTCATCTGTCCTAAAAATGTATTGAGATTAGGGTAGGTCTGGAGAATTATAGTCCAAAAGGTGTGACTATTAGGCCAACTTTGAATTTTGGTCACATTAGTGTTAAAAGTCATTGGATCAAAGTCCATGAGATCATAAAGGGCCTTCCAAGGACAACTAGTAGAACTCCTTCATTTAACAGATGAGAAAACTGAGGTTAAGTGATTTGTTCAAGGTGTTATAAGTGAGAGAGGTTAAAGCATGTGGGTTTGGTCATAGGCAGCGTGTCTAAGTGTCAGGATTTGAACCTAGATTCTTCAACTCCAGAGCCTGTGCTTTCCCCCCACCCCTGCATCCCATTGCCATCTTAGTGTATATCTCTCTATATGGGTGACTTTAAGTAAAGACAAGAATATTTGTATAATATTGAGTAGAACACATTATGAAATTTTTGCTTCCTTGTTATATTCCTGAACTTTGTAAGAAGCATCATTGTAAGACTATATGCATCGAAAGCAGGAATTTGGGCAAAAGGTAAAGGACCAGAGTGGAGAGACAGAAGTTTGATGGAATGCAAGAAAACAGGATGTATAGGAGGAAATCTCAGAATCCTGGGGAAGGATTCTGAGGTGGTTAAGTGTCAACTGGGAGAGAGTGGGAGACTGTGGAGAAGTGAACAACTTCTGAACTTAGCTCTCTCCTGATTGAGTATGAGACCTACCTGAATCCTCTACATCAGTTCTGTTCTCCCTGATTGATCCCAGACATTGAAATGACATCGATTGACCTCTCAAGAAGAACCTACCTGTGACAGTGACCTGTACTTCTTAGTTACCTCAGTGGGCTCTGCCTACTACCTGGGCTGGCTAGGTCATTTCTGTCACCAGCTCCTGATTCAAAAAACTAGCTCTGGCTTTCACCAAAGACTATCTTTGGATGGGCTCAGCCTAGGGTAGCTAGACAGGACGGTAGGAATTTGGGTAGAGAGCAGTCAGAGTAGCCCCAACCTTGCTGGGGACTGAAGAGACCTTTTGCAAGGTCAGTGGTCTGGGACAGATAGATTTTATTAGTGATAGGGAATTTCCTAGCCCTCCTTCCTTACCTAATCCCAATTATCATTTATAATAAACCTGTTATTGATAATAATAAAAAAAAAAAAGCTAGTAGTCAGATTGCGTGTCTAAGATTCTCAGGACTGAGAGGAGTCATCTTGCTCTCTGCCTGGGGGGGAACCAGCACCAACAGACTTGGGGATCAAAACCCTCATTTACAGGTCAAATTACACTCTTACAGTGTGCTATTAAGGTACTCTTGGAGAAGATGTGAATTGGTCGGCCATTCTGAGAAGCAATATGGGACTATTCCCCAGAACTTACTAAACTTTGTGTGTTCTTTGATCCAACGTACTATTATCAGGCCTTTTGGCCAAAGAGGTCAAAGAAAGAGGAAAGGGATATATATATCCCTTCCCCTCCCCCCCCTCTCTCTCTATATATATATACAGTCAATAAAATAAAATTGAAAAAAAATATATATTTCACCATTGCCCACCAGAGTTTCTTACTAGAAAGGCAGAGGGACTCAGGTGGAGCTGTTCCCTTCCTCCTTTCCACCAAACTGATGTCCATCACTTCACCTGCCCCTCTGTCCAGCAGCCCAATGAGAGTACTTTCTCCCTCCCCTGTGTGAGGTAAGGAGGAGAGCAGAGGGTGTACCCAGCAATCGGTCTGGGATGGGGCGAGCATGACACTTGGTCTCTAAAAGGTTCACCATCACTGCTATAGAGGTTATGGACATGCCCATTGTTACTTCACTGAGAGAGAACATTAAGGACTTCCATTGTGGATTGATCTAGGGATTTCCCTCAAAAATTTAATGTGCTTACAGTGTAGATTTCAGTGATTGTGGATGAATGGGTTGCATCAGCTTTAATGGGGTGGTCTGTTGCAGGAGGAGCCATTTTTCTGTTGGGACCTATAACTGGGAGTCTTCAGGCACAGAATCTATCAATTAATATGTTAATTTTTGAGTTTATCAAAGCAAAGGTCAGTAGATCACTGCCCTCAAGGAATCTGTACTCTAAAGGGGAAGACAACATGAACATATATAAATAAACATAATATAATTAAAATGAATACAAGATAATTTGGGGAGGTAGTGCCAAGGGAATCATGTGAGAAGCCCTTAGTCTTTTTATTTTTGTTCTGCTTTTTACCTGTTTTGGAAGACAGACCAGAGTATTGCAGAATCAAAAACAGCCCTGGGTCCTGGCAGAAGATGATTCCTCCCAGAAGTTGCTAATAGTCACACTGGAGCAGAGGCACATGAGAGGAACATGTGCTCTTGAACACAGTGGCCTAAGATGAGAGCATTGGATTCAAAGTTCCTGGCAATGCTATAACAGCCTTATAATAGCAGTTGTGGACATGGGAATTATATGGCCAAGTGATAAGAATTCTTAATCCTCAACTTCTTGGAAAGAGCATAATTCCAGAATCTAGTCTTCTAGAACGAGATGGAGAAAGATACCAGGCAACTACAGACTACTACAATTATAGATCTACCTGAAGCATTCCCCAAGTTCAAGAGTTCCAGGGTCCAACTTTATTGAGAGAAAATGGGCATTCCAGGCCATCATTATTGTCTTTGAAAAGGAAGAGGGTTGCTTATATGACTCTAGAGGAAATCATTGGAGCATCAAAGTACTTACTCTAAATCATGGCATGTGGGAACAAGGGACCTGATATTGCCTTCTCCTATTCCTGGGGCAGCTGGGTGGCACAATAGATAGAACACTGTGCCTGACATCAAGAAGACTCTTCCTGAGTTCAAATCTGGACTCAGATATTTACTAGCTGGATGACCCTGGGAGAGTCATTTAACCTTGTTTTTCTAAGTTCCTCATCTGTAAAATGAGTTGAAGGAAATGGCAAAGCCTTCCAGTATTTTTGCCAAGAAAGTCCCCATTGGGGCCACGAAGAGTTGGACACGACTGAAACAACTCAACAATTCCTGAGATTTATTCTCATGATATAGTTCTGATAGAGTTAGCCCTCCAACATCCCAAAATTTACTTTCCTTTTGGAGGAATTTAAAACTCAAGATAATATCATAATTCTGGATGGCAAATGTTTGCAAATGGGTCTTTAGGGGTAAAGTGGGATTCACTAGTATGTGTGGGAGTCTGCCCCCATTGGAAACTCAAGTTTCTTTCCTTGCTAAGGAGAATATAAACCACAGAGTAGTGCTGTACGCCTCAGTGTCTGTATAGGTTCCTGAAGACAAAAATGGGATATCCCATTCACTGGAATGATGGGTGATTGCCTCATTAACAATTCTAAATTAGTTTCCCTTCTAAAAAGATTATGAGTAACAATAGTGCTGTGACTCAAGAGGCTTTTAAGATGCTAGGAAAGGTTGAACTCACTAGAAAGGGATGAGCTTGCAACTATTGTTTATGGGCTAGTATGAGGTTGTTGTTTTTTCCTTTTAATCTTTACCTTCTGTCTTAGAACCAAAACTATGAGTTTTTTATGTTCCATTCCCCCACCCATTTTCTCTATGGGATCAAATGAATGCTGTCCTGTACTCAGAATATTATTAGATTGGATGAACCCTCTACCTACTAGTGCCCTCCCTCTCAAATTACTTTGGGTCTAATTATTTCCTTTGTCTTCCCTTTTTAATTTATTTTTTCATTTTCATATTGTTCATTTTTATGAGTAATCTTCTAAAACAAAAACCCCAAAATAAAAACCCAAATGAACTAAAGTGAAAAATCCTATGCTCTCATCTTGCATTCTGACTCCAACAATCTTTGTCATAAGTTCCTCAGGATTGCAGATGAAAGATTTATCACTTGTTTATTTGGGTTTATGTTTTGAGGTTTGGGTTTTATAA
The DNA here is from genome assembly GCF_016433145.1 of Gracilinanus agilis. Classification (NCBI taxonomy): domain Eukaryota; kingdom Metazoa; phylum Chordata; class Mammalia; order Didelphimorphia; family Didelphidae; genus Gracilinanus; species Gracilinanus agilis. The sequence goes on along the minus strand of NC_058130.1, from coordinate 345,591,797 downwards.
GATTACTCACTTACAAAAATGAACAATATGGAAATATGTTTTGCGTGATAAAATGTGTATAACCTGGTTTGAAGTGCCTGCCAGCACTGGGAGGGGGGAAAGAAGGAAAGGAGATAAGTTTGATCATATAACTTAGGAAAATTTGTGTGGAAATTTGTTATAGCATGTAATTGGTAATGAAGTGAATGAATAAATGAATGAATAAAGGAGGGAAAGAAGAATCATCTTTGATTATTGCATTGCTGAGAGTTGCTTTCTTCTCTTTTTGATGTATATTCTTATAAGTACAGAATACAAATTCCTTATGAATAAAGGATTGTTTTGTTCTTTGTCCTTGTATTCCCAAGTGCCTTGCACAATGCTTGGCATGTAGTAGGTGCTTAATAAATGTTCATTAATGGATAGTGCCTGGTAGAACTTATAATCTATTGGCACAGTCTTTGACAACCGAGGGCAACCTCCATATTGCACTGCGGTAGGATTTTGGAGTAAAGAAAGACATATATGGATATATGTATGTATATGTGTGTGTATATATAGAATCTATAAAATGATCTTTCCTTCTATACCTACTCCATATTCTGTTCAAAGAATTTCCCATTCTTAGTGCAGTCAGACCTCAAATACTCAGCATTTTCCTTCCCTCTATTCAGTGAATAGTGGGCATCACTGCCCCCTGGTGGGTGCTGCAGTGATCCAGGATAGCGGTGATGGCCACAGGTGCATTTATCTTTCCTATTAATTGCTCTTAAAATTTTAAAAAAATTAATTTCCAGGGCTGCTAAGTAATTATTTTCTGGAAAGGGGGAGGTAGGCCAAAAAAGTTTGGGAACCACTGTGCCTATGTCTAAAAAGGAAAACCATCAAAATGAGCAGAAATGTTCAAGTTGTGTCCTTTGATCAGTGAACCTTCAATCCAGTCTTTTACAATGAGAATTGGATATAACACAGAAACAAGATCCAGAATCAACCAAGGAAGATTTATTAATGTTCATTAGAAGTCCCTTAGGTAAAATAGTGAACTCAGCTCTAGGAAGGTTAGAGAAAACAAAAGCTTTCCACTGCTTATACAACCAGACATCTCAGTGAACACTCTATTCCCTAAGTATTCTGATTAATTGAGGCTTTACTGGAGGGGATTGGGGTAGCATTGTCTTTTCTCTGTTTGCTTCTGCTGTTTCCATTTTGCTTTCATGTCCTTCTATCTGGTGCTTGTGCTTTAGCAATTCCTTCTATGGATTTCCTCACATACCCCAGCTCCTCCTTTCCTCTGCCCTCTTTTTTCCTCCTCTCTATTCCACTTTTTTCTTCCTCTCTTCTCTCCTCTTTCCCTCTCTTTTGTTCTCTCCCTCTTCTCTCCTCTCTTCCATCCTCTCTTATACTCTCCTCTTCTCTTTTCCCTCCTCTAGCTTTTTCTTCTCCTCCTCCCCTCTTTTCTCCTCTCTTGCCTTCTGTTTTCTCCTCTCCTCTTCTCTCTTCCCCTATTTCTTTGTTCTTTGTTTCTCTCCCTTCCTCTCCCCACCCACCACTTCTTCCATCTACTTTTCTCTTCTCCTTCCTCCTCTTCCCTTCTCTCCCTCCACTATCTTCCCCTACTATTCCCATTCCCTCCTTTCTCTTCTCCCTTCCTCTTCTCTCCTTTCTTGCCTTCTGTTTTCTCTTCTCTCTCATCCTCCATTTCTTTGTTCTCTGCTTCTCTCCCTTCCTCTCTCCACCCACCACTTCTTCTACTTTTCCCTTCTCCTTCCTTCTCTTCTTTTCCTCTCCCCTCCCCTCTTACTTGCTCTCCATCTCTCTTCCTCTTCCATGCCTTCCCCTCTGCTCTCCACCTCTACTCTCTCCTCCTCTTTCCACCGCCCTCAGTTGTCACAGCTTTCTCAGCAGGAGTTTGTGTGGGCCCTGATGGTGAGTCAATCAGTGAGCTGAGACTGAAGGAAACTGAGAGCCTCCTTCCTCTGCACTTGTTAGGGTACACCTTATTCCTCCCCTGCTGGCCATTTTAGTTGAAGCTATTTTGGTAAGTCTTAGCCATAACCAAAGATTCTAGATGGCTTATTAAAAGTAACACACACAAGCACACACACACCACACACACACACACACACACACACACACGGACACTCTTGGGCTAAACCAACAGGCCCATTTGTGTTTCCAAGGGTGGAGAGAGGAGGCGGAAACTTTTCCAAGTTCTAGCTGGCTGAGGGGGTGAGCCAGATGAGTTAGCCCAGGAGAGGAGGGAGAAGAAGAGGAGGGGGGGGAGCATTCTTAAATAGCAACTGGCACCAATTCCTATCAATGAAAATGGTACATTTTCACTGATCATTGATTACAAAACTGGCCTTTTATTAGACAGCTCTTCCACACCAGGACAGCCCTGTAGGGAGATCTAGTGGGGAAACTGTGTCTTGCTTCAGAAGCATGTTTAGCTTCCCCAAGGGTGCAGGAGTATAGTGGCTGTTTTCTGGCTTCATAAAAGTTCTCCTATTGTAGTAGCAATGATGGACTCCAAAGGGAAAAGGTCTGAAACAGGTTAGAGCTTGACCTTAAACTGGAAACCCAAATGGTGGTTGTTATTATTTTTTTAACATTTATTAATATTCATTTTTAACATGGTTACATGATTCATGCTCCTCCTTTCCCCTTCAACACCCCCCCCGCGCCCCCCCACCCATGCGCATTTCCACTAGTTTTGTCATGTGTCCTTGATCAAGACCAATTTCCTAATTGTTGGTAGTTGCATTGGTGTGATAGTTATTATTTTTTTAAGAAGGCCTCTGGCCCCTTCTAATGGTACTCCAAGTCTCTGTCTGAGATGCTGATGGGTTCTCTAGGGTAAAACAGGAGATGGAGAGAGGAAGGGAGGGAGCTGAGGCTATAGAAGATATTGCTGTTCAAATACACTGTCAAATTTTATTTGTAGAAAGCAGAATTAAATGAAACTGACCTCCTGGTGTTTTTTGTCATGTGCTCAGAAATGACAGGCTCAAGTGGGCAGTGCTGGGTGAACTGAGGATGGAGGAGGGAACCAAAGGGAAAGCCTCACCTATGAATAAGCAAAATTAAAAAAAAAAGTTCAACCAATTCTTTTCAGAAGCTTAAATCAGATTGATCTTGGAAGAGATAATAACTGATCCCAGTTTAAAACTTTCTTCTATTTTGGGCTTGGGGAGACAGAATATACAATTTAGATTTGTGGTTTCATCAGTATAAGGAATTTCTAGTGTGGAAGCTCCCTCCACGAGTTGCAAATAAACAGTTCCTTAGAAGGGGTGGCTAATGGCATTGCCTTTAAGTGACTCCCCCTGCGTTTCATGTCAGTATGTATCAGAAACAGGATTTGAGCTCTGGTCTTCCTGGACCTATTCACTGCCTCTTTTTTTGACAACTAGGCTTAGAAGTACCTAGGTGGCATAGAGGACAGAGTGCCAAGCCTGGAGATGGGAAGACCTGAGTTCAAATCTAGCCTCAGCCATTTCCAAGTCATGTTACCCTGGGCAAGTCACTTAACTCTAATTGCCTAGCCCTTGCTGCTCTTCTTTCTTAGAATTTATACTAGGACAGAAGGTACTTTTGATTTTGATTTTGTTTTTGTTTTTATAAAAAGGGCAACTAGGCTTAGAAAATGGAACAAAGTGGTCCAGAGCCCCAGACTTTTAGACAATCAAAGCTTCAATGACCTCCATCCCACTCTTAGTCGGAACATCTGAGCTAATTCCCTTAGGACAATCGAAACTCAGAAGACGAACCTTCTTTCCAGCCCAGACTTTATCTTTTGTCTCTTCCTCTCTGAATCTTTCCCACAATATGTCTGGCATCTTCTCAGTTTCAATCTGGACCCAAATAGAGAGGCTCTTTGGCCAGTTTTGCAGAACCCTGGGTTGAGTTTTTTCTCTAACCGCCCACCCCCACCCCCTCCATGATTCAAAGCTCATGATGAAAATTACAGGCAGGAGCTCCCTAGGATCCATCTGCTGCCTGTATGAAAACACAGCTCTCGCCTGTGATCCAGCTAGAAGAGACTTGCAAATGGCAGTTTAATGGAATCAGCCTCCTAGGGAAGTATGAACAGTTATAGGTGACTAGGAAGGAAAAAGTAGCTAGGTGGTGCAGAGGTTCCTTCCTAGAGTTAGAAAGATTTGTGTGTAAATCAAGCCTTGAACTCTTACTGGTTGTGTGACCTTGGGGAAGTCGCTTGATGCTGTTTGCCTCAGTTTCCTCATCTGTAAAATGAGTCAGAGAAGGAAATGGCAAACTGCTCAGTCTGTTTGCCAAGAAACTTCCAAAATCAGTCATGAAGAATAGGACATGACTGAAAAATGACTGAAAAAGGGAGGGATAAAGTGGCATAGGGGAATGAGTATTTGAAGGGGAAATCAAAAGACCTGGGTTCTAATCCTGATTTTGCCGCTGACTTCCTCTGTGACCATTGACCTGTCCTTTCTTCTCTCTTGGTCTCAGTTTCCTCATCTATAAAATGGGAGTTAGGCTAGACAGTCCCTAAAGTCCATTCTAGTTCTAATTGAGTTCAATTTTTAAAAATTCAACAGGGGCAACTGGGTAGCTCAGTGGATTGAGAGCCAGGCCTAGAGATGGGAGGTCCTGGGTTCAAATCTGGCCTCAGACACTTCCCAGCTGTGTGACCCTGGGCAAGTCACTTGACTCCCATTGCCTAGCCCTTACCACTCTTCTGCCTTGGAGCCAATACGCAGTATTGACTCCAAGAGAGAAGGTAAGGGTTAAAAAAAATTCAACAAACATTTATTAAGTTCCTCTATGTGCAGGGAATGGTGCTATGAGCTGGGAGTAAAGTGATACAACCTCAGCTTCTGCTGGGTTACAAGCTAACTCGGGGGCTTAAAGAATGTACACCAGTACACATGATCTGAGAAAATGGTGAAAAGGCAAGGAAGTATCTGAGTAAAGAACTCTAAAACATTTTGAACTTGGACATCAGAGAAGGCTTAACTAAGGAGGTGGCAAGTGAACCAGGACTTGAAGGAAGAGACTTTAATTGAACGAACTCTTAAATTCCAACCAAACTGCATTACTAGCAGTTTTTTAGTCTCATTGTGGCTTCTTTTGCCCCCATTCATTCTGTAAGTTACTCATTCCAGCCATTTCATGCCTGAAATCAGATTGTAACTTGGGAAGTGCAACTGGAGCTTTGACCTAGGGTTGGAATTGTAGTGATTGAATTTATCTTTAAAAGTTTTTTGGGTCCAGAGGAAGAACTGTGGGAGTAGAAACACAGAAGAAAAACAATTGCTTAATCACATGGGTCAACGGGGATATGATTGGAGATGTAGACTCTAAGTGATCATCCTAGTACAACTATCAATAATATGGAAATAGGTCTTGATCAACGATACATGTAAAACCCACTGGAATTGCACGTTGGCTATGGGAGGGGATTGGGAGGAGAGGAGGGAAAGAACGTGAATCATGTAACCATGGAAAAATTCTCTTAATTAATCAATTAAATAAAATTTAAAAAATTAAAACAGAGAATAATTTGAAAAAAAGAATAAAAAATTTGGGGGGCAGGACAGCTAGGTGACTCAGTGGATAGAGAGCCAGGCCTGGAGATGGAAGGTCCAGGGTTCAAATCTGGCCTCAGTCACATCCTTGCTGTGTGATCCTGGGCAAGTCACTTAACCCCAGTTGTCTAGCCTTCACCATTCTTCTGTCTTGGAACCAATACTTAGTATTGATTATAAGACAGAAGGGAAGGGATTAAAAAAAAGAATAAAATAAAAATGTACTTGAATGTACATTTGATACTGTTTGGACTTTTAAAGGTAAATTTGATTGGTAGGAAAGGTGAGTGGCAACCGTAGACACCTCAGAGTTGCTGTTGGGGAAGCTGCCACAAGTGGCAGGGGAAGGACATTAGAGAGAGAAAAAGAACCTTGCCATCTGGCAGCTTCCTGACAGCTGCTTATTCTTGTTCTCCAAGTACTAATTTGGGCTGTTTCTCTGATGCTCTCTAAAAGTGCATATGTACTACCAGTGCTCATTTCAATTCTCTGCCCTAGATCAAAACCTCATTTGTTCCACCTCGGCTTCAGCCTTGGGCAGTGAGGTGGGGTGGTCAGGAAGACTCATTTTTCTGAGTTCAAATCTAGACTCAGACACTTACTAGCTATGTGACCCGGGGCAAGTCACTTCATCATGTTTGCCTCAGTTTCCTCTTCTGTAAAATGAGCTGGAGAAGGAAAAGGCAAACCACTCCAGTATCTCTGCCAAGAAAACCCCAAACAGGGTCATGAAGAGTCAGACATAACTGAAAACTGAACAACAAAACAATAGTTACAATCTGGCTGTGGTCATGGGATGCTGGATCTGTGGAATGTATTAGAGGCAGGAAAGGCCAGAATGAAATTGGGGAGCAGCTAGTCATCCATTTGGATTGGAACTTAGAGTGCATTCTACTCAAAAGCCATTCATTAACTTCCTACTTGGTGCAAGGCATTGTGCCAGGCAATAGAAAAAATAGAAAAATTAAACAGTCTTTCTCTGGAAGGATCTTACATTCTACTGAGGGGAAGAAAGGGTAGAAGTATGAAATGAGGCCCAGAAAATAAGTTGTAGTCAGATTGTGGAGGGCTTTAAATTCTTTTTTTTTAAAACCCTTACCTTCTGTCTTATAATCAATCCTAAATATAGATGCCAGGGGAGAAGAATAGGAAATGCTAGGTAATTGGGGTTAAGTGACTTGCCCAGGATTACACAGCTAAGAAGTATCTGTGGTCAGATTTTAATGCAGGCTGGCCCTCCATCTCCAGGCCTTGACTCTATTGACTGAGCCATTTAACTACCCCAGCTTTAACTAGACTAAGAAGTTTGAATTTTATTCCATAGACAAAATGGAAACATTGAAAGTTCTTGAGTATTGTGATTGGAAGGTTTTTTGAATACAAATGATTGCTTGGATAGTAATATGAAATAGAATTTAAGATCTAAGTAGGGCTCCTAAGAATAGGAAGGGGTTGTTAAGGGTTTGTCTCTGAAATCCCAGCATCTTCCATGATGCCTTACATTAGAGTAGGGATTGATGAAATGTTTCTTAAATTGAATTGAATTTGGAGAGGAAAGTGGGTTACTAATTAGGAGCAGATTACCATAGTCCAGGTAAGAAGTAATGAGGCCGTGAAGCAGAGTGACCTCAGTGAGAGAAGAAGAAAGATGGATGAGAGAGTTGCTTCTGAGTTAGAAAGGACTCTGCTTGGTTACTGATTGGATAGAGGAGATAAAGGAGAGAGAAGATTGAAAGAAGATGTCAAAGTCTAGAGCAGTGATTCCCAAAGTGGGCACCACCGCCCCCTGGTGGATGCTGCAGCGATCCAGTGGAGTGGTGATGGCCACAGGTGCATTTATCTTTCCTATTAATTGCTATTACAATTTTAAAAAAATTAATTTCCATGGGAACTAAGTAATATTTTTTCTGGAAAGTGGGTGGTAGGCCAAAAAAGTTTGGGAACCACTGATCTAGAGCAAGAGTTCTTAACTTTTTGGGGGGCTCATGAACCTTTTTACAATCCAGCAAAACCTGTGGTCCTTTTCTCAGAATCACATTTTCAATGCTTAAAAGGAAGCAATAGAATTCAAAGGAAAGCAATTATAGAGAAATGAAAACATAATTAGTTTTCACATCCAATTTCACAGACTCCTCCCTGAAATTTATCCATGGTGGACCCTTGGTTAAGAATCCCTGTCTTGGAGGAGCAACTGGGTGGCTCATTGGATTGAGAGCCAGGCCCAGAGATGGGAGATGCTGGGTTCAAATCTGGCCTCAGACACTTCCTAGCTGTGTGACCCTGGGCAAGTCATTTAACCCCCATTGCCTACCCCTTACCACTCTTCTGCCTTGGAGTCAATATACAGTATTGACTCCAAGATGGAAGGTAAGGGTTAAAAAAAAAAGAATCCCTGGCTTGGAGAATGAGTAATCAAGGACGATGGTGGTTCCATCCATTGAAAGAAGCTAAGGGCTAGAATATATAGTAGGAAAGGTTGTGAACTGAAATTTGGAGGTGTTGCTGTGAAGTTGCTGAAAGGGCATCCCTATAGAAAGGCCAAGCAGTTAGACAAGGACTAGGGTCCAGGGGGGAACTATGACCAGATTTGTCTCTAAATGGATTTTCAGAGATATTAGACAGGGTCACTCAGGGGTGTGTGTGTGTGTGTGTGTGCGTGTGTGTGTGTGTGTGTGTGTGTGTGTGTGTGTGTGTGTGTGTGATTGTCCAGTTCAGCATGAGGAGCTTCAGGTGTTAAAACTTCCTCCAACAAATGAGATCTGCAATTAAGCTATAAATTTCAGTCTTGAGATTTGCCTGGGACACAGAGATTAACTGGGGAATCATCTGTATAAAGGAGATAATGAAGCTATAAGTGTAGCTAAAATCACCAAGAATGGGACTGTAGGAGGAGAAGTAAAGAAGGCTGAGAATGAAAGCTGGAGGGAAAGCCACACATAAGGGGCAGGAGGAGAAAGGGCAAACCACCCAAGGAGATTGTAAAGAGGCAGAAGAAAGGGAACTGGGAGAGACCAGTGTCCCTGATGCCTGTTCTAATTTAGAACCTCATGATCTAATTTAGTCTCTCAGATAGAATCGCATTTATGAAACAACATAAGACAGCATGAGATGTCCCACACAACAACAAACTCTCAAACTTACATTTCCAAATCTCTCTGCTGAAGGTGAAAAAAAGTACATTTCCCAAGAGAAGAAGGATGTTTTTGACAGTAGGCATGGGGAAAAGGGGGTGGTTTAGAAGTTCACAATTGCATAAATCAACTTGGAGGATAAACAGTAGTTCCCCCCAAATACCAGAGGACTTAATCATAAAACTTTCCACCTCCCACTCAGCAGGGACAGTCGTCAGACAGGAAACCCAAGGATCCCAGAAACAAGACTTCCAAGCATCATTCTCTGTGTCATTCCCAAGTGTGAGCTGAGCCCACACTTCCCAGATGTTCGGTTTTGAAACACGGATGCTGGCAGCGACCCAAGCACTTTCCCGTACCTCCTATGCTTGGGGAACCAGAGCGGAGGTGAATGCTTTATCACTTATGTTGGCCCTTCATTCCCCAAACATACGCAAGTGATTGACAAACCAGATCCCATTAAAAACAAAAACAAAAAAACCAAAGTCCTCCTATTGAAATGCAGCCACTCCTGGGGAAGCTCATGTGAGACCTAGGAGGACATGAATGGAAGGTGGGCCAATTCGTTTGGTGTCAGTTCTCAAACATTTGTGTACAGAGTATTCTGGGAGGTCTAGCACCTCTGGTGTAAGAGCTTGCCAAATCCTTTTCTCATTCTCCTTTGGTGTCCACCTTTCATCCAACTCCCACCTGTGGCTCCAAGAAGTTGTAGCATGCATAGTGGCCATCTTGGCAGGCCAGCTAAATCAGGTTGAGGGTAACCAATAGTTCAATTCACACTCAAGTCAAAATATCACCCTAGTGATGTTGTTGGTATAAAAGATGAGCACTGTTTATTAAGAAGTTACTTTGTGGAGGCAGTTAGGTAGCTCAGGGGATTGAGATCCAGGCCCAAAGGTAGAAGATCCTGGGTTCAAATCTGGCCTCAGAAATTACTAGCTGTGTGACTCTGGGTAAGTCACTTAATCCCATTTGCCTCAGTTTCCTCATCTGTAAAATGAGCTGGAACTCTCATTGTCTAGCCCTCACAGAAAGCAAGGGTTTACATTTTTTAAATTAAATTAATTTTTTTTTAAAAGAAGTTACTTTGTGCTAGGAGTTGTGTTAAATGCTGGAGTTACAAATATAAACAAAAAGAAAGATAGTTCTTGCCCTTGAGGAGCTTATATCCTAAAGGAAGATGACAAGATATAAAGGAGATGAAAAGAAGAAGGGGAAGGGGAAGAAAGTGCTGTCTTGAGAACATGGTGGTGAAATCCAGAGAACCAGAAGCAGAACCAAGAGAAACACAAAATATGGCCAGTCTAAGTCCTTTTTAAAAATGGAGGCCCTCAGAAGAAGTTACCAATGGAAGAAGTGGACAATAGAGTCGAAGTGATGCTCCATGCTGAGAAGGTTATAGGTACTGAAGGAAGTTCCAGGGTGAGAAGGCAATTGTAGTATATTGGCAAAATCCAGAAAGTAAGGAGTCATAGGCAGGAAAGATAACTGGCCTGGGCCTCACTCCAAAATGGAAGACTCAGGAGGAATTTATCAATAGATTCAGAAGGATACTGGAAAGGGTCACCAATATCCAGATCAGCAAAAGGAGCTCCAGGTATGAAAACTCCCTCCAACAAAGCAGACCTGCAATTGATCTGGAAATTTGCAGTCTTAGAGATTTGCTTGGGACCCTGAGAGATTAAGTGACTTGCCTAGGGTTACACACTATGTGTCAGAAGCAGAGGCCAGCCCCCTCTATCTGTCATACTGCCATGCTTCTGAACTCAAGTATATATTCAGTAGGAAATGGTAATAATAAGGATAATGATAATATTCACATTGTGCTTTAGGGTTTACAAAGCACTTTGACAAATATCTAATTTTGTCCTCATAACAACCCTGGGAGGTAAGTGCCATTATTATCCTCATTTTACAAGTAAGGAAACTGAAGTAGATTGAAGGTAAGTGACTTGCTCAGGGACACACAGCTAGGATATCTCTGAGGAAGGAGAAACATTCATCTGACGCTGGACATTGAGTTTCATTTTCTTCTGTGACTAATCCTTCTCTGATGACAGACGGCATTTAGAGAGCAGTAATGAAAGACCCTGTAGCATACTTATAATTTGCATATTACATCCTAACCTCCATAATGAAGAAATTAAAGTCATTTCCAGTATAACATTAGACTGGAAGCACAAGAACCAATTGTCTTTATGTCACACTGCTTCTTCAGTGACAAGGCTGGGATCAGAGTCTGATTCAGCTGCAACCCCTGGAAAACCTCTGACTTTCTCTCTGCCAACCTGTCCCTCTCCTTCAAACCACTATGCAAATTTTACTTCCTCCAAAATGCCTATCAGTATCTCTGTTGACTTAATTCCAGGGTCAACTGCACTTCCTCAAGATTCTAAACCCTTCTCAACTGTCAGAAATTCTGCAGCAAGACTTTGCAGGCTGACATGCACCCTATTTGCACTACATTCCTTCACTCATTCCAAAAACTATAAGGCTCTGGATGCTGTTGGAATTCATATACATACTCATTCCTTTCTGTTTCATGTGATTTTATGAAATTTAATTATGGGGGTTTTCCCACCTGTGACATTTACAATCCTTTTGGGGTTTGTCGCCTGCAAGTCAGGTACCAACATCCAAGAGGATCCAAAGGAAATCCAGGGTTTCCTTATGTTGTTCAGTCGTTTCAGTCATGTTCAACTCTTCATGACTTTCTTGGCAAAGATCCTAGTGTGGTTTGCCATTTCCTTCTCTAGCTCATTTTACAGATGAGAAAATTGAGGCAAATAGTATTTAGTGACTTGCCACATAGCTAATAACTGTCCGAGGCCAGATTTGAACTCTTAAAGATGAGTCTTGCTGAGTCCAAGTCCAGTGTTTTATCTACTGCACCATCTAGTTGCCCTTCTGTCCTTACTTCAAATTTAGGACCTTATCCACTGATCAACCTCTTCCTTTCTAAGTCTGGTCTTGGTCCCTTTCTCTCCTTTTGACCTACCCTGAAGGTATTTATTAAAAGTCAAAAGCACTTGCCTTCATTTGTTGGGAAGGATGTCTATTAAATTAAATAACAGAGAGATCATACAGATACAAAAAGAACTCAACAGACTGGAGCACTGTGGCTAAATCGAATGATAAAATATAACAGGGACAAATGTAAAGTCTTACATCAGAATTTCTTTTAAAATTCTCCTCATGAAAGACAGGGGAGACACGGTTCATCTGAAAAAGGTCTAGAGCAGTGGTTCCCAAACCTTTTTTGGCTTACCGCCCCCTTTCCAGGAAAAAATATTACTTAGCGCCCCCTAGAAATTATGAAACTATTTATTGAACTCAGAATAGAATGTAATACAAAAAAGTGTGGCCATCACCACCTCCCTGGATCGCTGCAGCACCCACCAGGGGGTGGTAGTGCCCGCTTTGGGAATCACTGGTCTAGAGGCTCTAATGAGTCTGAGGCCCAGTGGATTACCAATGCCATACAAGTCTGCAGGGTGCCAAAAATTGACGTGATCTTAGGTGGCATTAAGAGGCTTCACATCCAGGAATGAGGAGAGATTAAAAAGAAGTAGCTCAGTGTCAGGCAAGGCAGTGAAATGAATAGAGTTTTGAACTTGAAGTCATGAAAACACAAGGTTTGAATTCTACCTCAGATATTTCACTTTCTAAATAATCCTGTACAAGTTACTTAACTTTCAATTTGCTGTTGTTGTTCAGTTATTTCAGTCAAGTCTGACTCTTTGTGATCCTGTTTGGGATTTTCTTGGCAAAGATACTGGAGTGCTTCGACATTTCCTTTTCCAGCTCATTTGACAAATGAGGAAATCAGTATTAAGTGAATTACCCAGGGCTACACAGCTAGTAAGTGTCCAAGGCCATATTTGAACTCATAAAGATGAATTTTCCTGATTCCAAACCCAGTGCTCTATTCACTGCACCATCTATTCACCCCAGCCTTTCATTTAACCTGAGTCAAAGCATATCTGGAGTGCTGTATTCAATTCTGGGTGTCACAGTTTAAAAAACACATTGTAGGGCAGCTAGGTAGCACAGTAGATAGAGAGCCAAGCTTGCAGTTGAGAGGACATGGGTTCAAATCTAACCTCAGACACTTCCCAGCTATGTGACTCTGGGCACATCATTTAACCCTGATTGCCTAACCTTTGTCATTCTTGTGTCTTAGAACTAAAACTAAGAGAGAAGGTAAGGGTTTAGAAAGAAGGTGGGAAAAGCACATTGCTAAGCTGGAAAGTGTCCAGGAGAAGGCAGTCAGGATAGTGAAGGGCTTTGAGTCTGTACCATAGGAAGATCAGGATCCGTTTGAAAGAGCTGGCAATGTGGAGCCTGAAGAGAGACCTCAAGCACCACAGAGGTGGCTGTTTTCAAATGTCTGAGGAGTTGTCTTGTGGAAGAGCAATTAAACTTGTTCTGCTTGGCACCAGAGAGAAGAGCCTAAAGCCATGGGTAGAAATTACAAAGCGAACAATTGAACCTCGATATGAGGAAAAACTAATGATTGGCACTGTCACAAAGGAAAATGGGCTGCTCTGGGAGGTAGTGTTCACTGGGAGGGTTACCCACTAACTAAATAACTAAATACCCACTAAATTAATACTAAATATCTATTAAGCTAAATGACCAAATACCTACTAAACCAAATACCTAAATATCTACTAAACTAAGTAACTAAATACCTACTAATCTAAATAAATGCCTACTAAACTTAATAACTAAATACCTACTAAACTAAATAACTAAATATCTACTAAACTAGTAACTAAATACCTACTAAACAAAATAAATACCTACTAAACTTAACTAAATACCTACTAAACTCACTAACTAAATACCTACTAAACTAAATAATTAAATATCGACTAAACTAAGTAAATAAATACCTACTAAACTCAGTAACTAAATACCTACTAAACTAAATAACTAAACATCTACTAAACTAAGTAACTAAATACTACTAAACTAAATAATTAAATATCGACTAAACTAACTAAATACCTACTAAATAGCTAAAAGCCTACTAAACTAACTAAATCCCTACTAAACTCATTAACTAAATACTTACTAAACCAAGTAACTAAATACCTACTAAACTAAATAACCAAAAACCTACTAAACTAAGTAACTAAATACCTACTAAATAATTAAATATCTACACTAGAAAACTAAATAACTACATTCTTACTAAGCAAAATAACTAAATGCCTACTAAATGAAATAAAAGTGACAAAAATACAAAGAGAACTCAACAAACTGGGGGGGGGGTCTTCAAGTGGAGGCTGAGTGATCGTTTGGGTATGTTATAATAGAGACTCTGGGGGTATGGAATTAGCTACATGATCTCAGAGTTCCCTTTCAACTCTGGTATTCTTTCTCTCCCATTGCCAGAACTTGAAGTTTCTAGAATGGAATTCATACATTACATAAATCCTCTATCTCTTCAACCGCTCCCCTTGATCAAATGGCTCCTCCTAGAACTTCTATTTAAAGAGGGTACCCAGACAGGTAGCCATGACTCAGTCTTCTGAAGCTGCACTTTAGACTTCCTTTACTATTCTCCATACTGGTTATCTTTGTCTTCCCCCTGCTTCCTTTTATATGTTGTCTTCCCCAATTAGAACATAAGCTTCTTCAGGACATGGATTTCTTCTTGTATTTGTGTTCCTGTTATTTAGCACAGTGCTTGATATATAGCTTAAGAAATATTTGTTGACTTACTGACAGACTGACTGATTTGGACTCCAAGCTTTGAATCCTAGCTCTGGGAAAGTCATTTAACTTCTTTGGGTCTATTTCCTCATCTGCAAAATGATGGAACTGGAATAGATCATCTCTATGGTCCCATGTGGGCAGCTAAGTGGCACATGGGATAAAAGTGCCAGGCCTAAAATCATAAAGGCCCTAGTTCAAGTCCAGTCTCACACATTTACCAGCTGTGTGGCCTTGGGCAAGTCACTTAACCCCATGGACCTCAGTTTCCTCATCTGTAGAATGAGCTCAAGAAGGAAATGGCAAACCACTCTACTATCTCTGCCAAGGAAACCCCAAATAGGGTCAAAGAATTGATCATGACTGAAATGACTGAACAACAATAAGGTTCCTTCTAGCCCTAAAGCCTACAAAATACTCTGAAAAAATCTATTTTTAAAAAATTATTCAGAGAGCAACATATACTTCAAATTCACAGGGTAAGGTAATAGAAAATCCCTAAAAATGATCATTAGTAGGCCTAGATTTGGTCCCAACTCTTCCACCGAGTATCTTTGCCAAGAAAATCCTAAATGGGGTCATGAAGAGTCAGACATGACTGAAAACAATTGAACAACTTACACTTACTTACCACTGGCTTTGATGGAGATACTTAACTTTTCCATATAATATAAAAATTGACAAGGGCCTAAAAGGATCATATAGTTGAAATGCCTAATATTTCAAGTATAGATACTAAAGCACAGAGTGGAGAATCGCCTTCCCCAAAGGCACAGTACCTCAGGGCAGAGTTTGGACCACAACTCAGGTCTTACTGAATCACTTAGTCCAATGGTCTTTCTTTTCTGATCCTCAGTTTACTCATCTGCTAAATGGGGGCAATAATAACTGTCTTGCTGAGCTCCCAAAGTTATTAGATGAATCAAATGGGATAATGTATAGTTTTTACTTTGTAATCTTTCTAGAAAGCCTTATGTAAAAGAAAATTATTTTTGTTCAGTTTTGTAGGAGATGGGGCTGATTCATCGCGTGTCCCAGAAATCTTTACATTGATGTGAGCTTTTTCACTTGTTTATTGCTCATAAAATAAGAACATAGATTATGTAAATTCTGATGGAAGTGAAGTAAATCATACAATCTTCATTAACATTCAATATTTGTAATAAAATTCATTGCTTTGCCATTTATTTTTCCAGTGAAATGATCCTCTAACTCTTTCTTCACACTGTTCCTTCCATCTCCCATCTCTCTGTCTTCTTTCACTGTCGCCTTATCTCTGTCTCTTAGAATCCTAAGTTTTTTCAAACATCAATTCAAGCCTTTTCTGACCCTCCTGGCTACTAGTGTTTTTTATAGCTTGACCTCAGCCACCCTACTTTTCCAGCTTTATCGTACCTTACCTCCCTCATGCACTTCACATGCCAATTAAAGTGTGATTCCTTGCTGTTCCTCAATAATGACATTCCATTTCAGCATCATTGCACTCCCTGGGCCTCATAGCTTCCTCTTTCTCTTCACTTCTGCCTCTTAGAATTGCTGATTCATTCAAAATTTAAGGACCACTCTTACATGAAGCCTTTCTGGATTCCCCGCAGCTGGCGCTTCCTTTATGTACCTAGTAGGTAATGCTAAACAAGTCAGAACACAAAGGCCCTCTGTGGGGGCAGCTGGATGGCTCTGTGGATTGAGAGCCAGGACTAGTGACAGGAGTTCAAATCTAATTTCAGACACTTCCTAGCTGTGTGACCTTGGGCAAGTCACTTTACCCCCATTTCCTACCACTCTTCTGCCTTAGAACCAATATATAGTAGTGATTCTAAGATGGAAGGTAAGGGTTTTATAGATAACAAAAAGAAAAATACAAAGACCTTCTGTCCAAATAGCAAACCTTGCTTCTGACATTGGTCTGTCTAGCTGAATTTGGGCCCTGCTCAGTCTTATGATGCCTCCTTGCATCTCCCTGTCTTTATTTCTCTAAATAGGACAATAGGGTGGGCAGGCCCAGAGATCATAGGATATTGTATCTGGAAGGAAGGCAACATCAGGCAAATGCAAATGTCTCATTAGTATATATTTGAATTGAAAGGTGAATTTTCTCTGCAATCTGAATCAGCAAAATATGAACATTTGTGGAGGTGGAAAAACAACATTTGTGTTGAGTTGAATGAGATGATCTAGGAAAAAAACCAGAAGTCTGTAGACTCATTCTTGATTCTTCATCTCTTATTTTAAAAAAAAAAGGCACCATCTGTTCCATAATGGAAAATAAAATTCAAATCTAAAAATCACTTTCTCTTCTGTCTTGATCTCTGCCTTCTCCCACTACCAGCTAGCTAGGTAGGTCAGTAGAATTCTGGACCAGAATTCAGGAAAGACTTCAAATCCAGCCTCAGAAACTTGGTGTGTTATTCTGTACGTGTTTTTTTAATCCTTGTCTGCCTCAAGTTCCTCATCTAGAAAACGAAGGTAATAATAGCATCTCTCTCCTTGGATTGTTGTGAGAATAAATGAGAAAATATTTGCAATGCACTTTGCAAATCTGAAAGTACTATATAAATACTAGCTATTAGTTCATAGGTAAAGATGATTAAAGAAATCGAAAGAAGTGATTTCTGTTTGGGAACCAACTATATCACAGTAGATAGGAATATTCCTATGTCAGACTGGCATGAGCATTGTAATCCCAAAACTCAGGCAAACTGCAAGCAGGGAAATTCCTTTGCTCCCTTCTGTCCTTGTAACTCCTAACCCAATAATATCTGATAACTTCTATTAAGACCCTGAGATGATTATCCTCCTTGGAGCATCCTTTAGATTTGAGATGGACAGAGAGATGCACCTCCAGGCTATACCTCAATACCATTGGGCTGTATCTCAGACATCCATCTTTTCCCTAAACTATGAGGGTCTTCAGGCAGACCCGGGTCAGATGACCAAACCCCGCCCCCTCCACTGAATGCCTGAGTGTTTACCACTCTAGAATCTAGAATCACGTCCACACCATGACACAACATCGTGTTCCCACTGTTGTAAAAAGTAAAAAGTAAAAAAAAAAAAATCCCCAGAATTGATGGATTCTGGGAGCAGCCTTTCATCTTGCTGTTCCATCTTCCTGGCTAGATTCAACATCATTTTCTAAATGAATAAATTTCTTTTATTTTTAAGCTAAGTTTTGGAATCTTGCATTCTTGCAAAAAATATCCTTCCCAAACCCCAGGGGTTCACCTCAAGCCTCCACAACAAGATCATTAGGCAGAGTTTCATGGGAAAGGGGCTTAGTGGATTTTCCAAGGGATTGTGTCAACATGTGCCACCTGGCACTGAGACAGAGCTGGATGTACTTTGCTGGTTAATTATGATCTTAATCCCCCTTCCTTCCCTATTCCTGGAATGAAAAGTACGGGGTACCTCAATGTGCTACCAGCAAATACTCAAATGATTCCTGGTTTAATTTTAGTCAGCCGTGGACAGCAAACAACCCATTCAACCATAGCCCCTCTCAGGAAGTAAGTCTGGTTAGATAGAGCACTAAGCCTGCAGTCAGGGAGATACGAGTTCAGAACTTGCCTCAGCAAGTTTTACAACTTGACCGAAGCCACACTACCTTTCCAGCCTTATTGTACATTTGTACATTATGTTACTTCATGAACTCTGTGGTACCATTAAACTGACCTCCTTGCTGTTCCTCATATATGACACTCCATCTCAGTGCCTTTGCATTGTCGTGGCTAGAGTACTCTTCCTCTTCACAAAATAGGACAAGACTTACTAGCTTTGTGACTGCAGACAAGTCACTTAATCTCAATTTCCTTAGCTGTAAAATGAGGAAGATAACAGTACCTACTTCACAGGATTGTTACTTGGAGCAAATAATATATGTAAAGTAATTCATAAACCTTAAAACTCTACACGATGTCAGCTACCATTTTCAACTTCTTTTCCCTGTGATTTTGTTGTTTTCACCTCTTTATGACTCCATTTGAGATTTTCTCAGCAGAGATATTAGGGTAGTTTGCCATTTTCTTCTCTAGCTCAACTTATAGATGAGGAACTGAGGCAAACAGGGTGAAGTGACTTGCTCAGAATCACACAGATCAGTGTCTGAGGCTGGATTTGAACTTGAGTCTTCCTGGCTCCAGGTAAGGTGCTCTAGCCACTGAACTGCCTAGGTGACAAAAAATTAAGTGTAGCACTGACCAATCAGCTAGTGAGGACCATTCCTTGGATTATGCAATGATATTTCCTGCCTTGGTTTCTGTCTACTTCATGGAAGTTTGGAGGGAAGGAGCCTGCATGACAAATGGCTCAGGAATTTGTACAGAGTGATCATGAAGATTTCCTTAACTGATCCCTGAACCGAAAGAACTGACAACTCAGAGGCTTGTAATTGGAGATGACAAAGGGCAATCTGATCTGTAATGCAAGGTGGTTAACAGAAACTTTTTGCTTCTGTAATTTCTAATGTTATGATAATAATAACAGATAATTTTGAGAAGCAGACAAATGTGTCTGGGCCAATAGACCTTCAAGTCACAAACACTGATTGACAAGCTTCAGTGAGAAAGGAGGGGGTTAAACACTCCTGGATCTCAAACCTCTCCCCCCTAAACCGTTGCTGTATTTCTGTTTGAAGATGGAGACTGGATAAGATTCTTCTGGTAAGTTTCTGTTATGGCTGAAACCCCAATGATGTTCCCTTTCTTTAATTTATATTCCTCACAGGTCTGATAGAGGAATAAGTAGAAGCTAGCTATCTAACTGAGGAGGGCAGAGACAAATGATCTTCTTAAAACTGGCAGCAGACAGGATTCAAATTAGATGTCCAGACTGAGGTGTGAGTATTCCCCCAAATAATTTCCAGGCACAGATTTGAAGGTATAACTTATATTAAGAAGCAACAAGGAAAACTATAGTAGTTAATGAAGGTATTAGAATAAGGAAAGGTGACCCTGAACTATTAGGTTGAAGCTGCCCTTTCCCCCCTTCCCCCCCCCCCCCCCCCCCGCCACACAGGAGGGGATGAAGGCACCTAATTGAACTTGTTAGATAATTTATATATCTTATCACTAATCACTAGATAATATTATATTGATATTGATGAAGATTAATTCTAACGAACAGGCTAACCCTATGAGTAGAAACCACACTGGCTTATGCCACAATGGCCACTCAAGTGATCCCCAAGTCTGGAGTAGTAAGCAGAGTGTCTGCTCACTTCAACCTCCACCAAACAACTGTCTCAACCCTTCTCAACTGCCCCCTCACCCAAAGTTCTCCAGGGGGGTCCCCTGGAATTCTGGGTGAGGCTGTCCCTGTATTTTGCAGGGATTCCATGCTTTCCATCTCTATATAACACTAACGATCACAAAAAGTCAGTTAAACATCTTAGAATGTTCAGAAAGTCAGTTAGAACTTAAAGCTATAAATAGAGGTGAAGTTCCAACCAACGAGGCTTTTGCCTTCTGGCTTTCGCTGTGACTGGAGGCTTTGGCTTTGGCCTTTCAGCTTTGGCCTAATTGCTTCGGCCTTGGCCTGTGCTTATTTTGTTTTGGGGAAATTTGGACCTACCTCATTTCTCTGGACCTCTCCCTGATCTCCCACCTCCATCCCTCCTCTTCCCTGATTTTCCTTTGGGTTCTGGTTGGCAGGGAGGGCTTGGTGATTGAACATTGTGGGTTTTAGTTTCTTTAGATAATTGGAGTATCCTCAAATAAGTTATCCCTAGGTTTGATAAAGACTTTATTTAAAAGGCAGCCAAATCTTCCTGACTGGGAGAGCCAGGCTCTCTCTCTCTCTGTCTAACCTCTCCATGACCCATCCCCCACCCTCACCCCTCTCCCTAGCAGCAGTTAGAAAGCCCTGAACCCCCTCCCCTTCTGACTGACCCTGGTATTAATAAATCCCCTTGTTGCCTATTCAAACCCTATGGTGAGTCATTGTGTCGAAAATTAAGACAAGGGCTCAAGAGGAAGGAATCATTTTCTTTTATTTCTTGAGAAAACTCAGGTATCCATCTTGACAGGAAGTACCGCCCCGAGACTTCCTCCAGCCATCAGTTTGACTGGCAGGGAGGGGCCCTCTCGACCCCTCCCTCAAGAGACTTTGAAACTAACAAGAGAAACCCTCCAGTCAAGCCTAAACGTTTCTTACTGGCCCTAGTTTCCTCCCTGTATTCTCTGTATCAATCCTCTGGGAATAAACCTGTTTGAGCTGCCTCTCCTACATATCCCATTTCCTTATTCTCCAATACACCTTCCCATACCTTCATTTCCTCCTTCAATCACCTTATAATTGCCTATATCCCTTTTATCCTTCCTCACACCCAAAGTGCCTTTCATTTGACCCTACTCAGATCACCTTATTTACATATATTTCTTTATAACAACACACAATGCATAAGTTCTTGTCACACCTTAATTTATATCAGTTATTTGTGTCTTCCTGTTCCTACCTATTGTAGCAGAACACGCTGGAGGCAGATCTTGTGTCTTACTCATCTTCGGGTCCCATAAGGTGCCTTAGTTCATAATAAGCGCTAATTATTTATTTTCCTAACTGACTATTATTATAGATGCTCATGGGCAGCTAAGTGGCATAATGTATAGAGTGCTGGGTTTAGAGTCTAGAAGGTTGTTCTTCCTGAATTCAAATCTAGCCTCAGACACTTCCTCGCTACGTGATCCTGGGCAAGTCATTTAACCCTGATTACTTCTGTTTCTTCATCTGTAAAATGAACTGGAGAAGGAAATGGCAAACCTCTCCAATATCTTTGCCAAGAGAACCCCAAATGAGGTCACAAAGAGTCAAACATGACTGAAAAATAACTAAATGACAATAAAATAGTTGCTCATATGGCTAGGTAGGATACCTAAGACTACTAGATATCTTAGATAATTGAATTACTTATACACCATTCATAATTAGAAACTTTTCTTATCCTATGCAATGATCCCTAAAGCTCTTTCTAGGAGAACAGAAACTTCGAGACAGTAGATTGGATGTTGGACTTGGGTTTGAATCCCAACTCATATGCTTATGAGCCATGCAATTTGGAGCTGGTCATTTGACCTCTCCAGGTCTCAGTTTCCCCATTTGTAAAATGAAGGGGCTATGTTTGATCTTGGAGGTGATGGGGAGCCACTGGAGTTTGAGTAGGGACTTGTTGTGGCCAGGACTTTTGCTGTAGGAAAATCACTTTGATAGTTGAGTGGACAATGGACCAGAGTAGAGAAAGACTTTGTGCCAGCAGACCCACCAGCATGATGTTGCAATAGTCCAACATGAAAGGATAAGGGCCTGCCTGCATAGGGTGGGAGTAGTGTCAGAGGAGAGAAGGTGGCATATGGGATAGAATGTTGCATGGCACATGTTCCAAGGCTTTGAGAGTCACAACACCCTACCCAGCTGATTAGACCTGCCTCCATATGAAGAGTAGGTGGGCTTTGCTAAATATTGCAGTATTCTTTTCAAGTGTCCTTTCTGAGGTATGGCTATGAAAACCTTTTGTTCACTGCTAAAAGACTACCAATGTTAGAATATGTAGGTGGTTCAGTGGTTAGAGAGCCAGGCCTGGAGATGGGAGATCCTGGGTTCAAATCTGACCTCAGATACTTCTTAGCTGTGTGACCTAGGCAAATCACTAAATTCCCAATGCCCAGCCTTTACCTCTCTTCTGCCTTGGAACCAATATTGCTTCTAAGATGGAAGGTAAGATGGTTTTTAGGGGGGCGGGGTTTGTTTTTAAAATGTACCACCAATGTTTCATTGCATTCCCACATGAGATCTTTAAACTACTAAGGGACCTGAATGAGTCAAATGCAATCCACTTCCAGCCTAAAGTCATCTTAGCTTTCTGGAAGCCACAACAAACCATTGAAATCTAGTAAGCTTGCAGTTAACTAAAGCTTCTTGATCTTTCTCATTTCTCCTGCATTTGCACAAATTAAAAAAAAAATTAATGTGGGAGATTACATTTACCCCTGTCAAATGGCACCTTATTGATGGAACCCTAATAAGATACACTCCATTTAATTAATCCGTAGTGCCTGCTTTATGGTCTATACTCTCAGCTACCTTACAACATGATCCTCAACAGTATCAAAGCTCTTTGATGAAAAAGCTTCAGAGAAATTTTGGCAGGAAAATGTGAAGTAGCTATTTTAATCCTTCTCCAGTTCATCCTTTATTTTGTAATTTTAGCATCTACAGAAAGGACTGGTAAGCATACAATTAAGAGACCTGGAGCATATTCCTAAAATGCTCAGTGAATTTCCTGTGCAGGGTTTAGGGGAGGACATGAACAAGTTCCCAGGGTAAGATGAAAAGGCATAGATGGGTTGCCAAATGCACATATGATTTGGATGGAGTATCCATATCGATGAGATCACAAATACGATTGATGATAATTGTACATTGGAATTTTAAGAGCTCAAGAGAAGACAGAGGTCCATTTCCTACCACTGGCATTTATGTTCTAAGTTAATGTAACCCTGTCTGCCAGCAAAGGCTGATAAACTATAGTTTTTCCTGAATTTTCCTACAGCAAAGATCTGACCACAACTAAGTCTCTACTCAATAAACTCCAGTGGCTCCCCATCACCTCCAAGATCAGTTGATGGTGAAAGGCAGAAGCCATGTAAAAGAAGAGAACCCAACTTTGGGAACTCTGTAGAGAAAGGGGCATAAGTGGCTGTTGCCGATTACCTGATTATAAAATTAATTAAAATCATAAAGAGTCTGAGCCTTGTTTGATTCCCCATTCTGCTTAAGGAATGAGATACCTGAACACAATTTGCAAATGCCTTTCATGTGTTTACTCTGGTAGCATTGGTAGGACCTGGTCAATTTATCTCCTCCCCTTTCCTCTTTTGTCATCACTGTCTGGTGAACTAGCATTTGATGTTCAATCATGCCCAACTCTTTATGACCCTATTTAGAGTTTTCTTGCAACTGCTGTGGTGGTTTGCCATTTCCTTCTCCTGCTCATTTTACAGATGAGGAAATTGGAGCAAACATGGTCAAGTGATTTGTCCAGGATCACACAGCTTAAAAGTGTCTGAGGCTGGATTTAAATTTGGATCTTCTTGACTCCAGGTCTAGTACTCTATCCACTGCACCACCTGGCCACCCGAAATAGCATTGCTCACTCTTTTGGAGGTTCCCAGACTCTTTTAAATCCTTGTTTATTTGCTGCTTATACTTTCATTATGGGTTTTGTCTCCAGATGAAAAATCAACTAACTTTTACTGTAATGAGAGCCAGGTCTAGACTAGTGGTCCTGGTTTCAAATCTGATCTCAGCTGTGTGACCCTGACCAAGTCACTTAACCCCCATTTCCTAACCCTTACCACTCTTCTGCCTTGGAACTAATACACAGTATTGATTCTAAGAGGGAAAGAAAGATCTCCAGAAAGGAGGTTTCTTGCTGGATAACCTTAAATAAATCACTTTCCTTCTATAGATCTTAATTTTCCCATCTGCAGAATGAAGTTAGATAACGTGACCTTCAAACCCTTCTCACCTCTGATTTGCAATTTCAGTGAATCAGTGGAGAGATATTAATTAGCATAATGTGTATGTTTTAGATATCAGTACCAGTTGTTCTTTTCTTTAAACTAAAATATCCTATTTTTCTTTTAGAGATAGCCCAGACCATATGAATCTCAGAGATTAAAAGGGTTTTGAAAGTCCTCCAGGCCAATGTCCTCATCTTACAGATGAAGAAACTGATAAAGAGTGATTTGCTTAAGATCTAAAAGCTGACAGATCTAGAATAAAGTGTTCAAATGCCACAAGTACTTATAAATTTCATATTTTGTCCAAGAAGGAAATAACCAGATTCTATCAATATTTTTGCACATTGTTATAATAATCATAGGATTTCTCTTTTTATCAAAGACAACATATAATCATGACACATAATAGAAGCACAAACAGAGCTTTGATTCATTAAATTACTCATCATTTCCTCAATGCTGCTGAGTCATTAACCCTCCCCATGTTTCATGCTGTATAATATGGTCAGATCCATACATTAGGAAAATCACTCTGGCAGCTAAGTGAAGAATGGATTGTACTGGGGAGAATCTTGGGGGCAGAGAGATCAATTAGAATACTATTGGGAGCAGCTAGGTGGCTCAATGGATAGACAGCCAGGCCTAGAGATAGGAGGTCCTGTGTTCAAATCTAGTTTCAAAAATTTTCTATCTGTGTGACCCTGAGAAAAACATTTAACTCGAATTGCCTAGCCCTTGCTGTTCTGTCTTAGAATTGATAGTAAGATAGAATGTAAGGGGAAGAAGGAGGAGGAGGAGAAGGAGGAGAAAAATGAGAGGAAGAAAAAGGAGAAGGAGGAGGAGGGGAGAAGGAGAAACAGAAGGAGAAGGAAGAAGAAGAAGAAGAAGAAGAAGAAGAAGAAGAAGAAGAAGAAGAAGAAGAAGAAGAAGAAGAAGAAGAAGAAGAAGAAGAAGAAGAAGAGG
>NC_058130.1:345555914-345566606 GCF_016433145.1 Gracilinanus agilis | reverse complement strand
AAGGGGAAGGGGAAGGAGGAGGAGGAAGAGGAGGAGAAGGAAAAGAAGTTCTCGCTTGGACGTGGAGGAGCTCTGGACCTGGGACCCTGAGACCTTGGTGAGACTGCTCTTAAATCTCTCTCTTAGAACTACACATGGTGAGTGAAGGAGATTGACTTCTTTAGCCTCCCAGGAGGTACTAGCCTTTGGCAGGCTCCCTTGATTAGGAGAAGCCCTTGTGGCTAAACCCCTTGTTAATTGACTTTTAGGCTCTGGCTGGGCCTCTGGAGCCCTGCCCAGAGTAAAGCCATTTTGACTTGAGATTATCTTTTATTGGGAACTGATAATTATTCAATTCCCTGGCGACCTAACCTTTTAATATATTCAACCAAAACCCCCCTTTTTTCCCCTTACAACTCCTGCCCACTAAACACATTACCTTTGCACTTGTCTCTCTTCTCTGCCTTCTGAGAGGTTAAAAAGGTTAAAAATGAAAATTTATATTATGGTCCTATTTAATCAATTCAGTTCAACAATCATTTACTAAGTTCCCATTATGTGGAAGGTGCTACTTAGGAATTAAAGAGGTTAGGGAGACATACCTTTGAATATTTTAGGTAAAACTTTAAATTTAAAAAGTGAAAAATTCTAATGAGATTTACTCCTAGTTTGCACTCAAATGTAAATGGAGTTTCATATTCAAGTACCTCCAGGATCAACTATAAAGTCCTCTGTTTGGCATTAAAAATTCTTCCCAACTTAGCCTCTTATTATCCTTCCTGTCTTCCTTAGATATGTTACTGTCCTTGATATGCTCGACAATCCAAGGATAGGAGTGTACTTGCAGTTTTTCAAATGTGAAGCTTCATTCATCTCCTGTCTCTGACTGAACCTTTTCTGTTTGTTCTCCCCCAGGCCTAAAATGCTCTCCCTCCTCAGCTTTAGATCTTAGAATCCCGAGTTTCCTTCAAAGTTCATGGGCTACCTTCTACAAGAAGCCTTCCCCAATTTTCCCACCATTCCCATCAAGCCCTCCCCTCTAAGATTATCTTTCACCTACTTTGTGAATATCTTATATGTGTATGTATGTGTGCCAGGGTTCAGAGAAGACTAGCACTTCTCTGATGGTTTGCTGAGCCTGTTTCAGGGCTGCTCATCTTCCTTTAGTTTCCACCTACCACCTAGCTCTGATTGGTAGCTCCAAGAAATTGAAGCATGCTTAGTGGCCATACTCCAGTAAGCCATCTTGGCAAATGGGCTAAACCAAATTGAGTGGAACTTACAGGCCTCAAACTCATTAGTGAGTTAGGGGGATGTAGATTCCAAGCACATGAAGACTTCTCCTGGTGAAAGGGATAGATGAGAACAACTTATTCCAAAGGCCATGAGGATTGTGGAAGCAGGCATTGTGGAGCTCTTAGAGCTTGATTAGACACTGAAGATGCTATCATCCACTGCATCCCAGGCCATTGCCTTTCATCTTGACTTTTGTTTGCCCCTAAACTTCAGTGACTCTGGAAGACTACTTTGTACAATTCGGCCTCACTTAAATCCAATTTATGCTCAAATCAAAAGATATCACCCTAGGTGCAGTTGGGTAGCTCAGTGGAATGAGAGTCAGGCCTAGAGACAGGAGGTCCTGGGTTCAAATATGGCCTTAGACACTTCCCAGCTGTGTGACCCTGGGCAAGTCACTTGACCCCCATTGCCCACCCTTACCACTCTTCCACCTATGAGACAATACACCGAAGTACAAGGGTTTAAAAAAAAAAAAAAAGATATCACCCTAGTGATATCATTGACCCTCTTCAAGAAGGAAGGACAACAACCCACCAAATATATGTATCTATACTTATGTACATGTCTACTCTATTAGAATGTAAGCTCCTTGATAGCAGAAACTGTTTTTACTTTTTTCTTTTAACTCTAGGACTATATTATAAATATTTGACCAATTTCTTGATGATTGATTGATCCTTTGGTTCCTAGATCCAGGAAACTTGTAAAATGTGTGCTGGTGCCTTCTGATCTTCTGAGTTCAACTTCCTACTAGTAAAATGCAATTCAAAAGGAAGTTTTCCTTGAAAAACTAAGGCAGGAAAAAGCTTGAAAACAAACAAAAATCCTCTAATTGGCAATGCTGGCTCCATAAACACTATTGCATTATTTCTCAAGGTAACACTTGATGGTGAAACTATTTCCCTTTGTCACTTCTCCTTCAGGTCTCTGACCACAGGAAAGATTGCTGGGAAGGCAAGGAACCCATGGCTCATCAGTTCCAGGTTTAGGCAGAGTAGCTGCATACCTTGGTGTTCTTGTTGCCTCTGCAGCAGAGAGGAAGCAGGCAGGTGAGACACTATTAGTTAGAGGCAGAGGTAAAAAAAATAGTAGAGTATATGGTGATTCCCTGCTTAGCAGAGCAGTGTTAGCTATTTGTAAATCTGATAACAATAGAGATGTCTGTTGTCTTGCTGGTGCAGGTAGCCACCACATAATAGGGAATCTTTCAAGACTTACAAAAAATAGATGACAACAGTCCATTTCTGGCAATTTAAATAGACACAAATGACCATACCAGACGTGTTGCCAAAGATCACTGGGTTTGGGGTAAAAACTGAAGACTGTGGGGAGCAGATTCACTGTTGTCTACTTAAGGCAAAGAGTACAGACAAAGAGATTTAATTTGGAAAGTTAACATCTGGCTAGGACACTAGTATGTGAGAATGGGGTTTGAACATCTGGACCATAGCTTGCAATATAGTTTTGACAGAGATTCCTGGTCAGAGATGGATGTACCTTACTAACAAAGACTAATAAGAATATGTTTGCCAGGTAACTTTCAAATCTAATCAAAATGAAAAAAAATCATTCATTGGATATGTTATAGTGGGGTTTCCTGTGATCTATGGTTGAACTAGACCCATGTTGGTGAAGGCGAGGCACAGGTGCCCCAGTATGCTGGAGGGGGATGCTCTGTTCCCCCTCTCCACTACACCTGAGGACAATTTTCACATGCCCCATCCCTCTGTCCAGCAGCCCAATGAGAACACTTGTCCACTGTCTGGGGTTGTGTGTGTGTGTGTGTGTGTGTGTGTGTGTAGACTCACAGGCAGCTTGAAGGTACAGCTTAGGCATGCGATCTCTAAAAGGTTCACCAATGCTGAACTAGATTGTTTTTGAGGTCTCTTCCAGCTCTCAAATTCTATGAGTCCTGTGAAGAATTCTTCCACTCAAGGGGACATTTCCTATTTGCTCCCATCAATGAAGCCCTACTATTTCTCTTTTAAACCATAAGTGGACTGAAGAAAGAGGAAACTGTCTTTTTAAATCCCTAAAGTTAGAAACAATAAAGGTTATAAACAAAGAAAGAAGAATAGTTGAGACCTTGAAATTCACAAGAGACAAAATCTAATAAAGGTAAAATTGTAAAACCCATGGCTTCAAGCATCTCTACACAAACCCAAAGTTTAGAGAACAAAGAAAAGGAACTAGAGATCCTAACACAAAGAAGCTAAATTGATCTCAAAAGTATCACTGAGACCTGGTAGCATAAAACTCATTTCTAGACTGTGGGTATGGATGGGTATCTCTTATTCAAAAGAAAACAATCATGTAAAGAGTATGCATGGCACAGTGGGAAAACTGTTGGTCTTGGGGTTAGGAAAAGCTGAGTTCAAATGTGACCTCAGACATTTACTAGCTATAGGATCCTGGGCTAGTCACCTCACCCCCATTTGCCTCAGTTTCCTCATTTGTAAAATTAGCTGGAGAAGGAAATGGGGAATCAGTCCAGGATCTTTTCCAAGAAAACCCCAAATGGGGTGATGAAGATTTTGCCAGGACTGAATAATAACAACAAAAGGAGGAGTAGTATTGTATATAAAGCAGCTTTAGTAATGTGAGAAAATCAAGAAAGTCTATGAAACAATAGGGAAAGGGTCAAAGAAAGGAGAAACAGAACTGATTTTGTTATTGGAGTATACTACATAACACCTAAATAGGAAGAGGGAATAGTTTAGGAGTCTAGAAACTGATCCCAAGCCTGGCATAAAAGTATGAAAGTGGTGAAGGGGGATTTCAATTATTTTATCTCTGCCAAAATGAAAGAAGCTAATTACTTCTTGGCTTTTCTCAAACGTAATTTCATCCTTCAAAAGATAGAAGAACCACATAGGGAAAATTCTATTATCTCTAATAAGGAGGGAGTGGCTATTAGAGTGGAAATGAGGGCAACCTTGAGGGAAAATACTTCTCCATCTTAGATTTTGTGACAGGGAGAGGAAATGTGGGCATAGCCTATGCCCAATCATACTTCAAAGGATTAGGCGGGAAAGGGTAGAATTTAATGGACTAAAAAAGCTTTAGGAAGAGTTAGCCCACTAGAAATGCAAGGTGTTCAAAAATGGAATTCTGACCAAAATTCTGGTGAAGCGAAAAGATCGAATTTACCTGAAGAGACCATTGTGAGTAAGACAGAACTAAGTAGAAATTATAAAGAAGCAAATTTAGGCTTGCTGTCAGGAAAAAATTCCTAACAATTAGAGCTGCACAAAAATGAATGTGCTACCAGTTCCCCCTCCCTGGAAGGGAGATAATCATTCATTAGATATGTTATAATTGGGATTCTTCTGCTATAACGTTGGACTAGATTGTTTTTGAGATCTCTTCCAACACTCAAATTCTATGATTTCTATAAAGAACATCTTCCATCAATGGGGACATTTCCTATTTGCTTCCATCGACAAAGACTCATCATGACAAAGCTCCACCATTTCTCATTTATGTTAGCTCAGACATAGAAGATTCTCTCTTAAACATCAGGTAGGATTATGTAAGTGATCCAAGCTTTCCGGCAATCTTTGCTAGCTTACTAGCTCTACCTGAGGTAGTTGGGGTGCAGGGGGAAGAAAGAAATCGGGCCTGTTCTTCCCCAAGGAAGACCTCAGACATACATTCTCTTAAGTATCATGATTGATTTGGGGAAGCAAGAAGGGAGAGAGATCCGAGCCCTGGCTACATCACTAAACAAGCTGAATTCATCTTTGTTGTGCACCCTCAGAAAGCCTCTTGCTTTTATCAGAGGAAATGTAGGAGGGAGGTGGGGGCAGAACTAAGTAGGAGCACTGAAAACAGTCCAGATCCAAGTTTAGAACAGAGGAAATGACAAGGAATGTTTTATTACAAGAACTGAAATTTATTACAAAAGCTGAAATTTAATTGAAATGTGTTACAGAATTAAAAGGTTCATGAATTATCACCAAAGAAATTGGTTCCCCGTGAATATTAGAAGTCATAATCATAAGATTATGGATCTAGAGCTAGAAGGGATCCCAAGGCCATCTATTCTACTCCTCTCATTTTACAAATGAGGAAACTGAGGCTGAGGGAAGACAAATGACTTGCCCAAGGTCACTCAGGATTTTAGAACCAGATCAGAAATTTAGAGCTGAAAGTATAAGAGGAAGGATTTGAACCTAGATCCTCTGGATATTTTTCGCCCTAAGGTTACCAAAAAAGGATGCAGCATGGGGTATATCTGCTTCCCTACAAATCGTATTCCTTTTAAGAGTGGCACCTTGATGGAATAGAATTTTGTCTTTGCATTTCCAGCAATAGTGAGCACTTAATAAATGCTCACTTGCTTGATTTTTTGAAAAAAGTAAACCACAGGTTCTCCTGGATGTATTGGGTTTGGAGTATCCTTTTCATATGGGTCATAAGTGGAATCTCCAGGAACTGGGTTTGGGAATTGGGATTGCCTTTTCACTAGAAGACTGCCTCTTTCCTCTCTCTCTCCCCTATTAACGTGTATTTCAGAGTTACAGCTATAAGATGCTACAGCTAAGGAGGAGACTTTGCTTTCTTCCCCTCCCAGCAGTTCCTGGTTGCTAAGCAGATCCCTTGGGTAACTATGTGGGCATGAAACCTCTGCAAAGTGCTGGGAATTGGCTTCACCCAACTGTCATGGTGAAAAAGAAATCATTCCCCTCACCTGTCACTGCACAAAGTTTCCATTATTGAATGGCTCGAGCCCAGAATGTTATATGTAGCTACTTGCAGGGAGATTAAGAAGTTTTGCATATTATGTTCTAGGAGAGTAGGAGGGCAGAGGAAAAGTTGGGAATCTTTCCAACTGATCCTCTTGGTTGTCAGGAAAGGGCACTGAGTCCCTCAGCAGAGCTCGGTTCTCCTTACTTACCCTTAGGGATTGTGATGGATAAAGGTGAGACACTAAAATTGGGGGGTGCTCTCCTTCCCTTGCTGAGTGAGGGAGGGGTAAAAGGTGATTGAGGTAATAGGAGAGGAATGAAAGGGATGGCTGAGTTTAGGGAGGAATAGACAAGGCGGTATTAGGATGGTAAGGGTACAGAGTGAGGTGTTCAGGAGAGGCAGCTAACACAAACTAGACACCCAAGCTAGAGACAGAGGATACTAGGGGTAATAGGCTGAACCCTTCCAGACAGGAAAGGTACTTCTACAGACACAAGGAATAGGGCCGATCAGAAGTGGTTTGAATCTGAATTGAGGGCTTTCTTGTCAGTTCCTCAAGTCCTCGAAGGAGGAATCACAAGGCTCCTCCCTATCAATGAAACTGAAGGGATTCAGGAGGAAGTGTCCGGCAACGACTTCCTCCCAAGATGGATGCCTCCAGTTTTCCTCAGGAAATAAAAGCGAATAATTTCTTCCCATTCAACCCTTGCCTAATTCTTCAACACAATGAATCTCCAGATTAGGTAACAAAGGGATTTATTAATGTTCAGGTTTGGTCAAGGAGAGAGGGGTTTGGGGTTTCTGACAGCCACTAGAGAGAAACTCAAGATGGGGAAGGGTCACAGGAATGGGTTAGACTGAGAGAGGACCTGCTTCTCTCAGCCAGGGAAGATTTGGCTGCTTTTGAAGTAGAGGGAATACTAAAGGGATAGTTTGAATTCAAGGATGTCCTACTTGCCTTTTGGGGAAAACTAAACCCACAAAGTCTATTCGCTAAAACTCAAAAGCCACCCTGTCTCCCAGAGCCCCAGGAAAACAGGAAAGGAAAACAGGGAAATAATATGGAGAAGGTCAGGGAGAGGTCCAGAGAAATTAGCTAGGTTCAAATTGTCCAGAGACAAAGCACAGGCCAAAAGCAAAACGGAAAGCCAAAGCAGAGCTCTAGTTTGTCCTTCCACTCTGTTCAAGGCTCAGGAACCAACTGACCTCTCTCAGAATTCTAAGGCTTCTAACTGCCAGAAGTTTACAGTTGGCTCCCTACAAGAGCAAAAGCCTCTCTTGCATCTTTTGCATTACAGGATGCTTTTAAGTTACTTTGGACATGGAGAGCATAGTAGAAGAGATTGAATCTCTCCCTGCAGGGTGGTAATACTAGTTTGTTCATGCCAAGCCAATTGCACAAGAAAATGATACCTTTGAGGGACCTGGCCCTGAGAATATATTTTGACTTCTGAGGTAAAAAACAAAACACTTCTCTTCTAAGACTCCACAAGTCACAACATCTCTGAGCTGGAAATAACCTCTGATACTATCTAGTCCAATCCAAATGCAACCAAGAATCCCCTCTATGACATACTCAGAAGTGCTCAGTCACCTAGAGATAGGAGGTCTTGGGTTCAAATATGAACTCAGACACTTCCAAGCTATAGGACTTTGGGCAAGCCACTTAACCCCCATTACATACCCTTTACTGCTCTTCTGCCTTGGAACTAATACACAATATTGATTCTAAGACAAGGTAAGGGTTAAAAAAAAGCAGTGGTCAATGAACCTTTGCTTGAAGATCTCTAGATGGGGGAACTCTCCATGTCCTGGGATGCCCTATCCACATAGCTCTAATGTAACATATTTTTTCTTTACATAGAACCTCAATTTACTTTCATATGATTCAGGTCTATAAACCACTCGGGAAGTTTCTAAACCAAAATTCTAGGCTTCTGTCCAATCGCATGACCAACTATAGAGAATAGTAACAGAAATCCTTGTTAATGAATTGATGATTGTATAACAAAGTATCTAGGGGTGATAGAAATAACTTTTAATTACTTAATAGATCTAGATGGGGGCAGCTGGATAGCTCAGTGAATCGAAAGCCAAGCCTAGAGACGGGAGGTCTTAGGTTCAAATCTGGCCTCAGACACTTCTAGCTGTGTGACCCTGGGCAAGTCACTTAACCTCCATTGCCTAGCCCTTCCCACTCTTCTGCTTTGGAACCGATATATAGTATATATAGTATCCACTAAAATGGAAGGTAAGGGTTTTTATATTTTAAAAAATCGACCTAGATTCTAGGCACAAATGTCACTAATTAGCTGTGAGCATGGATAAATCATTTACAAGTTATTTAAAAACAATCTCTTTTTAAAAATTAGGCTTAAAAATAGAAGTGTAACTCCTGCCTATAAAAATCATGTTGGCCTTCCACAATAGGTTGCATTTGCTTATATATTCAGTACTTTTATCCTTTATTATAAATATACTACATGATTATAGGGAGAAATACCCAATGTTTATTTTCCAATGATGCTTGAAACCAAAGAACATCACTTAATTGGTGAAAGTCCAGGGACTCTGTTTCTCATGAGATCAGGCATTTGGGTATTCACAAGTTGAGCATCTTAGTGTGAAGATCTTCTGTAGTCTTGGAAGTTTAAAGATGAACAAAAACTGGTGGAAAAACTGGAAAACAGTCTGACCAATATTAGGAATAGAGCATCTCTCATGCTATATACCAATATAAGTTCTAAATGAATGTAAAAAGTCAAAAACATATTAGAAGTCAGAAACAAATGAGAAGAGCATAGAAAAGTGTAATTTTCATGACTATGAATAGGTGAAGAGCTCAAGATCAAACAAGGGATAAAGAGGATTACAAAAGATAAAATAAACAATTTAGATCAAATACAATTTAAAGTGTTTTGACCAAACACAATAATGATAAAACAAGAAGAGAAACCGTTCAGGGGAGGGATTTTTCCAGCAAGTTTCTCTGATAAAGGTCATATATCCAAGATATATTTGGGACTGACTCAAATATAGAAAAACAAAAACTGCTCCTATAGATAAATGGTCAAAAGACATGAATATTCAAAGCAAGAAAGCCAAGCTACCAAAAGCCATATTTTTAAATACTATAAATCACTAATAATTAAATTAAAATTAAAACAATTCTGATGCTCCATATCATGTCTATCATATTGGAAAATATGATTAAAAAAAGTTAGAAGGAAAATTGTTAAAGAGTATGGGGAAAAACAGTCACCTTACTGATGTACTTTTGGTGGAAACATAAATTGGTCTAGTCATTATGGAAAACAATTTGGAATTATGTCTCCAAAGTCACTAAACTATGAAAAGTTGTAATGCCACTATTCTCTATACCGTAAAGAAATTAAGTGGGGGGAAATCATTTTTATCATGTTAAATTGAAGGGGGTTTGTACAAACAAAACCAAGTCAACCAAGATTACATGGAAAGCAAGAAGCTGGGAAATTTTTTTACCCCAACAAGTATCTCTGACAAAGATCTTATTTCTCAAATGTATGAAGAACTAAGTAAAATCTATAAAAATAAAAGTAATTCTTCAATTGATAAATGA
Organism: Gracilinanus agilis; assembly: GCF_016433145.1. Classification (NCBI taxonomy): domain Eukaryota; kingdom Metazoa; phylum Chordata; class Mammalia; order Didelphimorphia; family Didelphidae; genus Gracilinanus; species Gracilinanus agilis. The sequence continues at coordinate 345,557,038 of NC_058130.1, read as the reverse complement.
TCAATGGATAAGAAGAGGCAGTTTTCAGACGAAGAAATCAAAACCATCTATAATCATATGGAAAGATTAGTTCTAAATCACTCTTGTTTAGAGAATGCAAATTAAAATAACTCTGAGGTACCACCTCACACCAACAGACTGGTCAATAAGACAGAAAAGGAAAATTATAAATGCGGAAGGGGATGTGGGAAAACTAAGATATGAATGTACCGTTGGTCGGAACTGTGCCCAAAGGGCTATAAAATTGTGCATACCCATTGACTCAGCAATGCCACTACAAGATCTGTATCCAAAAAAAGGCCAAAAAATGAGGGGAAAAGGACCTATTTATACAAATATATTTACTGCAGTTCTTTTTCTGGTAGCAAAGAATTGGAAATTGAGGGGTTGTCCATCAACTTGGGAATGGCTGAACAAATTGTGGTATATGATTGTGATGCAATACTACTGTGCTCTAAGAAATGGCAAGCGGGTTGTTTACCATCTCGGGAAGTGGGGAGGAGTGAGGGAGGGTGGGAAGGAGGGAGAGAATTTGGAAATCAAATGTTATAAAGGAAATCAGAAATTATCTTTAAATGTAATTTGAGAAAAATAGAATATTGTATTAAAAAAGAAAAGCTTATTAATCTTGAGTTAAAGTGGAGAAAGAATCATATGTACAAAAACATTTATAGCAACTCTTTGTATAGTGGTAAGGAAGGTAATAAAATATGGTTGAACATTAAGGAAGGATGAAAAGGATGGGAAATCTTGCATGAATTGAAGTACAATGAGTCTATCAGAACTAGGAGAATGATTCAAATAATAACCACATTTTAAAGAAAACTTTGAAAAAAATAAGAATTCTGATTAATGCAATGACCAACCATAATTCCACACTTGATCTTAGCCAAAAGGCCAAGAAGCGATCCAACCTACCAATCTCTTCAGAGAGGTGATCAGCTCAAAATACAGAATTCTTGAGCATGGTGAAGGTAGGAGTTTTTTTTATTGTAAATATTTGCCACAAGGGGATTGTTTTTCTTTCTTTGTATATTCCTTCCTTCCTCCCTTCCTCCCTTCCTCCCTCCCTCCCTTCCTTCCTTCCTTCCTTCCTTCCTTCCTTCCTTCCTTCCTTCCTTCCT
>NC_058130.1:345512539-345546048 GCF_016433145.1 Gracilinanus agilis | reverse complement strand
TTATTATTATTATTATTATTATTATTATTATTATTATTATTATCCTTACCTTCTGCCTTGGAATCAATTGGTTCCAAGGCAGAAGAGCCAGTAAGGGGTAGGCAATTGGGGTTAAGTGACTTGCCCAGGGTCACATAGCTAGGAAGTATCTGATGCCAAATTTGATCCAAGAACCTCTTGTCTCTAAGCCTGGCTCTCAATCCACTGGGCAGAATTCATCAGGTCATCATCATCATCATTATTCCAGGGAGAAGGAAATAAACATTTATGTAGCACCCACTACATGTCAGGTAGTGTACTAAGCACTTTACAGACATTTTCTCATTTCATCTTCACAACAATCCTGGGAAGTAGGTACTATTATTATGCCCATTTTACAGTTGAAGAAACTGAGCCAGGGTTTAAGTGACTTGTTTAGGTTCACACAGATAGGAAGTATTTGAGATCTGACTTGAATTCAAGTCTTCCTGACTGCAGTCCCATCTGACTGCTGTAACAACAGCAGCAGCATCTGTATCATTATTGTAACTAACAGGAGTGATTTGTGTAGGGAAGGAGGGTTGTAATGTGGCACATGGTCAACTCCTGGAATCTCCTTCTTATAAGGTCATAGAAATCAGTTGTAACCACCAAAATGACCTCCATCCTTTCAGTTCATTTTCTCAGCAAATATGCTTTTTTCCGACCTTAAATGACTTTGAGAAAACCAAGCACCCCACATATGCAGAACTTAATGTGTAGGCTGCTATTTTCCATCCCTCAAATGCATCTATTATTCACTCCCTGCAGTTCAGCAGGGGGAATCTTAGATCAGAATAATTAAAGGAAAATGTAAATCAATGAATTAACTCCAGATATAGCTCTCTGGAGGATAGGCAGGATGGCAAGGAGACTGGAAACTATGGACATACAGAATTGAAGGACATAAGCATGTTAAGCCCCGAGAAGACTTAGGAGACATAATCATAGTCTCCAGTTATTTGAAGGGATGTCAATGAGAAGCAAGGATTAAACTTTCCTTCTTGGTCCCAGAAGGCAAGTAGGAATAAAGAGCAAAAATTATAGAGGAGCAGATTTTGGCTCAGTATAAGAAAAATATCCCTAACCAAAGGGAAATGGACTGCCTTGGCAAGTAATGGGTTTTCTATCACTAGAGGACTTCAAGGCAAAGCTGAGTGATGACTCTAGGGAAATGTAGAAGTATGTGCTGGACTAGATGACCTCCAGGCTCCCTTTCAACTCAAATTCCATACATCTTAATTCACTGAAAGAAACTTGAACTAAGAAAAGAGTTCAACTATATTTCATTACAAGGAACATTTCTTGAAAGACTGTATAGGCAATTTTTTTAAGAGAAGGAAGCTACCTCTGAAAAGACCTTTTGTTTTAAAAAGGACACGTTTAATAGAAAAACTCTCCAAGATAATTGAGGATGCTGAGGTCTCATCTCTTCATTCCATGTTCAATTATCACTACCTGAAATAGGTTGGCAACAAGCACAAGGAGGTTCCTGGATGCCTTTACTTCAAGGAGAGGAGTAAGTAGCTTCATTACTATCTCCCTTCACCATACTTCCTAAGAGCCTCCTTGGAAGAGTCCTGAAAATTTCCCAGTGGAAGGTGGTTAAAGGTTAGTCCTCTTGGACAGCCAAGAAAAACAAACAAACAAACAAAGCTTTTTTTTTTTTTTTTTTTAAGCCTTCATAGCGCACTTGAAAATTTTTGGTTCAGCTCAATTTCCTTAAAATGTTCTTTCAAATATATTTTAAAATGACAACTAATACCTGGAGGTAGCTAGGTGGTTCAGTGGATAGAGCACTTGGCCTGGGGTCAGGAAAAATCCTCAGATACTTCCTAGCTATGTGATCCTGGACAAGTCACTTAACCTCTGATTACCTTTATCCATTGGAAAAGCAAATGGCAAGCCACTCCAATATCTTTGCCAAGAAAATTCCATGGATAATATTGGTCTGCTATCCTCTACAGTCACAAAAATTAGTACATAACTGAATGCCTGAACAACAACAATAGCTGGAGTGGCCATTAGTGGAGGTGTGGAAAGGGAGCTGGATTTGGATGATCTGAACTTGAATTTCTAAATCTTTCTGAACCTCAGTTCCCTCAGCTATAAAATGCGGACCACAAAAATTCTCTCATCCAAGCCATACCTGGAATTACCCACTATAACAATGATAAGAAATGATCATTCAACTTTCCTTATTATCTCTTTGGAGTACAAACCTAGTGGAATTGCTGGATCAAAAGGCAAGCAGTCATTTAAAGCCCTTTGGGCATAGTGCAAATTGCCTTCCAGAAATGGCTGGATCAATTCACAACTCCACCAGCAATGCATTAGTGTCCTGATTTTGCCACAATCCATCCAACATTTATTATTTTCCCTGTCTTTGCATTTTTTCCTTTGATTCCTTTAATATTCTTGGCCTTTTATTCTTCCAGAAGAAATTTGCTACTATTTTTTTCTAGCTCTTAAAAATAATTTTTGATGGTTTGATCAGTATGGCATTTAATAAGTAATTGATTTTGAAACAATTGTCATTTTTATCATATTGGCTTGGCCTGCCCATGAACAACTACCATTTCTCCAATTGTTTAAAAGTGACTGACCACAAGCACTCTTCTCAGCCCTGAAAAGTTGACCAGGTCCCCTGTACTCCTGAAGCTGAAAATACTAGTGAACTAATGTTCCTTTTTAGCTCTGAGACTGAGTGTCCCAGAACTACATATAGGCAATATAATATATTTCTGTACTCAATGTCAGCAAAGGGTTCCTTGGAATCTCCTTCTGTCCAGTTTTCCATCCCCCTTATCATCTGTGGGTTGAGAGCTCCACAAGTTGCTACTGCCCCTGATGAACTGACTCCATGGTCTTGCTGCTGATGTTCAGGCATAGCCTCTACTGCAACATCTAAATTGGGCTCTAGATCCAACCACCATGCCCCTAAGACCAACCTTTTCTTCCAACCTCCTAAGTTATCCTGGAGTGGAAAACTGTTTCACACTCTTTCTTCCCCTCAGCCCCCCACCCCCATCCTTTTGTTGGTTCTACTGCTCCAGAATTTGATTTGAGGCATTATTTTAAAGTCATTTGGATGGGAATTTGGGAGAGCCCAAATGAGTCCCTGTCCTTACTCCACCATCTTCAAAACTTTCTCTTTGACATAAAATAATTCTTTATAGCCAATGCCAACAAGAATTCAGCAAAGAAGCAATAAATGTTAACTTTGGAGAGAAGACTAGCAGCCACAGATAAAGGAGAATTCTTTAGCCAGAAATATCAGGAATGAAAGCTAGCAGCAGTGGAACAGCAAAGGCAGCAGGTGGTGGGATTCTTGAGTTCTCATTCACACTTCCTGGAGAAAAGAAAAGAATGAAGGAATGGAGAGAAATTTTGTAAAATAGTGAATTTTTGGACCAAGATGGAGCTAATGACAAAGAAACAAACCCAGACCTTTGTTCTCCATTAGCACTTGGCTTAGAGGGAAGCTGAGAAATGATGCCAGATCTTTACTCTTTCACAGTGGTTTCAACCATAGATAGTATCATGCGTTTAAAGGATAGTGTGGCCACCTGGGGATATAGGACAAGAGAAAAAGTAGTGGCAAGTCTTGGTTGAACTTAAATGCTTTTCCTTTGGAGGGTTGGGGTAAAAAGATAGAAGATGCAACTACAAGGTAATACTATAAATAATGAAGAATATAAAGGTCTTTGAGAGGAATTGAAACTCAGAGAAAAAAGGAAAGTTATTCTTACTGTTTATGGGCCTGGGTGCAAGTCTTTTGTGTTTTTTTATTTTCTATAGGTTGACAGATTTGAACAAAGAAATAAAAACTCATATTAAGGACCTGAGTTCATATCTCATGTCAGATGCTTACTACCTGACTGACCTTGGGCAAATCACTTAAAGCTTTTTGAATCTCAGTTTCTTCATCTTCAAAACTAAGGGCCTGGACTAGCTGGCCTCTGAGAACCTCCTAATTTTAGATCTGTGAAATTAAAATGTTTTATTAGCCCAAATATCTGCATAATGTGTGGAATGAGAAGTTAGTGTGTTATTCTCAAGTTATTAATTCCAAGAAGTTAGTAAAACTGGTCCTTCCTCCACCCCCATTCTTCTCCAAATAGGATAAAGGCCTTAAAGCCTGTATAAATGTTTTGGGTTGGGTCTTTGGAATTTGTTTGGGTACTTGCCTTAGGAAGGTGTCCCAGATTGATCTTGTCTTAGACTTGAAGTACTCAGTGATCAAATTTTATGTGCTCTTTTGTCTTAGAAGCTTCTTCCTTTGTATCAGAGGCTTGACCCAGGTGGTCAAGCCCAATGGCTGGAATGATCTTCTTATCAAACCCTCCCAGGTAATCTGGCCTCTTTGTATAATATTCCTGTCCTTTATTTCTGGATTAAAACCTTTGTCTCCAACTCTTGACCATTTCTTTAAAATATTCATTTGAAGGAAGGCTTGAATGTGTAAAATAAATCTATTGTATTTTCCTTTGAGTTAAGAGTGTCTCTGTAAACCTTGGAACATTGGGTCAGGAACATGATATCAGGGTCATTCTGTCTCTGGTCAATGACTTGAGGCATGGCCACATACCTCTCTTTCTGGCTATAAATCTGGGGAACACTGCCTCAGATCTATGATGTGAGATATTGCTTCATATCTCTCTCAAAAAATACATTCCAGGGGGCAGCTGGGTGGCTCAGTGTATTGAGAGCCAGACCTAGAGATGGGAAGTCTTCGGTTCAAATCTGGCCTCAGATTCTTCCTTGCTATGTGACCCTGGACAAGTCACTTGACCCCCATTGCCTAGCCCTTATCACTCTTCTGCCTTAAAACCAATACCCAGTATTGATTCTAAGACAGAAGGTAAGGGTTTTAAAAAAAAAAAAAAGGACATTCCATTTTATAGATGGTTTTTCTTGATCTTTTAAAATAGTGGTTAAAGAGGGTATACCTTGATATTTCGAGGTCCCCTTAAACTTCTACTTCACACAATAAGAAATAAGATCTCTTTTAGTCTTTCGACAAAAATCTAGACACAAGCTATATTTTGATATTTCCAAGAAATTAACTAAGGTGAGGATGAAGTAAGCCAAGATGAGATGTCCCCAGAAGCGGGTAAACCCAGACTGGAGTGGGGTGAGGGAGGGAAACAAGAAATCATGAGCCACAGAGAAATGTATATGAAATACCTCCTCACACTGAACTAGGGCTGTGAAACAATAGAGTGAGGGTATTGGGCCAAGGTTTATGAAAAGATAGAGCTTTATGATAAAAAAAAAATCTTCCTAAAAAACATTGGCATGGATGATCTGTGACTCTAAAAAACTTCTTAAACAATACAATATGTACTGGCCAGTTATAATATTTACTAACTTTGTTTTGTTGCCTTACAAAGCTTACTGAGAACACCGCGGTGAAAGGCAAAGATGGTGGCAGTGGGGTGGGATGGGGGAGAAAGCACATTAAAGGAGCACTTCTGCGGAGGTTTTTCACATTTTAGGGAAGGCTGCAGGAGCTCTACTATTCAGCATTCTGAACAACCCAAAACTTCAGTTTTCCAAGGTGACCATAATGCATTTCCAAGTGAAACTGACATTGAACACCCCCTCCCCTCCACCCCCTACTACCTCTAACCCTGGGCTGGAGGAGCCCAGCTACTCATTTCAGATTCTAAGCCAAAGTATGCTTCACATAAAAACTGAAGAATAGGGTCTCCCACTGGCCATGCAAATGAGCTTCCATTGGAAAATGCTCTCATTCAGTCTTCACAGTAGAATATTTAAAGCTGGTTAAAATTCGTGATGAATGTGGAAATAACACCTGGTTTCCTGTGCACAATTAAAGGAGACTAAAGGGACCTATTGAGATTTCATCAGCATCTTTGTTAAGCACCCCCTACAGATTAAATTAAAGGAATTCTTGCTCACATTTCAGCTGATTATCTATATCTCTATCTATATATGCAATTTCATATTTTCATTTTAAAAACATTTTTATGAAATACATTTTAAGACAGTCCACGTGAAAGTGATTTAAAAGATTTTAGAAAAGGTCCCAATGAAGTGTATTTAATAAACTGTCAAACGAACAAACAAAATAAATCAAAGTGAGTTGTGAAACTAGGACCTTAGAAAGCAAAACATAACTACTGGCTCAATTCCAAGGTTTTTAACCCTGACTGCCTTCCCTCTGCTGGTCCTACTCCCTGCCTGCTTCCTCCCCCCTCCAGCTCTGTGCCACAGTGGCTGAGGTAGGCCCTTTTGGCACTGCCTCTGCTTCGGCCCCTGTCCCCAGGGTTCTGCAGTAGGTAAAGAGGTGGCACAGGGGCAGCAGTGAGGAAGATCTGGCCATGGCCTTCCTGGTCCAGCAAAAGAGCAATATCACAGGCACGTAGAACAAGAGAGCTTTGGCTTCCTTAATATCAACTACATCCTCAACAGCATCCTCAATCACCTCCCTACACTGGGAGCCTGCTGGACTGCTATTGATGGAGTGATGAATGGAGAATACTACCAGAAAAGGAATGGTTCAACTGATAGTTAGGCAGCTGTTTCACAAGTAGATTACAGTGAAAACCAGAGAGTATCTAGGGTGGAGATAAAGTAGACCAACATGAGACGTCCCAGAAATTGGTAAACCCAGACTAGGGCGGGGTGAGGGAGGGAAACAAGAAATCCTGAGCCACAGAGAAAAATACACAAAATGCCTCCTAACATTGAACTAGGGCTGTGAAACCACAGAGTTAGGGTTGCTGGGTTATGGCTAATGTAAAGACAGAGCTTTATGATGAAAAAAATCTTCCTAAAAAACATTGGCATGTGACTCTAAAAAATTTCTTAAACCATACAACATGTTCTGCCCAGTTATAATATTTACTTACTTTACTAATGGAGAGAAAAATAAATGAAATATCTGGAAGTCCTTGATGCTAATTTTCAGAAGCAGGAAGCAGAATGGAAAGAAAAAACAATAAAAGAATTGGAAGAATGGTAGGCAAGGCAAGATGAAGAACTACAAAAAAAGAAAGTAAACAATGGGGCAACTGAAGAAGCTTTTGTAAATTATGTCAAAGGGACTTCTGGCATTGAGTGGGGATGTGATGCTCAGCTGTGTGATTTTAACCCCAAGTCTAGTAAGCTGGCCAAGGATGTGTCTACACGTGTTCAGTCCTCATCTCCCTCAATGTCCTCTGGTTTGCTGAAGGGAAACCCAATGGAAACCCTACAATCACAAGATCTTTTTTTTTTTTTTTTAAACCTTAACTTCTGTGTATTGGCTCATAGGTAGAAGAGTGGTAAGGGTGGGCAATGGGGGTCAAGTGACTTGCCCAGGGTCACACAGATCTTAATCTTAATCACAAGATCTTAATCTTACTCATAAGATCTTAATCTTACTCAGCAAAGCTGTTCACAGTCACTGGGTTAATTATGTTGGGATCTTTTGAACCAAATCTTTTGTCTTTAGGGTTGATGATTATTTGCGATTGCATGTTTTCTTCAACTATTTTTCTCCCTGTCATTCCAAGTGGGAGGGAAGTAAGAACCTCCAGGACAATAGCCTCTTGTGCTTTGTGCACTATCATTTTCAACTGTATTAAATAAAATTCTTTCAAATAGTAAAAAACAAAACTTGATTTAAAAAAATTTAGATTACTATATTTCAACATACTTGGTTTCCTTTGTAATCTCCATGTATTTTGTTTTAGGTACTATATTTTAAAACATGACTGAGATGGGGTCCTTAAACTTCACAGACTACCAAAGGCATCCATAACACAAACAAGTAAGGAATCCATGCTCTAGGTAGAGTAGGACTCTGGTGCTGGTTAGAAGTTTTTAAAAAGTCTGGCCTAAGGAGCCCAGACATCCCAAAACTGTAATGTGGCTAAAGGAAAAAGAAATTTCAGAATGGATTTTTTTTATTCTACTCAGGTAGTTTATTGCTACTAATGTTCCTCCCTCATTTTTTATGAGAACCAATGCCATCGTGGGGTAATATCTTGATTTACAAATGAATTCGATTTAAGTGAGGCAGAGTTGCACAAAGTGTCAATCTTCCTCTCTCTTCCAGAGTCATCAAAGTCCAGGGGCAAGAAAAAAGTTGAGTTGACTGGTGATGATGGTTCAGGATGCAGTAGATGACTTTGGTATCTTTGATGACTGACCAAACACATGGGACCCTTAAGGGCAGCTGATCTTAAGTCAACTTAATAGGTAGAATGCTGGACTTGGAGTTAGGGACACCAGAGTTCCAATCCTGTCTCAGAAAGTTACTACCTGTGTGGCAATGGGGCAAGTCAATTTCTCCTATTTTTTCCTTATCTTTAAAATGAGGGATTGGATTTAGTGAACTCCAAGGTTCCATCTAACTCTAAATCTATGATCCTATGAACAATCTTGATTTTAGAGAACAGGCTAAAATGCAAATTAGTAGTAGAAATGCAAATCAGTGGTAGAAAGGAAAGGAGACTTCTTTACAAGCTGAATATGAATGCTAGATTTGCTTGCCTTGTCAGTTGGTTTTGTGTAATTGTTTTTTGTATTACAAGGCAGGGTTCTGTATTTGATTTTATTTATTTACTATTTTTTTAATCCTTACTTTGTCTCTTAGAATTGATGCAAGTATCAGTTCCAAGGTAGAAGAGTGGTAAGGGCTAGGCATTTGGGATTAAGTCTTGGGTCACCCAATTACCAAGTGTCTGAGCCCAGGTTTGAACCCAGATCCTTCTGACTCTAGCCTTGGCACTCTGTCCACCAAGCAAGCCACATAGCTGCTCCTGCAGACTCATTTTAAACAAAAAACTGCTGGAATTTTTTAAAGTATACCAAAGGAACTAATTCTAATTTGATTTTTCAGTTATAAGATGTATTCAAAGATCTCAGAATTGTTTCCACCCACTCACCCTCCCTGAAAAATGGAACCTAAGCTGGGATCATGGAGGAAAGCAAATGTCCAAATTGCAGGGTGAGGGAGAAGACAATGGAATCTGCAAACTCTAGACCAATAAGCTTGATTTTGATATTTGGCAAAATTCTAAGATGTATTATTAAAAGATAGTTTAAGAAAAGGCAATCACAATGCTAAAAGCAAGCAAAGATTAATTCCATTTTATTTTGACAAACATTCATTAAATGCTTATCCTTTGCCAGGTACTTTCTCTTCACTCCTAATGAATGCTTCAGTCATCTCCTTAAAAACCCTCACAAAATCTCACAAACCTGCCCCTCTGGCCCCAAGCACTTGATTGGAGATTGCCTCTCCAGTACAAATATTTTAGGAAAAACCCCAGACATGCTTGACTTCATTCCCCACTCTCCAGCCAATTCCTCTGTTGTCTCACCAGCCACTTTGTCTTGCAGCACTCTGGGGCAGGGGCCCCTCCCATCCTCTCACCCATCTCCCCCATCCACCCAAAATTCTGGAATCTGAACTTTCCCATTGTTCCAGGAAGAGGTTTGTCAATTTTCTCCCCCAGGTCCCTTCTTACCACTGGGTACCTTAACAGGACTAAAATTATCACTCTTCTTTGCATGCTGTCTCTCTCAATAGACTATAAGGGGACTGGGACTCTCTTTGCTTTCTGTATCTGTATCCCTAGTACTTGGCACTGTGGCAAGTATTCTGTAATTTTTTTTTTTTACATTATACAGCCAAGAACAGATCATATTGGACTAATATCTCATTTCTTTTCCCCCATCAGGTTACTAGACTGCTGGACCAAGAAATACTGGTATAATTTACCTCTGTATTTGATAACGTGTCTCCTGCTATCCTCTTGAATAAAATGGGAAACTATGCACTAGATGATAATATAGTTAAATGCATTCAGAACTGGTTGAATGACCAGTCCCAAAGATTAGCCAACAGTCAGTTGACATCATCTTGGAAAGATGTTTCAGTGAAGCACTCCAGGGATTTGTCCTTGGTCCTGTGCTATTGAACAATTGTATCAATGACTTGCATTAAGGCTCAGTTGGCATGCTTATCAAATTTGCAAATGATGTAAAGCTAGGAGGCAAAGTTAACATGTTGGATGATGGTTGGGATTTAAAAAGGTAATGGCAGCCTAAAATGATGGACCAAATCTAGTAAGATAAGATTTGATAGGGATTATAAAAGATAATAAATAAACTTCATAAATTCAAGCAGGGAGATGGGTCTTGATGACAGCTTATGTAAAAAAAAAAATTGGAATATTTAGGTGCAGTGTTATATCCTTGCAATAAGAAAACTCATACCATCTTAAACTTCCCAAGAGGGGTGTAGTGTCCAGAAGAGGGAAGGTAATGTCTGCTGTACTCAGTCTTGGTCAGGCTGCATCTGAATTACAATGGACTACAATGACTTCTCAGCATCATCAGCATTGTAAAATAGACAGAGACCTGGCTTCAGAGCCCAAAAGGCCTGGTTTCAAATGTTCACCCAGACAAATACTGATGTTTGTTTTAAATTCAGGGAAGTGTCTAGCAGACTCCCTATGGACATGTGGGAGACTTTGAGACTACATTACCCATGATTCCAATGAGTCTTAGGGCCTGGGGATGTCAAAGGTCCCCACACGGGGCAGTTTAAATTCAGAGGAGGGCCAAAAGAATGCCTCTTGATCTTCCTGAGGAGCTGACTGACTCGTGGAGAGGATGGGCTCTGGCGGTAAATCTAAAAGCTAGGCAGACATAGTCATATATATATATTTTGCCAACATGGCCATGGCTTTAATTAAACTACTAATTTCTATTATTATCTCAGTCTTTATCATTTTTAATCGTAACAATAATGGCAACCACAAGGTCGAAATTCGAATGCTCAATTTTCCAGATAGCCTAAAGACAGCCATGTCTGTTTTTTGGCCATCTTGCTCAGCTCTTTTGGGCAATTTTTTAAAAAAGGAAAGTGGCCTTGCTCGCCATGCTTTTGCTAAAAGCAACAGCACGTTCTTGCCTCAGGTGGGACTCAGCCAGCCAGTCTTGGGAGCTCAACCACCTTGGGAGGTCAGGCCAGCCAATTCTGGCTTCTGGCTTTAAACCCAAAATGCCGGAGCCCAGCCAGTATCGTCTCGCTGCAGATCTCCTGGGTCCTGACCTGGTCTCCCTTCCTGCCGCTTCCCTGCCGAACCTCGAGCCTGCCAGTGCAGACTGTTTCTGTTGATCCGGAATCCTGAGATTTCCAAGGAGCTACCCCCACCCTGACTTGCCGAGTGCCGCCATTTCAGCACTGCCGCTAAAGATTTGGGAAGTATTCCCTTTTCTCCCTACTCTCTTATAGAGGACTCTTAACCTGGAAGGCCATTCTTGCCCTCCATGGGAAACCCCAGCCCACAATTTCTACACGTGGTATTTTCTACAAAACTGGCCTAAGCTTTTCTCTAGCCCCGAGCCCACAACCCGAACTCATGTGGATGCTAGCCTCTGAACCTTGAACTAGTGATTACTCTTCATCGGGCGCATGGCCTATTCAAACTTTCTTGTGATTAAGAACTGAACATCAGGGGAAGAAATTCACCCCGTACCTGCTTAGAACTTTGAACTTAAAAAACCCCTTAACTTTTAAACCCTCAGAACTCAGAGTTTTAGAGACTGTATCTTACTGTATTTTGCTAATTAGTTTTGTGAATTAATTTTGCTTATTTCATTGATTTTCCTGTTGCACTGAATCATTTTAAGCTAATGAAGTTTCTGCTTATGATTTTATTATATTTCCTAATTTACTTAAAGCTTACTGTATCAAAAACAATGTGGTTATATATATATATATACCATCTATGAACATCTTATAGGAACACATGTCTTTTAAGTTTTATTCTGTCTTGGTAATTGTATAGAACCTTGGAAGTTTCCATGCCTTGAGATTTAAATTGTAATTTTACAAGAGGTCTTTTAACTCTTACTCTAGATCCTAAAGAATTGTTGTCTTAAAAGATAAGCTATTATATATTTTATTATAAAAAAATTATTGCCTTAAATGGGTAGAAGCATGAAAATTTCCTACCCGGGATTTTTTTTAAAACAGGAAGCCAAGGAGCTCCTGTATATCCTTATCAGAAGGATCTAGAATTCTTGAGGATGATTTAGACCAGAAGATTTTTAAATATCAGATTTTGATATGAAAGCAATAACAGTTTGTTGAGAAACTCTTAGCCAAGATTTAAAAGTTGTAACAAGTATATGATTTTTTAAACATCATTGTTTATTATTTTAAAATGTGTTATTGGAAATTATGGTACTCTTATTTGAATGTGCATTGTGAATCTGCTATTTTGTAAAACCCTCACAGAAAGTGAATCTCATTTTTGGGTAAAAAAAAACCATCACTAGTTCTAAGCTATATGTATATATTTTTATTTTTAAAACATTTTTTTTTAATTAGAGCAATTGATTTTTCCTTTTTCTCATCTTGTACTGGAAGTACATATATTATCATTATTTATCCTTTGTTTTTAAATTTATTTTACAGTGATATAAGCTTAATGCAAATACCTGAGCCTATGGGACTGTGATTTAATTGCCTTTCTATCTGATTTCAGGAGAAGGGAACACGAGATCCATTAATAGTGCTAAGAAAGCACATGGTCAGAGAACTGACCGAGAATCTGCATGGCCAATACTTTAGGGCTTGAAATTGGGTTTGAGTCCTGGAGTCCCAGTCTTTTCTAAAACTTTAGAGGACGTGGGTCCCCTCAACTTGAATTCCTAGTAATGCACCCTTGATTGGTTATTTATTTGGCTCACTTCCCTAAAAAGCTGATGGCAAATCAGATTAGAGAGAGACGTTTCCCTTAAGTCCTGGCCCTGAATGGGTAATAGCAAACTGCTTAAATCACTTTCCTTGGGCCTTGTTTCAAAAGCCTGTTATAAGTTTATTTTCCCTACATTTTTTGCACATTTTACATCTCATTCACAAGTTAATTTTTTCTTCTTTTTTCTTGAATTTTATTCTTTTTATTTTGCCAATTGACTTCATACAACCCCCGCGACTCAGCCATTCATCCTTAGCTGACCTGAGGTACCCTTTTCAGGAAAAAAGGTGTGTTTAGAATTTTCCTCAGGGGGATGTGTGTTAAGTTTTTTTTTTATTTGATAATGTAAAAATATATGTATATTTAACTCTTTTAGGAGTAATTTCAGGGGGAAATGTATAATTCTTAGAAGGAAATATATGTTTTATAATCTATAATGTTTAGTTTAAATTCTTTTGAGGATAATTTCAGGATAAGGATTTTGCCATCTCCCCAGAATCCAGACAACGAACCCGTTTGGTGCAGACACCATGAAGATGCCTGAAAAGCCTTCACTGTACCATGAAGACCAAATTTGAACTTTGGGGTGCAGTTGATTGAACTATGGGGAGTTAAACAGCTGAATGCAATTTGTTCTAATTGTACACTAATATGCCAATAGGGGACTGCCCCCAAATTGGTTTTTTGTCAATGTGGCTAGTTATCCATTTGTTTATCCATTTCTTTTATCCCCCAGATTCCTGAAATTTAGAAGTTGTCTATGTTTACAGATCCAGCGAAGAAAAAAGGGCCAATCTTTTTTTCTTTGCCGGACCTCAGGGGGAAATGTTTGTTTTAAATTCAGACTCTCTATGGACATGTGGGAGACTTTGAGAATACATTACCCATGATTCCAATGAGTCTTAGGGCGTGGGGGCGTCAAAGGTCCCCACACAGGGGGCAGTTTAAATTCAGAGGAGGGCCAAAAGAATGCCTCTTGATCTTCCTGAGGAGCTGACTGACACGTGAGAGGATGGGCTCTGGTGGTAAATCTAAAAGCTAGGCAGACGCGGTCATATATATATTTTACCAACATGGCCATGGCTTTAATTAAACTACGAATTTCTATTATTATATCAGTCTTTATCATTTTTAATCTTAACACTGACCATGTGACCTCACACAAACTGCTAAACTTCTTGAAGTCTCAGGCAACTCTCAAACACAATAAATTGCTGAGAAGTTGCAGACCTGAACTGGCAAAGAGAGCTTCCTTTTCTTTTCCGGAAGTTCCCTATATAATTAAATGATAGTTTCTGTCTCCTCTTTGAATTCCAAATCTTAGGGAAGATACTGACAAGATAGAGTTAATCCAGAAGAAAGTGATCAGGACGACAAGGACAGGAAACCATAGCACAATTACATGTTTTTAAAAATCTTTACCTTCTGTCTTGGCATCAGTGTATTGGTTTCAAGGCAGAAGACTCACTAAGGGTTAGGCAATGGGGATTAAGTGACTGTCCCAGGGTCATACACAGTTAAGAAGTGTTTGAGGCCAGATTTGAACCCAGGATCTCTCATCTCCAGGCTTGGCTTTCTATCCACTGAGCCCTCTAAGCTACTCCTGAGTATAGTTATCTTTTGGAGAAACTGGGTATGCTGAATCTGGAAAACAGAAAACAAGGGGGCTAAGATAACTTCAAGAACTTGAAGGACTGTCCATGTGGAAGATTTGTTCTGCTCAGTCCCAAAAGATAGCACTAGGAACATGGATGGAAGTGAATGAGCCAGATTTAAGTTTTGCAAAGGAGAAAAATCCTATTAATTAGAGCATCCAGTCATAGATTGGTCATTGGTCTATCTCAGGAAAGAGTTGCATCTCCTTCCTAAGAGATCATCAGCTAGAGTAGGAGCACCTCTTGTTGGATGCTGTTAAAGGGATTATTATTCATACATAGGTTGGACTAGAAGACAGCTGAGATCCCATCCAAGAGAGAGATTCATAAAATAAGATCTAAGCATTTATACTGGGGGGAAAAAATGAGAGAAACATGATCATAAAAGGCGTGTCTAGATTTGTCTACTCTAGGCCTGTTCTTCAGTAAGATTTTGAAAGTTTCAGTATTGTACTGATAAATGTTTAACAAATGACTCTCTAAAAAATGTACAGACAAATTTCTAAGTTTAATCTGCATTATATTAACATTTTCCCATAACTTTCTGAAGTCTAGACATTCAAAGGAACAATAAATCAAATCCTGATTTTAGCATTAGCCAATTTCCCAAGTGTGAATGCTCACACTCCAAATTCAGCAATCAGCTCTCTTGAGTCAGATTGATCTGACTCCAGCACACCCCTGGGACTACTAGGGCATATAATAATTAAAATGGGTTTGACAAATGTAAGAATTTTTTAAGTTATTGTAGTCGCCGTTTATAAAAATTAACTCTTAAGTCACGAGGCTGTTAGTAGCTTTAGTACCTTTATTATAGCAAGGTAGAAATAGTAAAGGGAAAAATGTAGGAAGGAGGTAGAAAATATTGCCTAGCTAAAATACCCTAAGTCTGGATCTGAGCATCTCCAGATGGAAGAGAGCATGCCACTGAAGACAGGAGAAGAGCCAAAGAAGACAGGAGAAGAGCTAGTCTCCGGCCAGGGTCTCCTCAACCCAAGTGAATCACCAAAGCCGAATTCCTTGAGCCACCAACACCAAATTCAAGGCAGAATTGAAAACCTAATCAAGCTCAGCCTCACCAGACTGAGCCTCAAAAAAACTCCAAGCTCACAAGAGGCTGAGCCACCAAAAGACCAAGTCACCAAAAGACTGAGCCACCAAAAGACTCCCAGGATCCCAGAGGCTCCCACTTATTCAAAGTTTTCTCCACCCATCAGCTCTCCCTATCACATCTCAGGAATCAACCATAGTTTCTTAATTTGCCTGGTACTGCCCAGGGGGCAGTACCTGTGGGATCTACCTCCTGTCCTCTGAAGGTGTGAACTTTTATCAAAAAGACCCTCAGTTCCTGACTGATGAAGTTAAAAGGGTGGAGCACTCCAAGTACTTGATTGATTAAGTTAAGATTTAAAAAATTCCCTTTTACCGGCAGAAGGTTGAATACATTTTCAGATGCAGTCATTGAACAAATGTTTGTGCATGTGGGGGAGAAGGAATTCATTATGGGGTGGGGGAAGGGATTGTTTTTTGTCATTGCTTTCATAAATGGCTGTGATTTGATGACAAAAGGTGTCAATAAAACATGAGTTTAAAAACTATATAAAGTGAGAAGCATGTACTTTCTCTTTTTCTCATAGCTAATTTTGACTATGAATGGATAAAATTATTGTGATGGGGGCAGCTAGGTAGTTCAGTGGACAGAAAATCAGGCCTAGAGACAACTCAGACACTAACTAGCTGTGTGACCCCAAGCAAGTCACTTAACCTCCATTGCCTAGCCCTTTTTGCTTTTCTGCCTTGGAACCAATGCACAGTATTGATTCTAAAACAGAATGTAAGGGCTTTAAAAAATTTTTTTGTGTGTGTGAAAAATGTGTGGCATCATTTTCACATTAAAAAATTAATCAAAGCTCAGTCCCTAGAAATACAATATCCATCAACATTTTTCCTCAGGTATTCTAGAAAAGAAATGTTGTTATATAGGATCATCTATGATTCATTTTCTTTAATAAAATCTTCATGACTACCATTTTTATTTTGTATTTTCTACACATGTATTTATAGAAATGCAGATTCCTAATATTAAGCAGTGTCTACAGTTTGATTCTGAAAGAAAAGGGGCTTGTGTACAAGAGTATACAATATTATACAATAGTTTGTTATAACTTTTACAACAGATAGCATATTATCAGAGTAAGAAGTCTCATTCCATGTCTAGGACACATTGTCTCATGGTGCAACATCCTGAGACTTGTTATGCTTTATTTTCCTGTGGAAAGAGTTAGCTGTTCCTTCAGTGGGAGAAGCAACTCATTCATAGGGGAAATCATCATACCCCTTTTCCTTCTTCCACACTGTCCATTAGGTAATTATTTCCTTAATAATGAAGAGGTTATTCTTTTGTATGAATGTAGCTCTCTCCATTTGGACCCACAGGTCTAACCCAATCCTTTATTTGAAAATTTTATTATGAGCATGCATCACAATGTATGGCTCATTGGGCAGAGGCCATTTAATCCTCTCTTCTCACACAGGGCCACACAAATGAAAAATAGCACTGTCCCATGTGTGCTGTTATTATTTTCATGGGTAATGCTGTCATTAGCAGCTATGGGTGTGGGTATGGACACATGTGCACAGGACCCATGGAAAGGAGAACAGACCCCTTAAATGTGAATTCCTTCTCTTCCAAATAATACTACTTTGAAAGCAAATCCTTATTTATGCCTCAAAAAATCTGGCGGCTCTTTCCCCAGGTGCAGGGTGAATTGCCCAGGCTTCTCTAGGGCAAAGGCAGGGTGAACAGCACCAGTGAATCTGTGCCTGATGGTAAAGAGCAACTGCCCACTCTCAGCATTTATGAATAAAAGTCTCTGGTTGCTGTAATCTAGCAGAATACCCACTCTGACTGGATGTTCAGTCACATGAACGTTGCTCACGGTGCCATTGCTGAAAAATTTATACCTGAAATAAAGCAGAATGGAGAGCATTAAAATTAAAATGAACCAAATATAATGAAAATAATGTACCATGATTGACTTACCAGCTATTAACTGGAATACAAAGGATGGCTCAGCACAAAAATACCATGCCATGAATTAACTGGACCTTTCCTAGTGACTCAAGTCTAAATGTAACATGAACCCAAATAACTAGGCTTTAAATATTTCCTTCTATTCCTGTTGTCAAAAAAACCATCTCAGAATAACCAACATGACCCCCTGCAACCTTTTGGCTTTTTCCCCCCAATTTTCTCATTCTTTTCCAACTGCCTACACCTTCCAGCTGCTGTATTCATTGATTGTCATTCTTCTGAATAAAAAACTCCTTAGAGGCTTCTATGCATCATAAAAAGGTTCTGATGTCTTGCTTCACCTGGAATGCATTAATTTTACAGTTTTATAATTTACATAAGGGCCTCTGTTCAAGTTTGTTAAAGAAAAGGTGAATAATTTTGCTCAGCTCCATTCTTCATTCTTTTTAAAAATTAAATTAATTTATTTTTCTTACATTTTAAGTTCTGAGCTATCCTCCTCCTTTCCCCATCCTACAGAAGGCACCATTTGACAAAGATAGATATATCTATATATGTAGATATATCCTTAAAATACTATACACACACACACAGACACACATATATAAAACTTTCCACTTCTCCCTCTGCTTTTCCTTACCAAACTATTCCATCCACACTGTGCCTTCCAATCCATCTCGGTTTTCTCCCAGGCCATCTCCCTAGCACTAGCCACTCTCTCCTCTTTTCCCCATCTCAATCTCTTGGTGAACCAATTCTTCTCTATACTGTCCTATTCTTATGTCCCAGGGCCCCTTATCATATCAACAATTACACTCTGTTAAGCTTCAGCTTTGAATGACTCCCATCATTTGCAGTCTTTACTCCTTATACAAGTGTGCTATCAAATGAAGGTAATTATTCTGTCTGGATACACTATAAATTAGTGTGACACTAAACTGGGCCCTCACTACTGCTAGGCAATCCTTTTATACTTCCCTAATCAACTCATTTTCCCACTCTCCATAGTAGCTATTTCAGATATCTTCAAACCTTTCATGGTTCTCCCTCCCCCTCCACATTGTTAGCTAAGAAGCTTGACTCATTTAAAATTTTATTTATTTATTTTGTCTCATATTTTGAATAAAAAATTAAGGTTATTTGCCATGACCTCTCTCTCTTTTCTCCTCTCACCTCAAATCACTGAGATGCCTTCTGCCACTATGGTAGCCTTTTCCACCCTTGTTTCATGTGATGAAGAAGCCTTACTCATAAATAGAATCTAACCCCTCTACTTGTTCCAAGTAATCCCATTCCATCTCCTGTCCTCTAAGAGATTTCCCCCTTAGTCATCTCTAATCTGTCACTTACCTTCAATCTCTCCCTGTCTAATGTCTCCTGCTCTTCTACCTAAAAAATGCGCCCATGACTCCCCCATCCTCAAGAAACCCTCACTTGATACTTCTATCCCTCTAACTATAGTCTTATATCTCTTCTGCCCTTCGTGGCTAAACTCACAGAAAAAGCCCACTTTCTCTGCTCTCATTTTCTTTGTAATCCCTTAAAATTCAGCTTCTGGTTTCATGATTCCACTGAACTTGTTCTCTCTAAAGTTACCAACAATCTCTTAATTGCTAAATCTAATGGTCTTTTCTCCATTCTCATTCTTCTTGACCTCCTCTGCCACAGTTAATCACCATCTCCTACCTGCTATTAAGAGATTTTTGGTAACTTTAGAGAACAAGTTCAGTTCTTTGTTGGATCCTCATCTAAGCTATGCCTTCTTCCTATAGAGTCCCATAGGGTTCTGTTCTGGGCTCTCTTCTCTTCTCCCTCTATACCACTTCACTTGGTGATCTCATCAGTCTCCATTGATTTGATTACCATCTCTATGCTGATAATTCTCACTTCTACCTAGCCTACCCTAAACTCTCTACTGTTCTTCAATCTCATGTCTTTAGCCGCCTTTCAGACATCTTGAACTGGATGTCCAGGAGACATCTTAAACTCAATGTGTCCAAAACCAAACCTATTATCACTTTCTCTAACCCAGCTAGCTCCCAACTTCCCTATTACTGTTGGGGGCAATATCATTCTCCCAATTGAACAGATTTACAACTTTGGTGTCATCCTTAGCTCTTCACTATCTTACCTCCCTTCATCCCCATATCTAATCTATTGCTAAAGCCTGTCAAAGTCACCTTGCAATATCTCAAAATATTTCCCTTCTTCCCTGACACTGCCACCACCCTGGCACAGATTCTCATTACCTCACACTTAGACCATCTTAATATCTTGCTGGTGAGTCTGCCTCCCTCAAGTCTCTCCATTCCAATCCATCTTCAATTCAACTGCCAGTATTTTCCTAAAGCATAGGTTCAGCAATGTCATTCCCATTCTTGATAAACTCCAATGCCCCACTATCATCTCCAAGATCAAATATAAAATCCACTGGTATCCAAACCCCTCATAATCTAGCCCTGCCATCCAGTCTTCTTATACCTTAACCCCCACCACATACTCCTGTGTGAAGAGAACCCTTCTGCCTAGGATGGTGAACTTTCTGCTCATCAGCACCAGCCTATTAGCTTGGCTGGAACACTCCAAACAGAGAAACTTTGATTGGTTCCTGAGATGTGTTAGACAAATGCACAGGAAAAGGATGTGATGTGGAGAAGGAGGACTATAAAAATGAGATGGTAGGATAGGCTGGATCTTTTCTCTGGAGTTTGGGGCTGGACTCACTCTTTCTGAAGGTTGGTGGCTGAGGTAGAAGACATTTTCATTGGCTGGTAGGCTAGGAAATATTTTCTTTCACTCTATTTCTTTCTTATATATTAAAATTAAATTGTTAAAAGCTACTATCATTCTCATGACTTAAGGGTTAATTATTTTGTAAATGGCAATCACATCAATCATCCTTTTTAAATTAATATTATATTTCCAATCAAATTTCTAAATATTATATTTAGAATATTACATCTGGTATAATATTAATTTTTCTAATTTATTACATTCAATATTCAATATTACATTCCTCAGTCCAGGAGCCTTCTTTCTGTTCCTAACAGGACACTCCAACTCTTGGCTCCAGGCATTTTCTCTGGCTATGATGCTTAGAATGCTTTTCCTCCTCATTTTAGCCTACTGGCTTCTCTGGTTTCCTCCAAGAACCAACTAAAATTTCATCTTTTCCAGGAAGCCCAAACCCTCAATTCATGCACCTTTCCTCTTCTCATTATTTCCCATTTATCCTGCATATAATCATTTGTATGTATTTATTTGCATATTATCTCCTTCATTAGACTGTAAGCTTCTGGACGGCAGAGATTGTCTTTTCTTGCTTCCTGTATCTCCAGCAGGCAGAAAAGTGTCTGGCACATAGTAGTAGGGTGCTTAATAAATATTTATTGACCAAATGACTATCTAACATTGTGGGGGGCAAATGTAGGGGGAAAAGAGTACAAAAGAATTTGATATAGTCATTCCCACAAAGAACTTAGAATTTAGAAAGGGAGACAAGTATAAAACAATTAGAGGATAACAAAAGACAGAAAACAAGGGTACTCAGGAGAACCCTTTGAGCTTCTGGAATAAGCCCATAATTAAGTATTCAAATATGTGATACAGATAATTTGTTATGGATAGTAGAAAGGAGAGAAATTATTGCCGACTAGAGTTGTTGGAGAAGATTTAGAAAGAGATGGGGCTTGAACTGGACCTTGAAGGATAGGGAGGATTTGAGTATTTCCTTCAAATTTGTTCCTTTCTTTGAGAATTATCTTCTACACAAAGTCCCTAGTCTTCCTAATTACATGTATTTCTTCTCTTATAATGATAATAATAATAACTATGATTTATATAGCATTTGAAAGTTTGCAAAGCCCTTTCCATTTGTTTTCTCATTTGATGTTCACATCTATTCTAGGAGTTAGGTGCTAAATTATCCCCATTGAATAGATGAGGAAACTGAGGGCAGACAGAAGTTAACTGAGACACCCTGACATACAGCTAGTCAATGTTTGATGCTGTATTTGAACTTAGGCTAACTCCAGGCCTGGATGCACTATATACTGCACCATCTAGCTGCCTCGATCTGACACAGGCCACTCTAAGAGTTATCTATTATTAGGTTGTAGTCTGTATCGGTGTAGGGAGTTTTCCTTATTTTTCATTCCCTACATTGACAAAAATCCAGATCCTTAAACATATTTTGCACTCCCTGTCTTTGTCCCAGTGTATGCCCTGCCACAACCCTTTTCACCTCTCTCTAGGAGGACTATAATAAGATCTCTGCTCTGTTATTCCATTTACTTCTTCATGATTTCCCAGTCCATAACTCTCTCTTTTTTTAAAACCCTTATTTTCCATCTTAGAATCAATACTGTGTATTGTTTCAAGATGGAAGAGCAATAAGAATAATAACAAGGGGGGTTAAGTGACTTGCCCAGGGTCACACAACTAGAAAGTGTCTGAGGCCATATTTTAACCCAGGACCTATATTATACATAAGCTTGGCTTTCCATCCACTGGGCCTCTTAGCTTCCCCCTCATAAACTCTCTTTTCCTGCCATTACTCTTCCATCAACGTTTAAGTCCTTCATCAAAATGTAAACTCCTTGAGAGCAGGGACTTCTGGATTTGTATCCCCAGATTTATCACAGTGCTTTGGTGCATAGTAAGTGCTTTTCATTCTTTTATTAATTCCTTTTAGACAGTACCTAAAGTGTTCTGGCTTGGAACATTTCTCCAAGACCAGCAAAAGTTAATAAGCTTTAAATACCAACCAACTACAACAAATGTCCAACTGTTTCACCCTTTAAGATTGTGCAAACTCTCTGAAGGTGCCATACATAAAGAATAATACACATTAACACACTATCTTACAGATATGTGGATTTAAATTTACCTCTGTGGTTCAGAGCAGTGCATATACCAAGAGGTGTCCCCCTGTCCCAGGGCACTGGCATGCATGTTGGAACTGGAGCAGATTCCAAGACGATATGCTGGACACTCTGTCACTGTGGTTTCCCAGTAATGTTGGCCACAGGCAGGTAGTTGTTCACCCAGGACAGATGGAGTTCTGCACATAACATACATAAAATTAAACTAGTCACTGAACACAATGATTACAGTATATTTTTCTTAGCAATGTTCACATCTATAATCATCTTATCTCTTTAGGTAGCAAAATTTTCTAGGAATTTGCCAGAAATGGCCTAAAACATATCTTGTATCCCATACCTTCAAATTTGTTTAACTAGTCTCCAGGGTTTTTCTGAAACCCTGTTTGTTTCTACTTGTTCTTCAAATATGCTTTCCATTTCTGTGTATTTACCATAGTTCACCTTTAATGGGAATAGAAGAGCGAAGGCATGTTTACAAAGCATAATGTCTTACGCACATAGTAGGTGCTTAATTAATATGATCTGAATTGAGTTGAATAAAAAAAAAGATGAAGACTAATGAGAGAATTTTTATTTTAAAGAGCAAAAAGTATTTCCTTTTCAGAATCATAGGGATGGAATTTTTTGAATGTACTTTCCAGGAAGCACATGTTTTCTCCAAATGAGAAGGTTCCACAACTTTCCTTAGTAATATGCCTCTTCACTGCTTCTAAACTCCCAAGTGGACACCTAATTTAATGTCAACTATCAATATGCCTTATGTATCCATAAAGAAATGGAGTGTGAATAACAATAAAACTGGTTTTCTTCATTCTAGTATTTAGTTTGATTTTTCAGAAGAGTGTGGTTGGCTCTCTGATCACTTGGGAGAATCATTAGTACACTTGAATGACAAACACTGACTTCCCATGATGCTAGATGAAGAGTTCCTATCGCCACACTTTCGTTACTTCTATGATAGGAAGGTTGGTGTGAAACAAACTCTGATACTGCTTCCTTCTTTATTAGTGACTCTGAGTGACTCATTTAATTTCTTCTTAAAATAGTTAAAGCAACAAGGGAGCGTTCTCTCTTTGCAGTGATAATGTTTGTGTAGTCCTCTCTTCCCTTTCAGGTTTAACATATGAGAAATCAACTAATGCAATGGGAATTTTCTAAATTTTGTCCCCTTACTCTGTGGCACTATTAGAGTAAAATGGCCACGACCAGAGCATTCCCTGGAAACCCCCAGCTATTTGATCACCATAAGTTATTCCCTAGGTCAACAACTGCACTATTTTTTATGCTATTTTATTCTTGGAATTATATGTTATTAATGTTATTATTTATGTATCTATGTTATGTTATTAGTTATGTTAATAGTTGTGTATTAATGTATCTAATGTTATTAATTGATTCTGAAGGTAAATGAAGCCTCAAAAATTATGATTAAATGGTTAAACAATGTTACAAGGGGCAGTCAGTTTCAAAGTAATTATCTAGATATAATTATATTAGAAGACATATATAAATATATTGCATATATTTATATATAATATAGAACATCATAATATAGTATATTATGTAGTCTATATCATATTACATAGTTTATAGACTATTATATGTCTATATGGTCTAACTTGAATACAAGTTAGTAATTATACATATTATAATGTACACATAGATTATAGATGCATATTTACATATGTGTTCTATACACACACAATGAATTTACAGTCATTTGGGTCTACATTACATAGGTATAATGTATAGATTATATAATCTCTATGTTTGTTACTATAATCTATATAAATTTGTTTATGTTAGCTGTAGCAATAGCACATTCGAATTACCTTGTAATCTTGCTATCTATATAGACATTCATTGCACATCTATATATTCACTCTTCTATATATGAATGCACCTATATGTACACACATTTATTATCTATGTGTGCATTGCACATTCATGTAGTCCTTTTTGTACAGATTTTATCTATCTAAAATACAATCAAGATAGTTTAGGCCTACTTTATATAGACATGTACATAGATTATAGAATTTATATAAATTTCTGCATGTATTATCTAGAAAATGATATATCGTTTATATAGTCCCAAACTATTTTGTATTCATTTTTACTTAGATAATATACACTTTAAAGCTAGAATGTTTTATTGTCTTTATCTTTCAATAAAATAAAAAATATTTTTCAATAAAATAAAAAAGTACAGAAGCTTTTATTTTAACCTTCTTATTTCATTGTTCATTTATTTATTTTTAACATGTTTTAAAACTCTGAGTTCCAAATTCTCTCCTTCACTGCAGCCCCTCTACCACTCATTAAGAAGGTGAGCAATACACTAATTATTGATTATGAAATCATGCAAAGCATTTTTTTCACATTAGTAACATTGTAAAAAAAAGGGCAAGAAAAGTAAACTGAAAATTATACTTTTAATTTTAGACTTCTTTCTGGGTTGTATATTTATAACCCTTTCTGTATATATCTATATAGAGGAGGACTTTGTTTTATGTGAACTTGACACACATGAATTCAGGTATATGGGATCAGCAAAAGAAAAAAAGGGCAGAAAAATGCTTAAAATACATAACATTTTAATTACACACTAAATCCATGCCATTCCCAAGTGGTGTAAAGTCTCCCAGCAGTTTACCCATTCTTGCTTTTTCTCCCTCTGAGACATGTTAGTGTGTGTCATTACATTGTTTCACGTAAAACACTAGCTTTCCAGTCTGAAGTTCCCACTTGGACAAGTCATGTCCACATCAGAGCAATGCTTCTCTTGGTTTCATGAATGCTATTTAGGTACTAATAATGGCCCCAAAGTACAAGAGTAGTGATAATGGTGCCTCTGATAAGCCTAAAAAAAGTTGTAAATTGCCTAGGGATGTTCATATAAGAAATACTTATTATTTTTAAATAATGCAGTTCACTATTATGCATGATTTTCAACTCATGCAAAGAGTCTTGGAACATACTGGTCATATAAAGCAAGGTTCTACTCTAATAGAGATCCATACTATATTGTTTTCATTTTTATATAGATAATATATTCAAAATGAATACAAAGTAGTTTGGGTCTACTTTATATAGCTATATACATAGATATATGTTCATATATGTAAATATTTGGCGGTAAACATTATGTATCTCTCTATCAGACCCAAAGAACCTTGTATTCATTTCATATATATTATCTAAATGTTCATTTGTCTCCCCCATTATGATGCCATCTCCTTGAAGGCTGGCACTATTTCATTCTAGTCTTTGTAGCCCCGCCAGTTAACCCAATGTCTGGCATGTAGTAAATTTTTAATAAATGATTTTTTATGTATATGTGTATATAAATATATGTATATATGTATATTGTGTATATAAATATTTAGATATTGTGTATGCCTGTATGTCTGTATTTTATTTCACACACATACACTTTATTTTTTAAAAAACCCTTGCCTTCCATCTTAGAATCAATACTGTGTACTGGTTCTGAGGCAGCAGAGCGGTAAGGGCTAGCCAATGGGGGTTCAGTGACTTGCCCAGGGTCACACAGCTATGAAGTGTCTGAGGTCAAGTTTGAACCCAGGACCTCCCGTCTCTAGGCCTGGCTCTCAATCCACTGAGCTACTCAGCTGCCCCACACACATACACTTTAGTTAAACTGTAAGTGCTAGATTGGCACGTGCCGTGTAAGGCATCAGAACTTTCCCTGCTTGGGATTTTACTTACTCGGTGAGCCTTCTCCTCTCAGTAAAGCGGATTACTGTCCCATCTGAAGAAATCTGTAGTGCAGGGTGAGCAGTCTCTCTCAATAGGAGAAATCTAGTTCCTGTTGCAAATAAAGAAAAAAGAATTATAATACTATCATAGCTGGAAAAGATCTGGATCACTTTGGTGCTGGGACCATCAACTGGGTAAATGAAGCTCTCCACTTCTTCTGAAAGAAGTCATTGAGTTATACAGCTTCTGAAAAGCTCTTGTAGGAGTGATAAGCTGGGACAGTAGGAAGGTCCAATGCTAGGGTGAGAAAAGCTACCCATACATTGGACCATTTGAGGGTCTATGACGATGAGAGTTTCCTTAAGGAGCTGAATGGCCCCATAAGTAAATTACCATTTTTAATTATAGGATTTTGATACTGCCCATAACTTGGCAATATTGCTAAAGCTGTGATCAAGCCAGAGGAATCCCACTAGTGGCAGATATACCAGACAATCTAGAAAATATACTATAGTAAGGAAATCAAATTTAAAATGAAATTTGGTCAAATCAAAATGAAAACAATCTATATATAATAATGGTCAACTCATGGTTGGGACAGAGCTTGGATCTGGTCACTTCCACTGAATGCATGTCCCCAGAAGTGGTCAGAATCTAGGCTTATCCTGATCCCCCACTCAAGCTCCATGATATGGCAGCTGTTCATATGTAAGCATTTCACTTACATAGGTGCAACCTGATATATGCAATTTCATCAAATGTGAGAACTCTCCCTCATTACAAATAACAACTCCAAAATCTTACACCATTTATCAAGAGAAGATCAAATGGATACAAGGCCTAGGCATAAAGTAATTTAGAAGAACAGGGAACATACTACCTATCAGATTTATGGACAGGAGACAACTTTATTAATAACTATGAGGTAGAAAGCATTGCAAGGTATAAAATGGATCGTTTTGAATACATTTAATTAAAAAGGTTTGTACAAAAAAACCAAATATATTCAGGATTAGAAGGAAATTGATAAGTTGGGAAAAAAGTTTATAGACACTTTTTCAGATAAAGATCTCACATCTAATATAGAGAACTTTATCAAATATATAAGAATATGAACCATTCCCCAACTGATTCATCAATAGTTTTTGAATGAAGAAATGAGAGTTATATGTAACAATATGAAAAAATGCTCTAATTCATTATTGATTAGAGAAACACAAATCAAAACAACTCTGAGATATCATCACATACCTATCAAATTGGCCAAAGTGATTAAAAGGACAAAATATCAAATGTTAAAAAGGAGAAGCAGGTAAACTTGACTGGATGGGAGGGGCAAGAGCCCATGGAGTACTTCTTCTCCTCCTCCCACCCTGTAAGCAGTTGGAAATCAGTTAACAGAACACACTCAGAGCTAGTTATGGAGGTTATACAAGCTTGGTAAATCCTGGGCCAAGATGGTAAGTGGATAGAGACTAAACCCCTTGTGATAACTTTATTTGTTTGAATTACTCTCTCACAGGATTGAAATATTTTACTTCAGATCAGACCACAGGCCTTAGGGCAGAGGCAGTTACAGCCCCTGCTTAAATGAAATACTTGGCTTAGTGAAAGGAAGGTAGTAAGTATAATCCCCGGTTAACTGAATATCAGCTCAGTCTTCACAAACTAAATGAATTTAATGGTTTCAGGGAACAGGAGAAGGGATTCAGTTTAAGGAAAGAGGAGGGAAGGTAATCAGGCTAAAACTGTTAACTGCAGGCTAACAACACATTCCTATCCCCCAGGGGTTGGGGGGGGGGGTGCAGAATGTATCTTGAATGGCTGAACTCCTATCCAAGCCCCTAAATAATCTTCCTTCTAAAACCTAAACAGCTAAACTGAAGGTAGACTGTGATCTTGCTTGAAGGTCTATCTTTGAGGTTGCTATCAGGTAAAGCAGCTCTGGCTGTCAGAGACTGTCTATAGCCCCAGGAGCTACACAGAGTGAGTGTGCCCAGAGCTGAGTGTGCCCAGAGCTGAGAGCCAAGAGTCAAGACCAGGACCCTTGCAAGAGGGGTGACCTAGCTTGTATACCAGGACTCCAACTGCCCTTAACTGCCCCCTCTCTTAGAGTTCTGGGGGGCACTATGGAATTCTGTGATGTAGCTTGAACCCCTCACAGAAACATGGATGCCACATTAGAGAAGCACAAATCAAAACAACTCTGAGATATTATCATATACCTATCAAATTGGCCAAAGTGATTAAAAGGACAAAATATCAAATGTTGCAGGGGATATGGAAAAATGGAAACACTAATACACTCTTGGTGGAACTGTGAACTGATCCAACCATTTTGGAGAGTAATCTGGAATTATGCCCTAAGAGTTATAAAAATGTTTACCTTTTGATTCAGCAATACCACTATTGGGTTTATTTCTGAAGGTGATCAGGAGGAAAGGAAAAGAACCTGTATGTTCTAAAATGTTTATAGCAGAACTCTTTGTGGTGACAAAGAACTGGAAATTGAAGGGCTGCCCATCAATTAGGGAATGGCTAAACAAGTTGTGGCATATTATTATGATTATGATGAAATTACTACATCAAAAGAAATGACAAACAGGTTAATTTGGGGAAGACATGGAAAAATTTACATGAAATTATAAAGAGTGGAACAAGCAGAACCAAGAGAATAGTATATACAGCAACAGAAATATTGTTTGAGGAATGACTTGTGTAAAGGTGACTTGTTCACCTTTAGAAAAAGAATTGATAGAAATAAGACATACTACTAAATATACATATACCTTTTTGTTAAATAATGCCTTTTCTAGAACAAATTGTGGTATGTGGTGACAACTGAATACTGTTGTGCATGTATTGATGAGAAATGATGAGCAAGTTAATTTCAGAAAGCGCTGGAAAGATCTATGTGAATTGATACAGAGTGAAATAAGCAGGACCAGGAACATTGTATGCAGTAACAGCAATATTGTGGAATGATCAACCGTGAAAGATTTAGCTTTTCTCAGCAATATAGTGATTCAGGACAATTCTGAGGGACTTATGACAAAGAATGCTATCTACCTCCAGAGAAAGAACTGTTGGAGTCAGAATGCAGACTAACGCATACAATTTTTCATTTGTTTATTTGGGTTTTTGTTTTGGGGTTTGGGTTTATATGATTATTCTTTTACAGAAATGAACAATATGGAAATGTGTTTTTGCTTGATAAGATCAAATTGCTTGCCAGCTCTGGAAGGGGGAAGGGAAGAGAGGGAAGAAGACAATTAGGATCCCATAACTTTGGAAAACTTATGTGGAAAGTTGCTACATGTGATTGGTAAAATAAAATATCTTTATCATAAAAATAAGCAAACAAATGTCTTTTCCAGCATGGGGAGGGGAAGGAAGGAGGAGTTGCCTGGGTATTTTAAAGTAACCAACAAACAAATATATAAATAAACTTCAATTTTAAAAATCCAGAACAACTCTTCATGTCTCCTCACTATTTTATTTTTATCCAAATTTCCTCACTTATTCTCTTCAGAGAATCTGCCTTTTGACCTGGAAAATCCTTTGGAGGTTTTATCCATGTTATTCCTCATTCTTTCCTGGATCATGTCCTTTTTGTAGTCAACAAGCATATGTTAAGTGCCTGCTATGTTCCATCACTGTGCTATACACTGAGAAGCAAAGATGGGCAAAAGACAATCCCTGCTCTCCAGGAGCTCAGTCTAATGAAGGAGACAACTGGCAAACAGTTCTGTACAAATAAGAGATATACAGGATGAATCTGGCAAATGCCTTAGGGGAGCTGTCTTACTTGATATTGACACTTGATATTGACAATCATTGAACAAAATTATTTTTACTATAATAATCTCAGAGGAAAAGCACAAAGGCTAAGGACTGAAAGATTTCTTGCAGCCTTTCTGGAATACTGTTTCTTGAGGATGTCTTTTATTCTGTTTTTCACGCATTAGTCATTGTTAGTAACATTCATACATGGCCTACTTTTGTCTACCATATGTCTTTTCATTGCCTTTTAGAACACCTGCAATTTTGATTGTTCTGAGATCATGGTGTTCTATAATTTGTAGCCATAGAGCAAGAGGGAATACTGGTATTAAAAAGATGAGTTTTTGTGGCAGCAAACAATAAAGGATAACTGAAAATGCTCCACAATTCCCAAGATATGATAATAGTCTCTTCCCCTTCTCTTATGCAATTCTGGGTCATACAACTGTTCAACACCTCTCACCATGGGTGCTGTGAGGTTCAAATGCAATAATGGATGTAAAATGCCTTGCAAATGTTACAACACTATACATTCCAGTTATTATTCATTACTTAAGCTTTCTTCTACAGACTTAATGAGTTCAAGCAATATTTTTAGAGCAAAAAGAGGTATGCTTAACAACCAAGTTCTAAGGGAGACAAGACAAGTACATATTTTAAAGTTTAATCTGCATTATTTCTTAAGGCAAGGAAATCAATAACACAATAAATCAAGGCCTGATTTGTAGTGGTTGCCTATTTCCAAAGTGTAAATGCCCACATAATCCAAACTGGTTAGAGTTGGCTCCAGCACACCCCTGCCTCTATCCTAGATTATTACAATATTCATTTTCAAATTATTTGTTCTAATTATTCTCCCCTCAAGTCTCTCCTCACTATGGTCATCCTCCACACAACTACCAAAGCAATTTCTTTTAAAAACAGCTCTGAACATGTCACTTGCCTATTAAGTAAACTCCAATGGATCCCTTTTATTTCTTTATCCCTAGAATTAAAAAAACAAACAAACTCCTCTGCTTAGTTTTTCAAGTCCTTAATAACATGGTTCCAAATGATCTTTCCTGCCCCATACTACATTACTCCATTTCCTGCACACTTCAGTAAAACTAGCTCCCTCTGTTCCCCACACATGCCATAACCTTGCTTTGTACTGACCATTTCCCATGCCTGGAAGATACTTCCTCTTCATGTCCACTACCTAGAATCGCTCTTCAAGATGCACTTCAAGCAGTACCTTCCATGTAAAGCCTTTCTTGATGCCCACAACTGATAGAGCCCTTTCTCCCAAATTTCCTTATATTTCTCTACCTTGTGTTTATTTTGTATTTCTACTATATATATGTACATTTGTATTTGTTGTCTGCTCCAAAAGAAAGTCAACTACTTAAGAGTAAAAATTGTTTCAGTTTTTACATTTATTTCTCCAATGCCTTAGCACAGTGTCTGGCACATTGTAGATGCTTTTAAAATTTTTGTTAATTGGTTGATCTATCTAGGATTCATGTCTACAAATGAACCACTCAATGTATTAGACTTCCACTGAATGTTGTAAATGGAGCAATATTCATTTTAAATTTACTTTATTTCTCTAGTGAACATGATTATCCCAATTTCTTTTGAGTAACTATGGATTTCATTGATAAGTTTTTCAGGACTCCACGTAATTACTACAATGTCCTATAAAGAGGAGGCTTTGGAGAATCATTCCATTGACAGGAAATCCTTATAAATGGACTCTATACAGGATGTTTTCCCTCTTGTGATACTAGCAAAAGCCTAAGGGGAGCTAATGTCTTACTTAATATAGATTCTCAGGAGTCTGAACAAAGTTTTCTCTACTGTAAGTATCATAGAATTGTATATGTTTTGGTATAGGCATAGTAAATAACTTGTTTCCACAGAGTTTTTAAGACTAGTTTTTGTTCCACTACATTAAATGTTATTCTGAAATAAAATAAAAGATGTAGCAATAGCTTAAATCTTTACACCCGGCAGATAGTCCTGACTATTGATATGTGACAGATTAGCTACAAGAGCCTGCCAGTTTTCTTCTTGCATTTTCATCAAGGATACCTTTGATGTGTGAATGCGTGAACTCTCATAAAAGTTTTAGAGAGGCTTTTCCGGGTTAAGATGGCGGCAGAGTAAGAAGCAGCTCTTAACCTCTCCTGACCGAAACATACAAAACTCCTCAAGGGGACATAAAAACAAGTCCAGACGAACGGAGGAACCCCACAACAGGGCACAGCGTGGAAGGTACGTGGAATCGAGACATTTCCAAGCTAAAAAGGGCTCTCACTCACTCAATCGCGAGCTGAGCAACCACCCCACCCCCACCCCCTCCACACTCACCTATAGCTCCGAACCCAGCTAAAAAGAAATAGAGCAAGTTTGGGGCACCCATCGAGTCATCAGCAGCTCCGGGACCTGTTCCTGACAGCAGCAAGACTTAGGACCCCATTAAGTCAAAAAAAGCACGCGAAATCTGAGCGCGCGCGCCGGAGCAGGACGCTGGGCGCGCAGAGTGCCGGCTGAGTAGAGGCGTGGGTGGAGGCAGAACTAAGCCTAAGTGGGGAACCAGTGCAGACCGGTATACGACTGTGGAAGCAGCACCCTGAGACTTGTAAATAAACCTCCAGCAGAGGATCAAACAAGAGGGCCCACCAGGGGGCTTGACCTTGGAAAAAACCAGAATTCAGACCTCAGGAGCCAATAGATTGGGAACAGACACTGAGCCCGAGGATAAAGCTGAGAAGCTGCTGGGCTAATGATGGCTACTCAGCATCAGGAGGTTCAGAAGAGAAAGAATAATAACAAAAAGAAGAAGTCTTTAACACTCGACAGCTTTTACACAGAGAAAATCCAGACAACCGAGCAAACAGAGGAGGAGAACAAACAAGCATCCGGACCCTCCTCAAATAAGGAAAACTCCTCACAAGCTATGGAAGAGTTCAAAACTGAGATTCTGAGGAAAATGGAAGAGATCTGGCAAGAAAATAACAGTTTAAAAGGTAGAATCTTGCAATTGGAAAGTGAGGCTCAGAAATCAAATAAACTGATAAGCAAATTGAACACCAGAAATGACAAGATTGAAAAGGAATACCAAAAGATTATAGCCGAAAACCAAAAGATTATAGCCGATAACCAGTCCCTAAAGGCTAGAGTCGAGCAATTAGAAACCAATGATCTCTCAAGACAACAAGAACAAATAAAACAAAGTCAAAAGACTGAAAAAATAGAAGGAAATATGAAATATCTCAATGAGAGAGTGACAGACCAAGAAAACCGGTCTAGAAGAGACAATTTGAGAATAATTGGTCTTCCAGAAAACCCAGAAATTAATAGAAACCTGGACTCCGTACTAAAAGAAATTATTCAGCAAAATTGCCCTGAAGTCCTACAACAAGAGGGCAATATAGACATCGAAAGGATCCATAGAACACCCACCATATTCGACCCAGAGAAGAAATTGGTTAGAAATATTATTGCCAAATTCAAAAGCTTTCAAGCAAAAGAAAAAATCTTACAAGAAGCCAGAAAGAGACAATTCAAATATCAAGGAGCACCAATCAGGATCACACAGGATCTGGCAGCCTCCACACTAAAAGACCGTAAGGCTTGGAATACAATATTCAGAAAGGCAAGAGAGCTGGGCCTGCAACCACGGATCAACTAC